>NW_024423344.1:37401863-37568633 GCF_017311325.1 Ursus maritimus
TAAGATACTGTCTTAGTCTGTTTGGGCTGCTATAACAAGATACCATAGACTGGGTTAAACAACAAACATTTATTTCTCACATTTCTAGAGGCTGGGAAGTCGAAGTGGTAGCAGAAGAGATGTCTGGTGAAGGCCCATTCTCTAGGTCATAGATGGCTATCTTTGCAGGTGTCCTCACATAGCACAAGGGGCAAGAGTATTCATCTGATTCATGAGTGCTTTATCTTCATGATCTAATCGTCTCTCAAAGGCCTCATCTCCTAATACCATTACACTAGATGTTAGGATTTCAGCACATCAGTTTGGGGGGGTGCGAGGCACAGACAGTCAATCTTTAGCAGATACTATACTTATCATTTGAAACATTGCCTGTAGATAGAATGTGATACCTAAGTTATTATATAGGCAGGTCAAAAGGAAATATTGTTTCCTAATTAACTGAGTCTTAATGTATTGACCACTATTCCTGGAGGTAATACCTTTCCTGGAAAGTAAGCGACATTCAAATAGCTTATCAATAGTACTGATTGTTAATATTCTCTAAAGTAACCTCTAGGAAGAATTCAAGACCGACTTGCTATGGCTGCTTCTTCCCATCTCAATCCTGACTTCCTATATCCCTAAAAAAAAAGAGTCCCACTTTTTTTTTAAACTTTTTTTTTTTTTTAAAGATTTTATTTATTTATTGGAGAGAGAGAGAGCACAAGCAGGGGGAGCGGCAGGCAGAGGGAGTAGCAGACTCCCTGCTGAGCAAGGAGCCTAATGCCGGACTGGATCCCAGGACCTCAGGATCATGACCTGAGCCGAAGGCAGATGCTTAACTAACTGAGCCACCCAGGCCTCCCCTGTTTTAAAACTTTTTAAAAAACTAATTTGCACACTCCACGTGTGGCTTGAATTTATATCCCTGAGATCGAGAGTTGCATGCTCTACCTACTGAGCCAGCCAGGCTCCCCCTTCCCTCCCTCCCCAAGTAATTGCCATGAAAAGGAGTCCCTTTAAAAGTCAAGGGAACCTTCCTACCTTCGCAGTCTTCAGAAGTAAAATTTTAGTTTTGGCAAAGAGGAGAAAAACTGGTTTATCTTCAATATAGAATGGCCACCTCTCTTCCTTCTCTTTGCTAATGATTTTTCCTCCATCTTTTCCTTTATTCCTTTGCATTCTAAGATAAAACTTTTAAAATTCTTTTCTGGAATAATTTCCTTCCATAACTGGTGAAATAACACAGCCAAGGAACTCTCCCCACTTAAGTGTAGAAATCCTCGTCTTCTTACCTTCTTTGTGTCCCTGGAACACTTATTTGGAAATTCAAATGAAACTAGAGTGAAGTAAATACCAGAACTGACTGATTTGGAAAGCTGGAAAGCTTTGGAAAGCTTTTATGTGTTAGGCCTTAGGTAGACAAGCAAAGGAATATTCAAGGCATGTTCCGGTAGAGTTCACCGGGGAGTAGAGAACAGAGGAGCTGGCACCAGCTGCCCCCCTCGGAGTGAAGTACTGCATATGTCTCAGCGCCTCTGTGCACTTCCCCACCACAGACTGACAGGGGTGCCTATAGCCACAGCGTGCAGCTGGCTGGCAGCGCAGACGTGGAAGAAACTGGCCAAATCTTCTTCTCGTGGGACCTGTCTGACATCTGCTGTAGCTTGGCAAACAGGTGAGGATCTGTGAGGCGGGCTCACCCAGGAACTTAAAACTTCAACAGCAGCTGCAGCTCTCCCACAGCCAGCTCCCAACATCGGGGGAAGTGGCGGAATGCTAGCTAATATGTATTGTTACCTCTCTTTGTGATCCTCTGTTATTCTAGACCCCGGGAAAACTTGTCGGAGACTCTCAAATTATAAACAAAGGATGATTTTATAGTAATTTCGTATAGACACAGAACGTGAGTCATGTATAAAGCCACACGAGGATCGATTTAGACTTAAATAGCGAGAACATATGCATGACTAATGGATCATGCATGATGTTGAGCAAGCAGAATATTAGCAGAGAAATAAAGCTAAGTTCTGTTCAAAATAGGCAAAGTTTGATGGTGTGTTGGACTTGATTTTTTTCGGCTCTGGTTCGAGTTTCTTCTTTTTCCCTCTGATTTAGCCATGGCTCAAAGCTTTGAATTATAAAGAATAAAAGTCATTTCTTTTTTAAAAGATTTTATTTACTTATTTGAGAGAGAGAGAGAGAGAGCACATGAGCAGGAGAGAGGGGCAGAGGGAGAGAGAGAAACAGACTCCCTGATTATTAGGGAGTCTAATGCAGGGCTTGATCCCAGGACCCTGGACCCTGGGATCATGATCTGAGCCACCCAGGCGCCCAAAAGTCACTTATTTCTATTGGATCATTCATGTTAAGCATGTGTGTTCACATGCTAACTGTATGTCAGGAGCTTAAAGTAACATATGGCCAGTAAAGAGAACAAGGGGACTTTGGGACAAGAAAGACGCCCTCTGCTGCAGATTCCTAAATTTTGAAGGAATTTACATCTCTTTTTCCCCCCAGGAGAGGCACTAGAAGTTTAATAGATCCTTTTTTCATGCAAGTAGACCATTTGTTAGTGAGTTAGCTTACATTTGAGATGTTTCCTTATTAATTTTAATATTTGAATTGATTCTTATTTTTTGAATATAACTGATATATTAAGATTTATCGGGACTTCTGTCTTTTGGATGGTGTTCTATTTCTTGTAATTTTAGAATAATAGAAGGGCCATGATATTATTTTTCTTACTTCTTATTTAGGTCTTAAGCTAGAGAGGTGAACACAATTCTCATGGCGTATAGATTGAGCTAAGTAGTACACCAGGGTAGAAATTTAAGTGAGTGTGTAGACCAGTCTTCACAAAATAATAAACTTTGCCCTTTTCAAGTAATATAAACTGTACCATTTCCTCTTTGGGATGTAGTTGAAGGGGAAAAAAGAAGAGAGGCTTGCTTTTTGTGTCTTTGGATGTTATCATGGGAGCAAATGATATTTATTTTTGCCTAAGCCATCTTATAAAGGTGAATGGAGATTTTAGAACACATTTAGCTTGGAAGGGTTGAATGTGGAGAGCACCAGATACTTGATCATTGAATCTGGAAGCTCTCCAGATCTTATTATCTGAGTAAGTAAATGAATTAATTATTTAATCCGCTGTTAATTTGGTTTGCATTACTGATAGTAAAAATCATCTTGATGCACCTAGAAAAAGTGTATTTCAAGACAAAAAGAGTGTTCTGTCACATTAAATAATTTTGAGAAGTCACATACAGTAGCCAATCAAGGCATAAAAACTGCCTTTAGAAGGATGATCATAACAAGGAAGAGGCTAGAGCTCTCTGTGCATATGAATGCTGAGCTGGCATGATAGGCCTGGAATCAAGACACTGTCATATCTTGTTGCTACTATGATTTGGTCCTGGTTATGCTGGAGAAGGGAGTCAGTCCATGCTTTCCTAACCTTGCAACTTAAAAGCCCCACAACCCAAGCATTGTGACTCTTCTATAGTTGGTATCACTCTCTGTTAGATCTCTGTTAATTGCATAAAAGGAAAGTATGGCCAGCAGGTGTCTCACACACCCACTGATCCTGTCTCAAGAATTTAATGTTGTTCCTGATGGTCTAGAATGTGTGTTTTCTGGCCATTAAGAATTTCTTATCCTGCATTTCCTTCCTGTCTCCCTCTCTCCCTCCATTCCTCCTTTCCTTCCCTTATTCTCTGATTTATTTACAAAAGATATTCTGTAATTGGCAATGTTATACAATAGAAAGTGGTAGCATAAGAAAAATAGGAATAATGTGGAGAAAATAATAAATAGTAAAATTGTGAAAGGAAGACAGTGTTCAGTTAATTCACACACACAAATATATGTATAAAGCATATCCTTAATATATCCTTAATAATATCCTTAATATTTTTGTAAATAATTTTTGAGAACACTCCAAGATAAAATATTTACTAAATAAATATTTGGAAACTAGCTTAATTGACCCATTGATAAATTTCAATATGCCAAATACTACCAAGAAATATCTGCTAGAACATATCTTTTGTTGTTTTTTATTTTGGAAAGATTAATCATAAGCCATTTATTCTTATTCTTAGAGAAATGGGCCAGTTTTCTATTAGAGACACTTTATGATAAAAAGGACTATTTTTGTTTTTTAAGATACCTATTTTCCATCTTTATTTTATGGCTAGGTAGCAAGTTAAAAAGATATCTAACTTTTTCAGAAATTGTTCAATTTACCCACTCTAAAAATCCCACATCAGTGTGTGTTTTATGCACTTACAATTAAATTAGGTGTATATTGCATACAATTGAACACTTCCATTGTTAAATAATACAGTCAAGTTAGGGAAACATCAATAACATAAAGATACATGAAAAAAAAATATCTGTAGTTAAGCTTAAATGAAGACATTCTAATTTTATGAAATTGTGCTTTTCTAACTCTACTGAAAGATTATCTCCTCAATGGTGTCCACTCAGTGTCCTGAGTACAGATAACCATTTTACCCATTTATCTCAATGCACTGTCGGTATGAAGGAAAAAGGTCTTATTCATCTGTTCATCCATAATATTGTGCTTAGATTTTTCAATGCATGTTTATTCAATGGATTATTGTAATGAATGCATAGCAAATGGATACACCCATATTACTAGGAATTTTTAAGGACTATATAATCTGAGAGTCACTAAGCTTCCTGCACAACCATATAATATAAGGAGAAGGATAGTAATTCTAATGTGATATTTTATAAAGATGCCTGCAAGAGTCAAAAGATACCATTGCTTCAGTTGAAATACAGTTGTACTGTATTTTAATACATAATTTTTTGCAGCTTCCAGTAAATGGTGACTCACAGGCAGGTCACATTTATGCAAAGAAGTAAGGGACAAAGTGCCTACACTTTCCTTTGCCAGAAATCTGGCAGAAGAGAGGGAGGAGTTTAAGCTCTACTTTTATTAATTAAATAGAGGTAAGGTAATATATTTTTTTTTTCTTGAGGACTTTTATGGAAAGTCAGAAATCTCTAGGCCCGGAAGATCCATGCTGAGATTATTGAGATTGACCTATAAATCGGTGTTTTCCTTTCACTCAGCTCAGACCATTTGCGTCACTGTTGTTTTGTTTTTTTAGATTTTATTTATTTATTTGAGAGAGAGAGAGAGAGAGAGCAAGAGAGAGCAGGAGCTGGGAGGAGAGGGAGCAGTAGGCTCCCCGCTGAGCAAGGAGCCCAATATGGGACTTGATCCTGGGACCCTGGAATCATGACCTGAGCCGAAGGCAGATGCTTAACCAACTGAGCCACCCAGGTGCCCCTTCATCACTGTTATTTGTGCTTCTGGACTTTTCATGGTTACCTACACTTAGAACTACTTTGTCTAAGCATGCAGCCAAGTTGTTTTCAAGCATAATTTAACTCCTCATTCTCATTTTAATTCCTTATTAAAAATGAATCTAAAATTAAGTGTATTTAATCATGCTATGATTTATATTCTTCATGTAGAAAAACCCTCATTTTTTAAACTAATTTGTACTACCTATTTAGGTAAGTTGTAAATATTAAAAAATACATATATTTTTAAATTTTAAATTACAATATAGTTAACATACAGTGTCATATGTACAATACAGTGATTCAGCACTTGCATACATTACCCAGTCGTCATCACAAGTGTACTTCTTAATCCCCATCCCCTCTCTCCCTCATCCCCCTATCCATCTCCCCTCTAGTAGCCATCAGTTTGTTCTCTGTAGTTAAGAGTCTGTTTCTTGGTTTCTTTCTCTCTCTCTTTATCCCTTTGCTCATTTGTTTTGTTTCTTAAATTCTACCTATGAGTAAGATCATATGATATTTGTCTTTCTCCGACTTAGTACGCTTAGCATTATATTCTCTAGCTCCATCCACATTGTTGCAAGTGGCAAGACTTCATTTTTTATGGCTGAATAATATTCCATTGTGTATATTATATATATATAAAATATAATATAATGTATATAACATATACATACCACCTTTCTTTATCCATTCATCTATCGGTGGACACTTAAGCTGCTTCAGTAACTTGGCTAGTGTAAATAATGCTGCTGTAAACATAGAGGTGCATATATTTTTTCAAATTAGTGTTTTCATATCCTTTGGGTAAATGCCCAGTAGTACAATTACTGGATCATAGGGTAGTTCTGTTTTGAAATTTTTGAGGAACCTCCATGCTGTTTTCCACAGTGGCTGCACCAGTTTGCATTCCCACCAACAGTACACAAGGGTTCCTTTTTCTCCACATCCTTGCTAATATTTGTTTCTTGAGTTTTAATTTTAGCCATTCTAACAGGTATGAGGTGATGTATCTTCTTGTAGTTTTGATTTGTATTTCCCTGATGATGAGTGATGTTGAGCATCTTTTCATGTGTCTGTTGACCATCTGGATATCTTCTTTGGAAAATCTGTTCTTGTCCTCTGCCCATTTTTAAATTAGATTATTTAAAAAATGTTTCTTGAATTCCTAATACTATGAAACAATTACACCAGGCTTTATTGGGGTTACACGAGTAAGTAAATGTAGGTTGAATTATAATTATATATGTGTATGTATAAGCTTAAAAACATGATTTTCAGAAAAAATAACCATGATTTTCAGTTCACATGCTAATTGCTTTTTATGTCTTTAAATTTTTGATTTAAATATTTAATTATTTTAATGTGATAACTGTTCCCTTTTAGGGATAATAGTAAAAAATTGTTTCTCATTAGAAATTTGTTACATCAACAAATAAGAGCACTCATTTTTATTTCTAAATATGATTTCACAACAATGTCAATTGTATCCCAACTCCAAATAAATACATTTTAATGGGTGACACTCAAAATTTTACTCTCAGAGCTTAACACTGAGGTCTTTGATTCATGTTTAAAAACAACTATGTATAAGAGTATTTTTAAGGTGCAAAGAGCTACTTTATTTCTTAAAATCTTGAGTGACGTAAAGACAGATACAGCTATGATATGGGATTTGTAATAAATAGAGATAGTGAATATTAGAAACGGAAGAGGAGAGAATATGTAAATTGGAGAGGTTGTTCAATATGATAAAGATGTAGTCTTTATACTTTCAATCCAGCTATTGGTGAGTTTCTTATTGTGTATTCTGCTGACTACTTTAGGGACTTATCTAGTACTTATAATGATCACATGTTTGATTGCCAGTCTGTTTCCCCATTCATCTGTGACCTCTTTGATGCCCTTGGAGACAAAAAGAAATGTCATGCGAGTCTCAGATTTAGGTGATTTTGAGTAAAGGCTTACAGAATGCTTCTACTTAATTATTGCTAATGCTAACACTTGAAATCTTTTAATGTGTGTATGTACTGCATTTGCATTTGTGGCTGTTGTTCGGAGTACCCTGTTTCTCTCTTTAATTATAGAATATGTCCTCAATGAATGATGTTGCCCCTGGTGCTCTGTGTACCCCTAATACTCTAGCAAAGTTTTGGCCAGATGGTTAATGTCCATAAGTACTGTCTGACTGATATATTTATTTAAAAGAATACCTTTTTTTTTGAAGATTTTATTATTTTTAAGTAATCTCTACACTCAACATGGGGCTTGAACCTAAAACCGCGAGACCAAGAGTCACATGCTCCACTGCCTGAGCCAGCCAGGTGCCTCTAATAGAACACTTTTGTAGTTAAAGATGTGTCCATTTATGTGTCTTGCAGGGGGGTCAAAAACCCCATGAAAAAGTCTTCCCTTATTCACTTTATAACAAATATTCGTCATTTTTTTCCTAAGTGGTCATGTAAAAGTGAAACCATTTTTGAATACTGCATTATAACTAAACTTAAATACTGCTAATCCACATAAAATTATGTAACAGGAAGGTTCAAGTGATAAATTAGTTTATTTTGAATAAAATATTAAATGTGCATGGTATTTCATAGTGATATAGCATATAATAAAGCAAATACATCCCTGGGACCGAGAAGATAAAATGGGAAAAGAATAGTTTCTTCAGTGAATGATGTTGAGAAGATTGCATGTCTACATGCAAAAATAAAACTGGACTCCTATATTACACCCCTCACAAAAATCCAAAGAGATGAAAGGCCTGAACATAAGTCCTGAAACCATAAAACTCCTAGGAGAAAGCATAGGGGGCAAGCCTCTTGACATTGGTCTTGGCAGTGCTTTTTTGAATATGACTCCAAAAGCACAAGCTACAAAAGCAGAAGTAAGCAAGTGGGCCTACATCCAACTAGAAAGCTTCTGCATAGCAAAGGAAATGATAAAATGAAAAAGCAGCCTACAGAATAGGAGAAAAAATTGGCAAGCCATCCATCTAATTATAAGTTCATACCCAAAGTCTACAAGGAACTCATAGAGCTCAGTAGCAAAATGAAACAAAACAAAACCCCCAAATAATCCAATTGAAAAATGGGCAAATGACCTTAATAGACATTTTCTCCAAAGAAGACATACAGATAGCCAATGGGTAAATGGAAATGTGCTCAATATCACTACCTATCAGGGAAATGCCAATCAAAACCACCAAGAGATATCACTTCATACCTTAGGAAGTCTATTATCAAAAGGACAAGAAATAACAAGTGCTGGAGAGGATGTGGAGAGAAGGGCACTCTCTTCACTTTATGCACTGTTGGTAGCGCACAGCCACTATGGAAAACAGGATACTGGTCCCTAAAGAAATTAAAAATAGAACTAGCATGGGATCAGTAATTACTACTGGTTATATATCCAAAGGAAATGAAATCATTATTTTGAAGGGTTACCTGTACTCCTGTTTTCATTGCAGCATTATTCACAATAGCCAAGGCATAGAAACAACCTAAGTGTCCATCAATAGATAAAGAAAATATGGGGTATATAAATACACAATGGAATATTTTTCAGCCTTAAAAAAATAAAAAAAAAACCATGCCATTTGTACAAAATAGATGAATCTGAAGGGTATTATGCTACGTGAAATAAGCCAGAGAAATAAATATTGCAAGGTATCACTTATGTGTGAATCTAAAAAAAAGTCAAATTTATGAAAACAGAGAATAGTACTGTGGTTGCCAGGGGATGGGGGAAATGGGGAGAGGTTGATTAAAAGAGTACAAATTTTCAGTTAAAAGATGATTACAGTCTGAAGATCTAATGTATAGCATGGTGACTATAAATGATAAATAATACTGTACAGTGTACATCAAAGTTGCTAAGAGTAGATCTTAAGCTTTTTCACTAAAAAAAAGGTAAAAATGTGAGGTGACAGGTGTGTTATGAACACAGTTGTGAGACTCTCTTCACATTGGATATATTTATCAAATCATCACCTTGTATACTCTAAATAGGTTGAATTTCATATGTCAATTACACCTCTACACTTTAATGAAGTTAAAAAAATTCCTCTCTGATTCTTAGCAATGCTTCCTCTTTATACATGATTGTCCAGGCTTTGTCTCAGTGGTTTGTAACTCTACTAAACCACTCTGCATGGGCTCAGGTTTCTCACACTCAGCACTGTTGACATTTTAGACTTGCTAATTTTTTGTTGTGAATGAGAGCTTTCCTTGTCGGAGGTTTGGTAGTATCCTTAGCTTCTACCTACAAGACACTGGAATTTAAACCCTGGCTCTGTTCTAGCTTTGATCATCAAAAATGTCCTTACGCTTTCAGAAATGTCTCCTGAGGGCCAAAACCATCCACAGCTGAGAACTGCTCAGGTCATAGTACAGAAGTATCCCCATTACTGTTTTTTGTTTGTTTGTTTGTTTTGTTTTTTGTGGGTTTTTTGAATTAAAGAGGTAATTAATGAGTTTGGAATTTAGCACAGAACTTAGTGCTCAGTACCTTCAATAAATAAAAGTTAATGTTATTATTAACAACTTACAGTAGTAATTAAGGCTTAACGTTAGATGTTGCTCAACAAATTTATTTAAAAATATTTCTCCAGGGGCAGCTGGGTGGCTCTCATTCAGTTGAGCGTCCCACTCTTGGTTTCCTCTCAGGTCATGATCTTAGGGTCTGTGAGATCCAGCCCCGTGTGGGGCTCTGCGCTCTGCGTGGAGTCTGCTTGTCCCTCTCCCTCCCCGTTTGTTCATGCTCTCTCTCTCTTTTCCTTTCTCTCTCAAATAAATAAATAAAATCTTGAAGAAAAATATTTCTCTAGATCTAGCAAATATTGTTTATTTTAGCTGTTACTCCAAGTGTAATTTATTGTGAATTAGAGTTGCAATTACAGCTGAGAGCAGTCGTCTCAAACCATAGAAAATTTATGTTTAGCTTTAGCTTATGGTCACCACCTGAATTTGAGGCATAGAAACAAATGACTCATAGAAACTCCTATACTTCAGGCCTTAGCAATTAACACAATGTTGACAAACATCAGAACCTGAATGGTTAATATTTATGGTTTGTGGCTTGAGATGGTTTTTTCTATAAAGAATATTCCTTCAGTATCCCTTCAGGTCATGGAAATATGACATGCTGTATTTATATTGCTATATTAAATATTCTGGACTATAAATGAAAACACATATGTGAAAATATTTTATATTTACTAATCAGCTTTATAGTCTTAACTGATCAATCCCTCCATGGTTCCTTAGTGATTAGCATATTTCTTCTCAAAAATAAAAATGTATTTAGTGTTATTATCAATGACAAGAACTAGATGATACTATGAAGTCATCAGACAGCTACTGTAGGTGACTTGAATGAGAATCTCAGTTCAAGTAGAAGAAAATAACTAGTTTGTGAATGTTTAGTGGGGATGAGTGGGGGTTAATGATGAAGGGGGAGAATTGGGGGGAAAGCTGTCATCATCCTGCATAGAAAAGGTAAAAAAGTTGTAAATGTCTTCAAATGTAAATTTCTTAATCCTAATACAATGAATATGACTTTGCATTTTGGAATAGATGTTATTGTGACTCACAGTTTTTTTTACAGGATATTATAATTTATCCACTTGATAATGATCAGAAAACTTGTTACTTGTATCAGCATAAATATGTTTTGGTAACTGGTCTAGCTTACAGCAATTTGTGTATCAGAGAGAACTCCATATATTTTGTGGGTGAATTCAGTTCAATTAAATTTAGGTACATAATAGTTTTAAAGTAATGTCTCAGAAGAAAATAATTACTGCTCCATTTCTTTTTAAAGTCACAGTTTTAAGGGACGCTTAGGTGGCTCAGTTAAGCATCTGTCTTAGGCTCAGGTCATGATCTCACGGTCCTTGCTCAGCGGGGAGCCTGCTGCTGCCTCTGCTTGTGCTCTCTCTTTCTGTGGCAAATAAACAAAAATCTTAAAAAAAAAAATAAAGTCAAAGTTTTAAACAGTTGAAAATTTCTAGTTTTGTTATTCAGGAAAAAGACAACCTTGGGATACATAGTAGGTAAAGAGGTCTTGTAATCTATTTTTTCAGTTAAAGAACTATTTAAATATTATATTTGTGTATCCCAAATAACTGCAATGTATCACATAATGAATTTAATGCAAATTAAGTGGGACTTCAGATACTCATCTTCTAAACAAAATGATTACATTTTTAAATGACTTTAGAACTTCTATGTTCTATATAAGATGTAGCAAATATCTTTAATTATTTTTAAAGTGTTGGAGAAATTTTCAAAACATTTCCAGTTCTCATTTAGCAAGCTGAGAAAAAAAAAACCTATGCTCTGTCAATCAAATTAATGGCCCTAGAGACTAGAAAGTAAGCATGGAAATGCTTAATAAAGTCAAATCTGGAAAAAGTTTTGTCAAGTATGACTCCGAAAGGAACCAAAGTAGCTTTAGCACTCAGGGCCATGAATAGGCCAGAAAGTGGAGAATTAAATAGATATAAGAAAATTCTTTAAGGTAGAGGCTACAAAATTTCAATTATAGAGGCATTTCTCTTTTACTGAGTGTTGATGAAATTGGATAGTGTGGGCAAATAGAGCTGAACACACAAGCTCAGATAGGAGAAAACATTCTTGTGAATAAATTCTTGGTCTGCGAAATCTTGGTATTTTTGTAATTCAGTCATGATAAAGGGAGGAATCTTGGAACGGCCAGAGTTACTACAGAAACTAACTGGAATGCAGACCTCAATAGTTGCAAGCTGTCTGAACAGTGTCAGAATTCAGGCAATCATTGATATTTGAGGGTCCAAACTGATGACAAGTCAGGAGGTGGAAGGAATGCTTATCCTTAGCATCCTAGATACAAGCGAGATTGATGCTAGGCCCCCTAGCTTGAGGTGTTGCTGCTGATACATTTTCCTTCTTGATTTAGGAAGATTCGAGAATAGTTCCTTCATAGACTTCATTGTTTCTTCATTTCTTCTTGGTGGTTCAATAATGCCCTCTGCTATCATTGTCTCTTTGCTAATCAGATGATCTTATTATTATTCTTTATATATTTATCTCCTTTACTAAACTTTGAAATTTTTTAAAGAATCACTGCCCTTATATATCTTTATATGGTTGATATTTCATGCAATACCTGGGAAATTATGGGTACTAAGTAAATGAATAATTATAGATACAGATGTGGAGATTTAGCTAAAGGGAAGCTATAGGCAGTAGGTGCTGAAACTCCTAGGATGGACAATCTTTTCTAGATTATGCTAAGAGAGGAAACAAGATTTCATTTGCTTCCTTTGGTTATACCTGGGGACAATTTCATTGAACTGGAGAACAATTGATGAGTATACTACCTGCTCATATATTCTGATTTCATGAAAACCAGCATTTCAGGGGTGCCTGGGAGAAAAATCAAGGCATAGTGGTATCAAAGAAGAGAAGAAAGCGTTTTAAGAATGATAACATTCTTAACATTTTGTAATAGCAATAAAAGTTCAAGAATGATTTCGGGGTCCTGAGATCCAGCCCCACATCAGGGCATCAGCCTCTCCACTCAGTGGGGATTCTGCTTGAGAGTCTCTCTCCTGCTCCCTCTGCCCCTTCCCCCCCAGTGCGTGCACATGCGTGCTCTATCTCTCTCTCTGTCAAACAAATAAATAAAAATCTTAAAAAAGAAACAAAACAGCATTTCAACCCATAACTTTACACACCAAATTGCCTGTGAGTTCTTTATGTGTCATATCTTTTTAAAGACTAGTTTTGCTTTAAGGTCAGTGTAGAAAATCATCACTTTGGGGCGAATGTGCTTAGCGTTTAGAAAATGATCTGGTAGAGTGAGAACCTACAGGTTTTGGTGTTGGTAAACTTTGGAGGGAGGGAAATTCTGGTTAATTCATTAACCTTTCATTCTTTAATGCTAAGCCTCCTGTATATAAGAGTAAAAAAGTGTTTATAGTCCTTGATCTCTAGAAGTATAACATTTTATGGGAAATGCAAGTAATCAACAAATAATGAAATTAGGGTAATCAACTATATATTGTAATGAAATAAATGAATGGATTTCTGTGAGTGAAAGAAAAAGTGAAAAAGAGTCATCCATGACATAAGTTGATAGTTTACAACTTCAGGAAGGGAAATGTATGCAAAGTCTGAGTGACCTGATCAGACTGGTCAAGGAGAACTGATGTGTTAGAGGTGAGTGTTGAAGAGGTAGAGGCAACAGACAGACATAATAGGGAGAGAGGAGAATCAAGGTGCCTAGACTTGCATTGAGACGTGGAAAGAAAGCCTATTACTAAATATGTAAATGTGAAAGTCTTTTACTTTACATGATTTTAAATCCTTGGAAACAAATCTGATAATTAAGTGAGAGAGTATAGATAAAATCAGAAGGCTTATGACAAGAGTCTAGGAATTCCAATATTTAGAATTTGGACCAAAGGAAGGATATAGTACATAGCTTAAAGAAAAATCAAGGCATAGTTGTGTCAGAGAAGAGAAGAAAGCATTTTAAGATAACATTTTTAGCATTTGGAATGGCAATAAAAGTTCAAGAATGAGGGCAAATGAGAAAGGCCCAGGATTTTACAAGACATTTCTGGTTACATTGGTAAGAGTAGAATCAAGTGATAAGAGGGGAAGTTGTATTAGAGTAACTTGGATAAATAGCATCAGGGAAAATTAAATATAAAGGCAATGTTTTCTAACTTTTTAGGTATTAAGAGAAGAAGAAGGTTGTATTTTTTGGAAGAGGATTTAAAGTAAAAATGGACTTTTTAAATGTAGGAGAAATTGGACACTGGCTATGGGTTGATGGAAAGGAAAGGATGGAGATGTAAGTGTTGATGATTGAGGAGAGAAGTAAAAACCAACTAAGCCCCTGAGAAGGGGGAGACCATTCGAAGCAGGTCTAGAAGAGTCTTTGATAGAAAGAGAGGCATTTCCTCTACCAGAAAGGAGAAAAGAGAAAGAGGGTGCAGAAATGTGGAAATTGATAGAAAGATTGAAGGTACTGTAATTTGACAGTTTCTACCTTTTCAACAAAGTATGATGTAAATGGCCTGCTAAAAGAGAAGATGTAAGATTAATTTTATATGAGCTTCAATTAATTTATTTGTTAAACACTGAGTGGTAATATTAATTGCCTCTCAAAAATTGGGACTACAAAATGGGACATATATAAATTCATGCCAAGTAAACTATTTGCCACATACACGTATTTCCCAGTCCTCCCCAGCCATCAGATAGATATCATGACCAGGTTTCCGTTGAGTTGCCTTGAAATCTATAGAATGTTTATGCCATCTTAACATCTAGACTTTATTAATGGGGAAATTCTGAAACAGGCTAAATTATTTACCCTTAAAATTTACAGTAGACTTCAGATGAGCTAGAAAACCATTGAACATTTTGGCGATCATTTAATCTCTTTATTTCTCTATTGGATAATGCCAATAACAAAGGTTAACTGAGTAAAATTTACAGTAGATAATGGGAAATGATGCAGTCTATTTAGATATACTTGGTATCACCAGATTTCATGTAGATTATGTATTTTATAGTGGAACAAAGAAAAGTTTTATATATATTTTTTCCCCAAAAGCCTTTAAGTAGTGAAAAAGAATGCCACAAGTAGAATTGAAGGCTCCTGATCTCCAATACAACATGTTTCATCACAAACATTGCCTTCTAAATTTCCAGTTAGGTTTTGGGGAGTA
This sequence comes from Ursus maritimus, assembly GCF_017311325.1. Lineage (NCBI taxonomy): Eukaryota > Metazoa > Chordata > Mammalia > Carnivora > Ursidae > Ursus > Ursus maritimus. Next base: position 37,416,922 of record NW_024423344.1, read on the forward strand.
AGGGAGATGCAAAGTTGCAAGATGTTTTCCTTTGAAAACTATTTGCATGCAAATAATCTATCTGACATATAGCCAAAAAACTATTGGAATTATTGCCTGGGTTATTTTGTTGATGTTACCTATTTATTAAACAATTATGTCAGCCCATCAATCACCACTTATTAATGATAGGGAAAAGTAGAAAAGGAAGTTGCTTCCTTACATTTTATATACCTTTGATGTTTAAAATTACACTACTATTATACAGAAAGTTGTTTTAAAGTATATTTTATATCTTGAATGATGTGTTTTCTTTAATTATGATGGTTTAGGTATAATTTTCTGGATCTTCTTGAACATATGCAAAAAATAGTCATTTTTCTTCTCACAATAAAATCAAAAGGAAATACATCACCTGTTCTTGCAATCAGAGCTCAATTTCTAAATTGCCACAATGAATTTCGAAAAATATTTCAGTCATAAAGATGATCAAAAGAAGTTTATAAACCAAAAGGTCAAATTGATTCAGATGTCAGACTGCATAAAGGCTGATAAAAATGAGGGGCACCTGGGTGACTCAGTTAAGTGTCTGCCTTTGGCTTGGGCCAAAGGGTCCTGGGATCCAGCCCAGCATCAGGCTCCCTGCTCAGGGGGGAGTCTGCTTCTCCCTCTCCCTCTGCCACTTCTGCTTGTGCTCTCTCTCTCTCAAATAAATAAATAAAATCTTTTTTAAAAAGGCTGATAAAAGTGAGAGTACAAAGATAATATGGGATTGTATTTTTAGAACTGATAGAATAAGTTCCCCTCCAATAGAACTATTGAACTTTTTAAGTTAATTTTAAGAAATGACTTTGGTACTCTGTAAGCTGTTTGAGAAGCTAGGGGCACAGGTGATGGTTCTTGCAGTCAGGAATGTTGCACTTCCTTTGGTTAGCATTTGAAATTTCCTGCTCATATTTTTATGCAAAGAACAGGGTTTGACCTAACAATCAGTGCAAAAAAAAAAAAAAAAAAAATCCGTTAACATCAGTAGTGTCAATAGACAATATATTTTGAATTTTATAGATTAGTTCTTTTATTATTTACAATATTTTAATTTTTCTAAATATATAAGTACAAGCATTTAGATATTTGGGGTGGGTGTGTGTGTGTGTGTGTGTGTGTATACACATATATATTTGATCATATGCCTACACCCATACAGGAACCTGGCGTCTGTGAAACATCAGTTCTTGGGGAACCTGCATGGCTCAGTCGGTTAAATGTCTGCCTGCAGCTCAGGTCATGATCCCAGAGTCCTGGAATCATGTCCCATGTTGAGGACTACCTGCTCAGTGGGGAGTTGCTCCTCCCTATCTCTCCCCCCCCCCCCCGCTTATGCTCTTTTCTCTCTTGCTCACTCTCAAATAAATAAATAAAATCTTAAAACCAAACACATCAGTTCTCAATTTAATTTTTCCTGTATTCCATCTTTACAGGCTGTTCTAATATTCCTACTCAAGTGACACCTACATTTTTTTTGTGACAAAAAATCTATGAACAATAATTTCAGTTGGTAAAATGGCATGGAACTTGAGGTATTTTATTGACCTTCCTTGGAATAACATTCTGAATATCTGCAGTTCTGCATCCTCAAATCTTCTGACTGAAACCCCAGTCCTATTTACAATGCAACGTGTTACCTTATTGCAAAATGTGAAGCACATATCAGGAAGAACTTACCTTACTGTCATTGGATTTGTAACATCACCTTTTTTTTTTTCTGGGCTAGCCGTATGCTGCTGAGAGAACATGAGCTTTGGGGATATGTAGAATTATATTTGATTAAGGTTTTTCTGCTAACAAGCTGTGTGACCCTAACCCCATGGGATACTCGGTAATTCTTAAGTGATAAGATGAAAATATTAACAAACTTGATTCCAGAATCCACATGAGGATTAAGATGGTGTACATTGTGTTTAATCAAGTATCTATTCCATGACTTAGCATTCTTATCTTTTAAAGTAAAAACTTAGTTTTACCTTTCTTATATTGAACCGCAAACATGGGAGAGTTAACGTAATGAGAACTTTTGAAATAAAGGATTGATCCATTTTCTTTGGAACTTGAACATGTTAGAATCTGTACAATTTTGCCTCAGTCAAAAAGTTTCTTTGGTTTTTGTTTTTTACCTTCTTGGTGGTTGGTATAAGTAATTGCTTTCTGTGCCCTGCACCTGGCATTCACTCAAACAGAAAATGATCCTTGGAAATGCACAAAGATTATGACCAAGCAACCTGGTCCAAATGAGTTGGGAAGGTGCCCAAAATGTTCTTTATTCCCAGGACTGGGTTTTTCTGCCAGTGAATGTCACAGATTAATGCTACAACTGAACAGCCCTGTAGTTTCTGTGGAGCCATTGAGGAATGTAGGTTCCCTGAGACCTGTGAATCCTTAAAACCAGCGTGGCAGATTTTGCACTGGTTAGGAAACCAGTAAGTTCAAAAACTAAAAAAGCCAAAAAAAACCCAAAAACAAAACAAAAAAAGCTGAGCTGAAGACAATAACTCTCGTTATACTCTGTGTTTACAGAATTTAGAACCTGCAAGTGCCTTACAGTCTGTTCTGGTGTTATAGACAAGAAAGCAATAGAGTTAAAGGCCTGATGGCTTGGCTGAAAATTATGAAGCTAACTTGACGAGGTTTTGGTCAGTGGGCAGGTGTCCCTGTTACCTAATTGTCTTGCCACGCCTTTCGCTGTGGGAAAAAATTCATACTTTTGCTAATTTCTGGGGATTTACCTTCTCAAGAGAGCATATGAAGGTATGATTAGTACAGGTAGACCCGCAAATGAAGGATAACTTATTGAAAAATCTTTATATTTGGAGGGGTTGGAAGTCTGAATAAAGCATCTTTTTGAGCAATGATATATTTAAAGTCATTGCAGCATTCCCTGGAGAAATTGCAAAGTGTTCTTTTTGATTCATAACTGATATATAGTGCTACTAATATATGTCACTACAAATGCTTATAAGCCTAGACATTATTTTTAACAATATATCTACAAAAGCATATAATGGGACCATTAGACGTATGTTTTCCTATTTTGCCTTGTCAGAATCTTTCACAATAATCGAAACTATAAATGAGGCATCTCACTGTTTTCATCTATTGATTTCTATAATAAACAAGACCTCAAACCTAGTTTTGGGAAAAAAATTTTTTTTTGTCAAGTAACTCAGTTTATAAGCCATTTCCTTAAATCCTCTGATATTTAGCATCTGAACAAAGGACTCTGTCTAAGGTCCTTTCTAATAAGTCGGTTCTTTATACAGGGAGAAATAATATCGTAAGAGTATCTGATATTTTATGGTACACTATTAGTTGTACATGACGTGAAGCCAACTCACTGTTTTATTTTTTTTATTTTTTTTATTTTTCTTTATTTTTAAAGATTTTTTATTTATTTATTAGACAGAGAGAGAGACAGCCAGCGAGAGAGGGAACACAAGCAGGGGGAGTGGGAGAGGAAGAAGCAGGCTCATAGCGGAGGAGCCTGATGTGGGGCTCGATCCCATAACGCCAGGATCACGCCCTGAGCCGAAGGCAGACGCCCAACCGCTGTGCCACCCAGGCGCCCCCCAACTCACTGTTTTAAATGAGACTGTATTAACTCATTAATTTAGGACCCAGAGATGGCTTAGGTATCAGTTTGAGGCTTGATGCAGAATGCAAAAGGACTCACCAGAATGTTGTTCTCAAATCTGTGCCTTTTCTCTCTCTGTTTCTTTCGTTCTCTTTCTTTCTTCCTGTGATGCAATATTGACCTCATTCTTGACTCCAGGAGGGTCTCTTTGGAAGTTTTAAGAATGAAATAGTTCTTAGCTTCATAATTTTATACTTCTTTTTTTTTTTTTTTAAAGATTTTATTTATTTATTTGACAGAGAGAGAGAGACAGCCAGCGAGAGAGGGAACACAAGCAGGGGAGTGGGAGAGGAAGAAGCAGGCTCATAGCAGAGGAGCCTGATGTGGGGCTCAATCCCGTAACGCTGGGATCACGCCCTGAGCCGAAGGCAGATGCTTAACCGCTGTGCCACCCAGGCGCCCCAATAATTTTATACTTCTAAGGCAATTGGAAAGAGCTAGTATATTTCATCATATTCCTAATAAATAATAGTAAATAAAATGGCATGCCTTCTGTTTGCAGAAACTTAAGTTATTTGTCTAACACATTAAATCATTATGGCCAATATGGCTACTCTGGAGCTGGGAGGAGGGAAATTAATTCTGTCTGAACCTTACACTTGCAAATTTAGTACTATTGAGAAGGGGAACAAGAAATTCTGTGTTGAAAAGCAATGAAGAGACAGTCTTGAAACTTCTTTATTTCAATTCAAAATAACCATGCAAAGTGTGTGTTTCTAGTTTTTTAGGCAAATATACAATAAGGCAATTTAAAATGTTTCACATTTTACCAAGCATAGCATTTAGTGAAGCAGATAATAAGGTACAATTTTCACCAGAAATGATAGAATTTTATAGTATCAGCTTTCATAGTAAAAGAAGATGACAATGATAATATTCAGTCATTATTTAATCAGGATTGACTGAAGAGAAAAATGCTGTATCAACTCATTTCATAGACCTATACACAGATGTCATTGTCCTTTGAAATGTGTAACTATCTGTAAAATTATACTTAATATTTGCTTCTCTTGATATATTTGCTGAAAAACAATTCTTAAAGCAGAGAACTTTTCTGAATAGCTACTACTTTTCAAAACCCTTTAGCTGTGGCAACCTTTTTGAACTTGTATTTTAAAGGTATCCTTAAAAACCTTTGGACAGAGAACCAAATGATTGTGCATAATGGTATGAATTTCCATACTCCAGGCTTTTTAGAAATGTCATATTTTATGTTTTTATTAGTCTGACAAGTAAGAATATTTGAGGTTTAAGCAATTGAACCATAAAGGTATCTTGAAACTTGAGAGAAAGAAGCATAGTAAGAACGTGTACTAACTTAAATATGAGAATTAGCAGTTCAGCGTTTCTTTATTTTAAAAAAATTATGCTAGCAGTAAATCAAAGATGAAAATATAATAATCACAACGTATAAGGCACATACGTACTTTACTCATCTGCTAACTTGGTCTTGATATACACACACATAAGAATCCTCTCAATAGGACTGAAACATAGTCATTATTGCCCTACTTTACAGATCAAGAAGCTGATAAATGACAAAAAAATTTAAGTAACTTCCTTAAAAATGTGCCATGATCTGAATGTCTGTGTACTCCCCATATTCATATGTGAAATCCTAACCCCCAAAATGATGGTATTAGAGAGGTGAGGCCTTTGGAAAGTGCTTAGGTCACATGGGCAGAGCCCTCCTGAGGGGGATTAGTGTCCTTGTAAAAGAGGCCTAAGAGAGCTTCCTTACCTCTTTCACTAATGTGAGGACGCAGTGAGAAATTGGCCATCCGCAGCTCTGAAGATGGCCTTCACCAGAACCAAACCAAGCTGACACCCTGATAACAGACTTTCAGCCTCCAGAGCTGTGAGAAATAAATTTCTGCTGTTGATAAGTTACCCAATTTAGGGTACTTTGTTATAACATTCTGAACAGACTAAGATAAAATATCAGTGTTATAATACGAGAGCCCCTAAAGGAGCAGCCTGGCATAGTATTGGAGAACACAGATGTTTGAGGGCAATTCCCAGGGTTTGAATTCAGATTCTGGCACTTACTCGCTGTGTGATTTTAGGATATTGTTTCTGTTTCTCCAACTGCAAAATAATGATAATAATCATAGCTAAGTTATAGAGTTTTTCTGAAGATTAAACAGGTAAATACAGGTATTGTACCTAGTAAAATTCCTTACCCATTTTAAGAGAAACGTGAGTATTTCTTTTTGTTAGGAATCCCCAACTGTCTTCATGTTACCACACTGCCAGCGAGGTTGTAGTTTTGATAGGGTTGCTGTAAAACATTGGTATGATGTAATAACCTTTTGCAAATCCACTTGCTTATCAAACTAGGTTTTGTTGTTGTGTCATTTAATTACGTGATAATGTGTCAGGGAGCACCAAATACAAAGGTAAATGTTAGAATATCTTCTTAGAGCATTAATTTTACTTTTAAAAGATGCACTATTTGTAATGTAAAATTCACACGTTTTAAAAGATGTAATACAAAGCAACCAATAATGTTCTAGTTTTTAGTAAGCTTCTCTGGGTTCTGACTTAACTTTTCTGGGAAATTGATTAATTTTCCTATTATTTTATGGAAAATCAGATTAAAATTTTGGATAAACACTAATCTATGTCATCTTTGAGATAGAGCACAACTTAATATATACCAATTTGCCCTTATATTTACTTGTTGAGGTTTGATCTGATCTTTTATCAGAATTCTGAGTGGTGCCAAAATGCCTCCCAAGACACTGAAATCTGTAGTGAAAACACTGAATGATAATCCAATTTGTAACCATAGAATCTATATTTTATGACACTTCCTTTGATGAGTTTATACTCATACATGGTAACATATGATATAGATAACTTGCCTCTTAAAAGGTGGTATATTCACTGCAGTTGAATCAAAGACAAAATATATACATAAGAACTAATGGAACTTTCAGTAGGAGGAATGTGGTATGTTTAAAACTATAAAATTTTTATTCTAAATTTAGAATATATTTTTTATAAATGTGGAACAAATAACTAATACATTTTTGAATTTCAAAAACCTTGTGTTTTCTGTTTTTGAAAACAGAAACTTGTATATTTTTTCCTATTTTCACGAATATGTAGTGTGTGTTAAATCAGAAAAGAAAAACTTAATGGGCATTTTTAGAAACTACATTTTCCCTTTGATTTATCTGAAAACAACATAAATTAATTTTTTGCTATTTACCCATTTTTATCAAATACCCCCAAACCAAATCTAATTTCCAATTTTCCCTTTTTTAAGTCTATATTAATAATTTTGAGGAAGTAGGTAAATAGAAAGTGATAGAATGTTCTGTACTAAAAGGGAGTCCATATTCTGTCAGGATTACATGTATAGACTTTTTCATAGATAAGAGAGTCAAATTTAATCTCCATCTTACAGATGAAAGTAAGATGGAAATAAGATAAATGATATTAGATGGAATGTGAGATAGATTCTTTAAACTTTATATTCAATCATAACAGAACCCATTGTTCCTAGAGTGCCATCTTCTATCATTTCCAGTTAGAACTTAAAGATGTCCAGGAAACACTTGTTACTCAGTGAGAAAGCAACAGAAAGGGTGTGATTCATTTTCTAATGTAGTTCTACTGAATAGATTTTGAAACATGCCTTCAGCAATATTTATGTTTGGATGTGTTGCTCTTATCAATGATAACATAATAACACATGATTCTTTGTGTTCCACAATGTGCCTTTCTGAAAATCATGCTTTTTTATTACTAAAATCAAGGAACAGTACTTCTTTACTTTCCAGGAAACGTGCAGATTGTGTTTGAATAATGAGCTTTAAAACTCTATTTTTATATTTGAGTTGCCAAGGATAAACCAAAACCAGACAAAGACATTATCAGAAAAGAAAACTATAGGCCAATATTCTTGATGAATATAGATATAAAAATTCTCAACACTGTTCTAGTGAACTGAATTCAACAGCACATTCAAAGGATCATACACTGTAATCGAGTAGGATTTGTCCCTGGGATGCAAGGATAGTTCAACATATGCAAAGCAATAAACATGGTACATCACATTAATAAAAAAGAAGGATAAAAATCATACGTTCATCCCAATAGATGACGAAAAAGCATTTGAAAAAAATCACCATTCTTTCATGACGAAAGCTCTCAACGTATTTGGTATAGAAGGAATATAACTCAACATAATGAAGGACACTTAAGACAAACCCACAGCTAAATAATATCATACTTAATGGTGAAAAGTTGTAAGTCTTTCCTATAAAGTCAGGAACAAGACAAGAGTGCCCACTATTGCCACTCCTATTCATAATAATACTGAAAATCCTAGCCAGAGCATTAGACAAGAAAAATAAATAAAAGGCATCCAAATATGAAAGGAAGAAGTAAAATTATCTTTGATTGCATATGACATGATTTTTTAAAAGATTTTATTTAATATTTATTTATTTATGAGAGGAGAGAGAAAGTGTGTGAGCAGGGGAGAGGGGCAGAGGGAGAGGGAGAGAATCTCAAGCAGACTCTGCACTAAGTGCTGATCTCAGGGGCTTGATTTCAGGACCCTGAGATCATGACCCAAACCAAAACCAAGAGTCAGATGCTTAACTGACTGAGCCACCTAGGCACCCCATGATTTTTTATATGGTAAACCATAAAGACATAATAAAAAAAAATGTTAGAGCTAAGAAATGAATTCAGTAAAGTTACAAAATACAAAAATAAGTTGCATTTCTATATATTAACAAACCATCTGAAAATATAGAAAATCCCCTTGATAATAGCATCAAAAAAATGTGATATCTATGAAGGGCCAATGTGGTGAGAGCAAAAAGTTGATGGAAGAATAATTGCTTGGACATAAGATCAGAGGTCAAGTACAAAAGATCTAATGTAGTGGTTTTTAACCTTTCTTGTCAATTGGAATCACCTGGGGAGAGATGGATAGATGGATGGATGGATAGTTAATTCAATATAGATGGTGATATATCTGTCCATCCATACATACATCTACCCATCCTTCCATCCATCCATCTTTCAAAGTCTACCTCTTATTGTACATATTTTTGTATAATTGATTTTATTGATGGCACTTGGCCATTTTTGTATTTTGAAATAGTGATTGGTTGTAGTGAAATTGAAGAGAAACATTTAGAACTTATAGCAAAGAATAATTTCTGACAAATTGGAATGTTTAAATGAAAGAGACGCTCTCATTTCTCAAGAATAACTTAAGTTTTGGCCAGAGTAACTTAAAGGATCAAGTTGCTATTTGCTGAAATGGGAAACATCATAAAAGAAGCAGATTTGTGGTGAGGATTTGAATAACTAACTTTTTTCTTTATATCTACAAAGGTGTACTATATATTCTACTGAAACATATTTTTTTCCTCTCTGCGATCACCCTCTTTTCTACCAAAGATAATCACAATAAGAATAATTTGTTAACAAAATAAGTAAGTTTCATTAAACCTGGCATGATTATTTATATAAGTGCAGCAAAGAACAGGAATCAAACATGTATGTTCTTTTTAAGTCTGCTTTGCTGAGACTTTTCATAAGGAATCTCATTTGGACATTTAAAAACCTCTTGAGTCTAGGAATCCAAGACAAGGGCTCCCCATCAGAATTCTCCTGTAATGCCCATAGATTTGCATAAATTCCTCTCTTTTCGAAGTCACCAAGATACTCTCAGTATCCTGTACACGCCAGGAAGTGACTTTCTTACTCACTGGGCAAGGCTGATGGGAACACTGTAAGCAAGGTACCAGGAGGTATTTCCGAGGGGCTTTATTGTTTCCATAGAGTCAACCTCAGTTCCATAAAACTGTCTGGTCATATTTGATTCTTGCACATCACTCACAAATATGATATTCCAGTCAAAACCTTGGTACTATAACCAGTGCTTCCAATTGTGTTCTCTTACAAAGGGAACATATCTTTATTTAACTTAATGCAAATAACTATCACTATGGAAATAAGAATATTCAGTGTGAGTTTGCAAATTCTGTAGAGATCAGGTAGGGAGAAAATGTAATTGTTTAAATTCTGGTTACAAAGATATAACTTACCAAATCACTGCAAGTTGTAGAAAAGAGAAAAAAGTTTCTTTACATCTGGAAATACAAAGCATTAAAAAACTAGCAATGTTTTAAACAAAAAGACATCCTCGTGAATTCATTCAGCCCTATCTAATTAGTTCTTGTTGATCTTCATCTATTGTTAGCAGTTTTATGAATCCATAAGTGTCTCTGTTACAGTTCTGTAAATTCTTCCCCATGTCAGCGACGTCATCTGAAAGTTATCAGAAACCTGCTCTTGTCAGAGTCCTTTCAGTGCACCCCCTAAGAGGAAACACTTTTGTAGGAGCATCAGACTAAAACAGTAACTGTTTTTTGGCAACATCTTCCAGTCTTTCAGGATCTCATCTGCAGGCGCTGGAGCAAGCAAACTCTTAACAGGTCCCATCATGGGTCGCCAAACTTTTGTGAGCTCAGGCAGCCCAGCCAGCACAAAATCTTCACATTCCAATTTTCTTTTTCTTACTTGTTGGTTTTGTCAAAGTTCCATGGTTTCCCAATATGCCAGCAGCATGTTGGTTTTTCATTTGCTTGTGGCTTCTAAAGCCACAGATGTGGTTGGGTAGCCTTGAATAACTATCTTATGTATCACTGCTATCTCTGTCAGAGTAGCAGTTTTCAAACACAGCTAATATTAAATAAGAACTTCAGTGTCATAGTGATACTAGAAATAAGGGTGAGGAAGATGAAATGTAGTAGTTTTTGCTTTAAATTTTTACTTGCATTCTGTATTTGTGGTCCATGCTATACTCATAGTATTAATAGTAGACCTATTCTACTCTCTTTTTTGGTCCATCTTTAGAAGTCTATTTTTAGAACTTACATTTGAAACTTTTATTGTCTCTTTTCTCTTTGAAGTCACTATTCATTAATCCTCCTCCAATGCAAACTGATTTATGCTCCAAATCTATATAAACAGGGATTATGACTATGAGACCTAGAGGGTGTGGGGTAAAGGAGAAAGGCCATGAGAGTGAGAGAAAAGAACTACACAAAAAATCATTGTATACTTTGGGAAGATAATACAAATATCCATGAAAAGATGGACATAGTAGAAATATTTAGACAGTAATGGTAATCTGTTACTTACAAATGTATGAGGAGAAATGTACAGACAAATCTTAGAAAACACTGGAGTCGCTGAATATAAATAGGTAAATTGTATAGTTCACTGCACTCTGTTGAATTTTATTGGACTTTTCTAAGCCTTATTACATGAACTTGTAAAGTCCTTCTTTCCCCATTGATTTAATTCTAAATAAATGTTGTTTTTTTTTTTTCATAGGATGTCATAATTTCATCACTGGAGAGTGACAACAGCAAAATGTCAGAATAGGAGTTTTCTACTATCTTCCCCCCAAAGAACACCAATTTTGACAATCACCATTGACACGAGTGTCTTTTTGGAAGTCGGGAAGTTCCAACACATGGCTGGAGAAAAAAAATCTGAGGCTGGACACATTTAAGAAGGTAGGAGGAAGAGTTTCACGTTACCTTCATCAGTCCTCCCAGGTGGCACGGCTCAGTGCCAGGGGACACCTCACCCTACCATTTCTCCCATGGGCAAAAATGAGGGTACATATGTGAGCTCCCTATTTCCTCAGCTGTGCAGGAAGCTACCCACAAGACCTACTTCTGTTCTCACCCCATCTAGAATATTAAGGTTCTGTAAGATGAGGGGATGGGGAAGGGCTGGAAGAACAGTAGTCAGTGCTTTTGGAGGGCATCTAGCACATGCAAATTCTAAAATGTTCACAGATTGCATTAGTAAGAACACCCACGAGGTGCCTGGGTTGATATAGTTGGTTAAGCATATGACTCTTGATTTTGGCTCATGTCGTGATTTCAGGGTCATGAGATCCATGTTGGGCTCCGCACTCATCATAGAATCTGCTTGGGATTCTCTCTCCCTCTTCCTTGGCCCTACTCCCACCCCACTCCCCGGCTCTCTAAAATAAATAAATCTTAAGGAAAAAGAAAAAAAAAAAGAATACCGCTAGTCATTGGGGTTACCTCACTGGCAGATCCCCTCACCTGGTCCTTGGGCACCCCCAGTACTCTGCACATTTCACCCACGCACATCTCCAACCCTTTGTGCATGATCCCAGGGCAGTGAGGGCAAGCCTTTGCAGATAGCTAGTGAACATATGCAGAGAGCTGCCCCATACCGCAGGAATAGTTAAAGCAATCTTGAGTAAGAAGCAATGCTGGATGTTTCACACTTGCTGATTTCAAACTATATTACAAGGCTGTATTATTCAAATGGCAACAAGTAAATGAAAAGGTGGTCAACATTTCTAGTTACCAGGGAGATGGAAATTAAAACCACAATGTAGTACAATGTCTGCTATCAAAAAGACAAGAGAGAACTCAGGCTGGGAAGGATGTGGGGATAAGGGAACCCTTGCACACCTTTGGTGGGAATGTAAATTAGGGTGGCCATGTGGATAATGGAATGGAGATTTCTCAAATAATTAAAAATAGAGCTACCATATGATCCAGAAATCCCACTTCTAGGTATATATCCAAAGGAATGGAAACCACTGTCTTAAAAGAGATGTCTGAACCCCCATGTTCATTGCAGTGTCTGTTGACAGATATGGGTAAAAAAATATGTGAGCTATATTTATATGGAATATTATTCAACTACAAGGATTCAGGAAATCCTGCCATTTGTAACAATTTGGTAAAACTAAAGGACATTATGCTATGTGAAATTTGCTGGACAGAGAAAAACAAAACTGTATTATCATTCATATATAAAATTTTAAAAAAGTTGAATTCATAGGAACAGTAGAATGTTATTTACCAGAATTATGGGGTGGAATGGAGGAGGAGATGCTGATCAAAGTGTACAAACAAACCTTCAGTTATAAGAAGAATAAGTTCTGGATATCTAATGTACAGCAAGATGACTATAGTTAATAATACTGTACTATGTACTTAAAATTTCCTACATTGTACACTTAAAACATGCAGTTTATCAATTATACCTCAATAAAGCTGAAAAAATCCTTCATCATTAATTTTATTGCCATATTTGATCATGAGAAATAATATCATAGATTCTATATCTGTATTAAATTTATGAAATAAAGAGCAGTGCCATGCAATAATATTTAAAATGAAATTTTTATTTTTTTAGAGATTTTATTTATTTGAGAGAGAGTGCACACACAAGCCGGCGGGGGTTGGGGAGAGAGGGAGAGGGAGAAGCAGACTCCCTGCTGAGCAGAGAGTCCAACATTTGGCTTGATTCCAGGATCCTGAGATCATAACCTGAGCCTAAGGCAGATGCTTAACCGACTGAGCCACCCAGGCATCCTAAAATGCAATTTTTAATTGAAACATAGAACAGCAACAAAAACCAATTGCCATTTACTAAATAAAAATCTATTTCAGTGATAAAATAATGGTATAAAGAGTGTTACTAACTTCATTTACTAGAAGAGAAAAATCTACTTTTTCCTAAGAATATCATATTCAGCAGCTTAACAAATGAGGAGCTTCTAGAATGGCAAGACTCATGAAACATATACAAACAAATACGACTTACTATTCAATCTTTTCATAGTCCTTTTTGATTATTTTCTTGTTAAGTCTATAAAACTAGCTGATTAGAAACAATTTCTAGGTATCAGCACTAAAGGAAAAAGACAAGGACAGAACAGTTTAGAATAAAGTAAACTCTTATTTTCCGTGCTCCATTTTTAAGATGTGACAACTTGTGTAAAATGAGATTCTTCATTTTTTACTGAAAATTGCTTCCTTTCATACTTCTTTATTAAAGTCGTCTCACTCTTGGTTTCTAAATCTCAAGTGATTTTGAGAGTTACCTGTCTTATATTACGTTAAAGTTATTGCCTTAATTATGTCAACTATTTCTTTGTAAATTTTATAAAGATCTGGCTCTTTTCCCATTGTTATTGACATGATCTTAATTCAGTTTTTACCATTTCTTTCCTGTAGAACTTCAGTAATATCTGATCTCTCTTTTCTTCTTCCTTTTTTTCCTTTCTTCCATTAAGAAAACTTCAATAAAGTTAAATGCAGAGAAATGTTCATCTTCTATGTAAGATAATCTTAAAAAGGGTAAATTAATATGTCTGACCGCAAATTATGGGCAGGCTAAATGTTGGCTTATACTTTCTTATGACATGGAGAAGATAAAACATGAAGCTCTATACCAAAGTAGGGTGAAATGTATCCAGGAGAACACCAGTCATTTAGGAAATGACCACTCCTAGTTTCTCCCAGAAATCCGTGATATTTTTTGCCATCCAGGCTTATGAAAGGATTGTAACTTCACAGGCTGATGCGAAGACCCCTTCTGAGAGCTCATCAATATGAATTGCCTGTAATCACTGATTTCTGATTGTTTAGTTCTTCCTTAAATGAAATAAAAAAACAGCATATTTTTCAGTTAAGAAGTAGAGTAGCATTGCCCCAGAAATTTCCGGGTCAGAATGTTATACTCTCTGTTGTTTTAACAAGGCCCATGATGAGATTTAGCCCAACTGTTGGAGTGAATGCAGTGACAAATAACTTCTAGAAACTGAGGAGGAAGTGCCACGGTCTCTGAGTAATCCAGGCAGCCTCAAGCTTAAAATCAGAAGCAGTGATTCATCTCTTAGAAAATAAAACAAAATGCAATTTTGACTTTGAAGATTAATTATTCTTTTTTTTTAAAAAAACATTGGATTGCTGTTTCCTGATGTTGGTTTGTACTGCTAGTAATTCTGGAGCATGGAAAATATCCAGGGACTGTAATTCAAAACCTATCACAAGTGCCTATTTTGGCCATCTTGATCTGTTCCAAATGATCAGTTTGGCAGTCAATGAGAGAAATAACAGTAGCTGCTGTGCTACATTTTGGAAGAATTTTTATTTGAATTGACTATGCATTTAGAAACCCCATCCCATAGCAATTTTCACTATTTATTTCTCCTGACACATAATTTGTTTGTTTTTTTTCTGAGGATAGGCATACCCTTAGAATATAATATACTGGCTTGGTAGTAAGAAATGGAAGAATTTATGGAGAGTGTATTAAAGTTGTTAAGTTAAAAAGGAATTTAACAACTTCTTGGAAGTCAGTATACCTCTTTAATTACTATTTATAGTTCCCGTATTAATTTGCATTTATTTATCCCTTTAAAAAAACCATTGACTTGGGAACGTGACTGCCTGAAAAGTGGTGTCCATCCCTAATTATCTTGTGGAAGAAATAACAAGAACTGGATTTTGGGAAAAACACACATGAAGGTCTTTTTAGGTCTTCTAGGTTGCTTGAAAGAAAACAAGAGAACAGGCAATGTTTAATTTGATCCAAAAATACTGTGACAACTTTTCACTCCTTTTGACCCAATTTAGCAACTTAGGTGTTACCAACAGTTTCACCTCATTGCTTATAATCTGCATAATATAAATAAATTGTTACAAGAAAAACAAAAAATAACCTTATATAGCATAACTTTTGCCTGACTCATTCATTTCATAGCATACTATTAAAAGTGATCTTCTTACAGAAATAATATAGCAGTGAATAATGTTTCTATATAAAAGTACTATTATGATTAATGCATTTATAGAAATATCTGGAAATTGGACAAGTGGAAGGAATAAATTCATGCTGTGTCATTGTATCCTAATGCATTCATAGATGCTAAAGAAATGGATGTAGATATTATCTAATCATATTTTCAAGAGAAATAGTACATTTAAAAATTCATTATGTATTCATATTTAAAAACTATATTTTTAGAGCAATTTTAGGCTTATAGCTAAAATTGAAAAGGACAGAGTTCCCACATACCACTTGCCCCCAGACATGCATAGCTTGTGTATTATCAACATCTTTCACCAGAGTGGTGTGCTTGTTAGAATTGACGAACCTACCTTGACACATCATAATCACTCAAAGTTCATAATTTACATTGCAGTCATTCTTGGTGGTATACATTTTATGGGTTTGCATAAAGGTGTAATGTCACGTATCCATCATTATAGTATCATACAGAGTAGTTTCACCTCCCTAAAAGTTCTCTAGACTCTATCTTTTCATTTCTACCCCACACTCCCACACTCTTGGTAAGCACTGATCTTTTTTAGCATCTCTATAGTTTTGCCTTTTCCAGAATATCATGTGGTTAGAATAATACAGTAAATAACCTTTTCAGATGGCTTCTTTCATTTAGTAACATGCATTTAAGTTTCTTTTATGTCTTTTTATTCATTTTATTAATGCATCTACCTACTGAAGGATGTTTGTGTTTGCTTCCAAGTGTTGGCAATTATGAATAAACCACCTATTAACTTCCATTCACAGGTTTCTATGTAGACATAAGGTATTAACACCTTTAGGTAAATATCAAGGAATGTGATTGCTGGGTTATATGGTAAGAATATTTTTTGTTATATAAGAAACTGTCCAACTGTCTTGCACAGTGTCTGTACCACTTTGCATTCCCAGCAGCAGTGAGTGAGCGTTCCAGTTGCTCCACATCACAGTGGCACCCAGTGCCGTCAGTGTCCCAGATTTGGGCCCTTCTAATAGTTGTACAGTGCTATCTCATTTTAATTTGCATTTCTCTGATAACATATGATGTGGAGCAAAGAGGCACACCTTGTCTTATTGTGCTTGCTTTATTGTCCCTTGCAGGTATTGCATTTTTTTACAAATTGAAGGTTTGTGGCAACCCTGCATTAAGCAAGCCTATTTATGCCATTCTTCCAATAGCATTTGCTTTCTTTGTGTGTCTGTGTCACATTTTGGTAATTCTCACAATATTTCAATCCTTTTTCATTATTATTATATCTGTTATAGTGATATGTGATCAGTGTTCTTCGGTGTCACTAGTGTAATTGTTTTTGGGGAGCCATTGAACCATGCTCATATAAGATGGCAAACTTAATAGATAAAAGCCATATGTGTTCTGATGGCTCCACTGACACATGGTTCCTCACATTCCCTCTCCTCAGGCCTCCTTGTTTCCTGAAATATTTGAAATTAGGCCAATTAGTAACCCTGAAATACTTCTAACTGTTTAAGTGAAATGAAGACTCACACATCTCTCACTTAAGTCAAAAGCTAAAACTCATTAAGTTTACTGAGGAAGGCATGCCAAAAGCCAAGATAGGCTGAAAGCTAGGCCCCTTGTGCCAGTTGGCCAACCAGTGAACACACAAATAATAAGAAAGTAAAACAGCCTTACTGCTGATACGGAGAAACTTTTAGTGGTCTGGATAGAAGATCAGACCAGACATAACATTCCCTAATGCCAAAACTTCATCTGGAGCAAGATTCTATTTATTTCTACAAAGGCTGAGAGAAGTAAAAAGCTACAAAAGAAGAGTTTGAAGCTAGCAAATGTTGATTCTTGAGGCTTAAGGAAAGAAGCCAGCTCCATAACATACAAGTAGAAGGTAGAGCAGCAGGTGTTGATGTAGAAGCTAAAACAAGTTATCCAGAAAATCTAGCTAATAAAGGTGGCTACACTAAACATCTATTTTCAGTGTAGATGAAACAGCCTGCAATTAGAAGAGGATGACATCTAGGACTTTCATAGCTAGAGAGGGGAATTGAATGCATGGTTTCAAAGCTTCAAAGGATAGACTGACTCTCTTATTAGGGGCTAATGCAGCTGGTAACTTGAAGTTGAAGCCAGTGCTTACTTACCATGCCAAAAATCCTAGGGCCCTTAAGAATTTTGCAAAATCTACTCTACCTGTACTCTATAAATGGAAGAACAAAACCTGGATGATAGCACATCTGTTTAATTTACTGTTTAAATTACTGAGTAATTTAAGTCCATTGTTGAGAACTGGTCAGAAAAAAAATATGCATTTGAAAATATTAATGCTCATTGGCAATCCACCTGGTCACTCAAGAGCTTTGATGGAGATGTACCAGATGAATGTTGTTTTCATGCCTGCTAACACAACATCCATTCTGCAGCCCATGGATCAAGGACTAATTTCATTTTTTAAAATCTTATTATTTAAGAAATTTTAAGAAATACATTTGTAAAGCTGTTGTGGCGTAGTGATTCCTCTGATGGATTTGGGCAAAGTAAATGGAAAACTTTCCGGAAAGGATTCACTATTCTAGATGCCATTAAGAACATTCTTCATTTATGAGAAGAGGTCAAAATATCAACGTGAATAGGAGTTTGAAAGAAGTTGATTCCAACCCTCATGGATGACATTGGGAGATACAAGATATTAGTGAAAAAGTAATTGCAGATGTGGTGGAAATAGCAAGAGAACTAGAACGAGAAGTGGAACCTGGAGATGGGATGAATGGCTGCAATCTCATGATAAAACTTGAATGGATGTGAAGTTTCTTCATATGGAAGAGGGAAGAAGGTGGTGTCTTGATATGGAAACTACTCCTAGTGAAGATGTGATGAAGATTGTGGAAACGACAGCAAAGGATTTAGAATAATACATAAACTTAGTTGATAAAGCAGTGGCAGGGTTTAAGAGGACTGACTCCAATTTTGCAAAAAGTTCTAGTTTGGGCAAAATGCTGTCAAACAGCATCACATGCTACAGAGAAATCATTTGTGAAAGGAAGTATCAAATGATACAGCAGACTTCATTTTTGTCTTATTTTAAGAAATTGCCACAGCCACCCCAACCTCCAGCAGCCACTACGTAGGTCAGTCAGCATCTATCAATGTCAAGGCAAGACCCCAGGAGCAAAAAGATTACAACTTACTGAAAGTTCAGGTAATGGTTAGCAATTTTTTACCAATAGAGTATTTTTAAGGTATGTACACTTTTTAGCCATAATGCTCTTTCACACTGAATAGTCTACAGGATGCTGTTAAACATAACTTGTATATGCACTGAGAAACCAAAAAAATCATTTGATTTACTTTATTGTGATATTCACTTTATTGCAATGGTCTGGAACTCATCCTGCAATATCTCTGAAGTATGCCCGTATTTTTGTATGCTTATTTGCCATTTGTATATTTTCCTTATGAAGTTTCTGTTAAGGTCTTTGGCCAATTTTTTTTTTTTTTAAGATTTTATTTATTTGACAGAGACACAGTGAGAGAGGGAACACAAGCAGGGGGAGTGGGAGAGGGAGAAGCAGGCTTCCCGCTGAGCAGGGAGCCCGATGTGGGGCTCGATCCCAGGACACTGGGATCACGACCTGAGCTGAAGGTAGATGCTTAATGACTGAGCCACCCAGGTGCCCCTTTTGGCCAATTTTTTAATCATTTTTTCCTTAGTGTTGAGCTTTAAGCGTTCTTTGTATATTTTGGATAACAGTCCTTTATCAGATTTGCCTTTTGCACATGTTTATTCCCAGACTGTGCCTTGTCTTCTCATTCTTTGACATTGTCTTTAAGAGAGCAGAAATTTTTAATATTAGTGAATTTCAGCTTACTAATTGTTTCTTTCATGAATCATGACTCTGGTGTTCTATCCAAAGTCATTACCATACCCAAGATTATCTAGATTTTTCTCCTATGTTATCTTTTAGGAGTTTTGAGTTTTGTATTTTATATTTAAATCTGTGATACATTTTGAGCTCATTTTTGTGAAGGATGTCACTCTCTGTCTAGACTAGTATTTTTTTGCATATGGATGTCTCATTGTTCCAGCACCATTTGTTGAAGAGACTATCCTTGCTCCAATGTGTTGTTTTTACTTCTTCATCAAAGATCAGTTTATATGGGTCTCTTCTTTAGTCTTCCATCCTGCTCCATTGATCTGTTTTTCCATTCCTTCACCAATACCACACTGTCTTGATTACTAGAGCTCTATAGTAAGTCTTGAAGTTGGGTAGCAGCATTCCTCCAACTTTGTTCATCTCCTTCATTATTATGTTCGCTCTTACTGTTGTTTTTTGTTTTTGTTTTTTGCCTCTCCATATAAACTTTAGAATCAGCTTGTTGATATCCACAAAGGATTCTGCTGGGATTTTGATCAGAATTGCAGTGAATCTATAGATCAAGTTGGGAAGAACTGACATCTTGACAATATTGAGTCTCCCTCTCTATGAACCTCGACTCTCCCCATTTATTTAGTTCTTCTTTGATTATGATCATCAGAATTCGTAATTTTCCTCATATTGATCTTGTACATATTTTGTTAGATTTATACCTATTTCATTTTAGGGGGTGCTAATATAAATAGAATTGTGTTTTTTGTTTTAAATTTCACTTATTTATTGCTGGTGTGTACTAAAACAATTGACTATTTTATATTGCTTGTATCCTGCAAGCTTGCTATATTTCCTTATCAGTACTAAGAGGGATTTTTTTTTAAACTTGACATATTTCACAAAGGAGTAAATCCAGATATTCAGCAAACATCTGAAAAGGTGTTTGACATTAAAATTCATTATGCAATTGAAATTAAAACCACTTCCCACATACCAGAATGGTAAATGGAAGAGAATGTGCCAAATATTAGCAAGGGTGAGGAATAAATGGAAACCTCTTGTTTGTGTTGACAGTGTAAATTGCTGAAACTCCTTTGAAAAGCCTTTGTAGGTACCTTCTGTGAACATACACATAATGACCTATCAACTCCATTTTTAGATATATTGCAACAGAAATGTGTGCACATTTGCACCAAAAGATATAGGAATCAACATTCACAGTAGATATACAAATAATGACTCAAACTTGGAGATAATTTGTATGTCCTTCTCCAATAAAAATGATCTTGAATTAATTAAAATGAATTAATTATAATGAAGTATATGATAATAAAAGTCAGAATAAGAATTGCCTTTGTGCATGAGGTAGGTATTAACCAGAAGAGGGCTTGAGGCGTTTGTGGGTACTATAATAATCCATTTCCTGATCTGGGTTGTGGTTACAATATGTGTTCTCTCTGAAAAGACATTGAAATAACCACATATGGTTTATACACTTGTTTATTATCTATCATACAGTATAAAAGAAAAGTGTTCTTAAAAAATTCTTGTTTTAAAATCTGATTTAGGGGCACCTGAGTGCCCTAGTTGGTTAAGCATCTGACTCTTGGTTTTGGCTTAGGTCATGATCTCAGGGTCCTGGGATTGAGCCCTACATCGGTCTCTGTGCTCAGCAGGGAGTCTGAGGATTCTCTCCCTCTGCCCCTACCGCCCACTCACACACTCTTGCACTCTCTCTCTCAAATAAATAAATTAATCTTTTTTAAAAACCTGATTTAAATATAAAATATGGACCTTGGGGGAGCATTCTGAACTCTAGACATAGATTAGGGGTCCTGAGCACATAGATAAATTGAAGCCTTGAAAAAAGTAAAATTCTCAGGAGCATATGCAGAATGAAGAGATAAGAGCTTGCACTTTATAATAAAGGATTCTTTAAAGAGCAGAAGGTAAAGCCAGTAAGAGGAGTAAGAAAGAGTGGTCAGGTTTAAGAAAAAATTAAGGAGGTTGTTAGTAACACAGACCAAGGAAGGGGAATTATCACCAGTGTCAAATGTGCAAAGAGGAACAGTTATTTAGATAATTAGCTTTTGAATATAACAGCAAATACATTACTAGTGATCTTCATGAGAAGAATGTCACTGTAGGTTAGAGATGAAAGCCTTATTGCAATAAAGTGAGGTATAATTGGAAAAAGTAGACCCAATGACGACAGATGCACTATTCACAGTGTTTGTACACAAAATGAATGTTAGAGTTAGGATAGTATCAGAAGGAGATGTGTTTCCAAGGAACAAATTGCCGTTTTTACTAGCTATATAATATTGAGCAATTCACTTAACTTTTTTGAGGTTTAAAATCCTTATAAGCGAAAAAACACAATAAAACCTAAGTGAGTTTTTGAAATAATATGTGAGATTTAATTTTATAAAATACTTTGCAAATGTCACTTAAATGCTACATTAAGTAGTAGAAAATAGGGGTGCCTGGGTGGCGCAGCGGTTAAGCGTCTGCCTTCGGCTCAGGGCGTGATCCTGGAGTCCTGGGATCGAGCCCCACATCAGGCTCCTCCGCTGGGAGCCTGCTTCTTCTTCTCCCACTCCCCCTGCTGTGTTCCCTCTCTCGCTGGCTGTCTCTCTCTGTCAAAATAAATAAATAAAATCTTAAAAAAAAAATTATTAAAAAAAAAGTAGTAGAAAATAGAATATGATAGAACTATATTTTAGGAGACTTTTTTAGGTATAAGAGTAAATTTGAAAACATATTTGAATAACTTAGGAGGAGCTATATGATTGTGGGTTCTACTTAACTTCTGATTTTTACATTTTTCTTTTGCTATTTGCAACCGGTTATTTAAACTAACTTCATGTTATTTTAAAAAGTAGATTAGTGCCGAAAGGTAACAGAAATATAAATTAAGATGGGGCACCTGTATGGCTCAGTCGGTTGAGCATCTGACTCTGACTCTTGGTTTTGGCTCAGGTCATAATCCTCAGGGTCGTGGGATGGAGCTCTGCATCGGGCACTTTGCTCAGCATGGAGTCTGTTTGGGATTCTCTCCCTCTCCCTCTGCCCCTCCCCCTGCTCTCTTTCTTTTCAAATAAATAAATATAGCTTAAAAATAATTGTAAATTAAGGGCAATGAGGTTCAAATTACATTAAGTAGCCAAGGGAGGAAAATAATGAAGTAAGTTGGTATTATTATGAAGAGCTTTCTAGAGAATGCCTAATATTGCAGTATTATAGCAGGAGTATCATGAGCAAAGAAAACACAGACAGTGCTAATTTAGATAGCAGTAATCAACTTTGTACTGTATTTCTCATATCTTAAGAGAATAAACTGCATAATAAATTTATGCAATTGTTCATCACACAGCTGAGAATAATGGGACCATCTGCATTGATTTCTTGATAAGAAAAAGGTCACCAGTACGAATTCCTTTTGGCTTTTATCTTAATCACATTTTTATTTACATTGACTTTCCCAACAATAGATTTTTTGCCCCAGTGCATAAGAGTATGTAATCCCTGATGTAAGGTATATATGAGTTATGTATATTGAATATATATATTAATATATAGAGAATATGTATGGTGTATGTATATATACACACACATCTGGAGTCTCTATGAAAGTTGTATTCTTATCCAGTAGCCCAGTGACTGATTCTGCTCCCTCTTCCTATTTTATGATTCTGTATAATGCTGCTGAATTCATGGTGACTGAAGCAACCAAGTATAACTGAACACCCAAAGGTATTAGATTTTATAATATGCCTTGGAAAAATGGAACTTTAATTTAAAAATCAGATTTCTCCTTTTTTGAACATTTGCATTTTATCTTTGCAGTATATGTTGCTGGTCATATTAAATTAATGGGACCAAGTGAAAATGTGCTTCTTTTCTAAAACCCATTAGAGACCTCCTGATGAATTGATAAATGTTGACATGGTAGTAAAACCACTAACTTTATCTCTCTGTAATGATATTATCTTCTTCAGTTTTACTGATAAAGTTGTATATCTATTTTAAAATCACCAGAGGAAATTGCTCATCAAAGGGGGCATGTAAGTACTTAGAACAGGTCCTTATAATAGACGTAGTCTCCTGCATTTGAGATGCCAGTTGTTTTTGGTGATTGTGTTTTCCATGGTTACTTTGGAAATGCCCTTAGGTATCAGTGAGAGCTACACACCATAGATCTCAGTTACAGGTAGAAAATCTGACAGCAGTGGCAGCAGCCTGCAATGAGGAACAAAAGCTGAGTACAAGATGATGCTCTTTTCACAGTTGGTCCTTGCAATGTCAATAAACATCATGGCATTAGATTTAAAACTTAAAATAGTTATGGCATATCACATGTACATTGCAATATTTAGTTCCTTTTAAATGATTTTCTCTCTCTGGCATATGATTTTCCCTCATATCTCCAAAACGTCTTAACACACCAAAATAAATATAAATCCACATTTGTTTTTTTCATATTATATATTAAATGCTTATAATTAATTAATTTATTTATTATTTTTTTAATATTTAAAGATTTTATTTATTGGCCAGAGAGAGACACAGCGAGAGAGGGAACACAAGCAGGGGCAGAGGGAGAGGGAGAAGCAGGCTTCTTGCTGAGCAGGGAGCCCAGTGAGGGGCTCGATTCCAGGACCCTGGGATCATGACCTGAGCCAAAGGCAGACGCTTAATGAATGAGCCATCCAGAGGCCCCTAAATGCTTATAATTTAATACTTCTTTTGGAAGATATACCTAAATGAAGAAGACCCTTACCAAAATGATCATATAAAAGCAAAGTATGATATTGGTATAGGAGCATCTACTGATAATCAAAATAGTCTATTTTGGTTTGAACTAGAACTTTCCCATTAAGTAGGTTTTCTCACTATTTTGCTGGCCCATCTATAATCCAGCCTAATATTTTTGATATATAATATCACTGATTATATATATTTTTTTAAGTTGAAAGTATTGTTATGAGCTAAAGTGTGTCTCTGAAGAAATTCATATGTTGAAGTCCTAATCCCTAGTACCTTAGAATATGACTGTATTTGGAAATGGATCCTTAAAGAAGTAATTAAGTTAAAATGAGGTCATTAGGGTGGGTCCTAATTAAATATGACCGGTGACCTTATAAAAGAGAACATTTGGACAAAAAACACCTACAAAATGAAGACAATATGAAGACAAATGGAGAAGACCACTATCTATAAGCTAAGGAGAAAGGTCTGCAGTAGATCCTTCCCTCAAGACCCTTAGGATAAAACAACCCTGCTGACACCTTGATCTTGGGCTCCTAGCCTCCAACACTGTGAGGAAATAAATTTCTATTGCTTTATCTACTCAAATAGTCCTCAACTTTGTTACAGCAGCCCCAGCCAGCTACTACAAGTACCAACTGCAGTGACAGATACTGCATAGACCTTTGCAAGATATGTATTAAAAAGATATTGGGATTACAAATCAAAACACTAGTCTGAATCTGTGAATTCAATCCCCCCCGGAAAAATTAAAATAATAAAAAATGCAAAATATAAAAATACCCTATATCCATTCTAGAAAATAGTAAAGGTCACCATAGATATTCTAGCAATATTAAGAAAATTCTCTGATGCATAATTCAAGAGAGATCAATCTACTAGAAAGGCCAACCAACCCACAATTTTTGACTAATGGAAATGTCTGGCTGGATGAGAACTGAAATGAATGCTCAGGAGAATGAAACTAAAATCTAAGCAGAAATCCCTGGGGTTTGGTGTAAATGCAAGTCATGAGTCAGTGATGAAGCTGGGATATGGAGATACATTTCTTTTAAGTTGCACTTTAACAGATTTAATGAAGATAATTTACATATCTTAATTTTTCCCTCTTTTTGGGGTAATATTCTACAATTTTTAGTAAATGTAAAGAGTCAAACAACCATCATGCAATCAAAATTTAGAACATTTCCATTACTCCTAAAAGATCGCTCACAGTGTATTAAGTTTGACCTCACAGACAACTTTGGAAGGTGCAAAGGGTCTTTGAATGCAGAGGGTTGAATTTGATCTTTGTTCTCATGGATTGCTAGGTCATCTCACCTATTTTACAGTTTTCACTTAATTAGAAACACTGCCATTATCTACTTTTAATAAGGAGAGACAATATTGAATATTTTTTAATTTAGTTTTTCTTTCCCATCCATGATTTCTGTTTTGTGTAAGGGAGCTGGTGTGGTTGTAAGTTACACGTCCTTGCCTTCACATATGACGCACATGCCACAGTTCAGTCATAATACCCCATTCCCCTGGATGGAGTCATTGTCCAAGAATGGGCCTTTGCCAAAATAAAGAGGGGACTGGTGTGCCTATCTACCAGCACATCTTAGGTACCTAAGAAAAAGCCTTCTTAAGAATGAAGTTAACATCTAGGAAAGCAAAGCAGACTGCCTGAAAAGATACAGAATTGCTTGCCTGAAGCAAGTCAATTTCTTAAAATTCCTAGCAATCATATACGCTTTAGGAAAGAAAACATTTTTTTTTTTCCTAAAGAGAATATGGGGCCCGGTTGTCCTAGATAAAATGAAATTCCTTGATGATTGTATTATTTTATTTTTATTATGGTCTTTATAATATAACCCACAAAATAGTAATATTTCTGTTTGATAGATGGGCTTAATTTTGTAGTTTTTTAGTCAAAATTATTAATTTGCTTGTAGCTCATGTACAAGAAACAAGAAAAAGCTAACTTGGCTGGCAGTTCTCCATTTAGTTTTTATTCTAAGGTCCAGGTGTCACTAAACATGATTTCTGTTCTTGGGTATGTGGTATGCAGTAAATGTTATTGATTTCTGAATGACATAAAATCCTCCAGTTACGGGGAAGAAAGAAGTATATGATAAAGGAGAGAGATGGAGGTGAAGTGAGGCTTTATGCAAAGTAGAAGATTAAAAACAGACTTTCAGGGGCACCTGCGTGGTTCTGTTGGTTGAGCATCTGACTCTTGGCTCAGGTTTTGGCTCAGGTTATGGTCTCAGGGTTGTGGGATAGATCTCTGCACCCTGCACTGGCTCGGGGCTCGGCAGGGAGTCTGCTTGAGAGTTTCTCTCTCTCCCTCTCCCTTCTTCTCCCCCCTCCCCCCTCTTGTGCTCTCTCTCTCACTCTCAAATAAATACATAAAATAAAATCTTTGTAAAAAAAAAAAAACAGACTTTTTGGCGATCAGCTGTGGGAGCACTCTCTATATAGGTTAAGTTTTTAAGTTCAGTGCATGCTGGGATATGTCCCTCACTGTGAGTCCTCCAAAAATTAAAAAAAAAAAAAATTCAGAATTACTGTGTTGTAGTATATTGACTTATATGAAGTACTCAAATTTGATAGAATACTTTTTAAGTCAAGGTTTATATGAGTTGACACAGAGTCAAGGCAACATCAAGGGCAATAACTGATGTAGATGTTACAGAAAAACCACAAAGAAGAAACTGCATTAAAAAAAAACTATACACTAAACATAATGTTTTAAATTTAAAAACATTAAAAATGAAGTTATAAGAGAAATTAAAATAGAGGTAGTAAATAGGACAGGCATATGGCTAATATATTTACTCTATAAATATTTTATATTCCCATTGGTAAATTTATATGGTAAGATATCTTGAGATATTATTCTTTGTGATTTTTCTCTTCTGTACTTTTTTATATTTTATCTTTCAATAAGAATCAAAGTCATGGGGGCGCCTAGGTGGCTCAGTCGTTTAAGCGGCTGCTCTAGGCTCAGGTCACGATCCCGGAGTCCTGGGGTTGAGTCCCACAGTGGGCTCCATGCTCAGTGGGGAGTCCGCTTCTCCCTCTCCCTCTGCTGCTCCTCCTGCTCGTGCTCTCTCTCTCTCTTCCCCAAATAAATAAATAAAATCTTAAAAAAAAAAAAAAAAGAATCAAAGTCATTCAGATTACCCAAGTTTAACTAGGATAACTTGTAGCAGAAATTCAAAGGGGGGAAATCTGTCTATTTGGTATTTGACAAATGCTATTCTAGTATTTGGCTCCCAAAGCAAATTTTTGGTGCTCCTCAGGGTAAATATACTTCTAAAATTCTAAGTTTTTTGATATGCAAGTGCTGGGTTTTCTTGAGTCAGGCTAACAATGGGAGTGGGAGAAGATTCTTGAAAGTTTAACAATAAGGTCTTGAAAGAGGTAGTGGGTAGAACTAGTACAATGACAAAGGATTGGAAGAACATGAGAAAGATCCAGACTACTTTTCTGAGAAAAACTAAATGAGAGTCCGTGGGATGGGGGCGGAAGAAAGAGTGAGAATGTTTTTTGAGCATATACAGTTAGATCAGAATAAAGAATAGCTTATGGACAAAATAAAACTATATACCACACAGGGATGTAAGGATGAAATGAGATATTCAAGCATACAGCAGCGCCCACTCCTCAGTGAGTGCTCAGATATATATTAGTAGACATAACCTTATACATTAACTTACCTATGTATGTTCATTATGTGAAACCCGTTTTAAAATATTGTAAAGCATCTGAGTAAAGCTGTTGCTGCAGATCTTTCTGGATACTGCTAGAGACTTTTCATGTTTTGTGTTATATATTTTTGTGGTGATTAATGAACAAACTATGACTTTTCAGTCAGAAGGAAATGTAAATAAAACGCTCACACAATCAAAACTTATTCAGTAGGAAACTGAGCAACCAATCTGAGCAGAAAATTCAAAAACAAAGGTCGCACCCGGATGTTACACACCTACAGGTAGGAAAAGCCCGTTAAAGTAACACAAGAGAACTCAGAACAGTGAGTGGCCTACGGCAGGTGCTCAGTAGTGAATTGTAAATGAATAACGAATGAAACACGAATCCACAACTTAGTACAGTTTTGTCTATAAGACTGTCCGTAATTCTGATGGCATTATGTGTTCATTTTCATTTGGAAGCTAAATTGTAATACATATTATGCATTTTAATACATTCATATTCTTCTTCCAGTAATTTCATTTCTGCTAATCTATTTGGAAGATATAATATTAAAGAAAAATTATACCGTTTCACAAACTTTCATTTATTTTTACTGTGATTTCTGCAATAAAATGGGCAAATTAAACTATTGAAAAGAATTAAATAGGAATTTATAAAAATTGCAGTATAAACAAAAAGTCCTCAGTAATATCCCAATTGCATTTCTTTATTGCTTAAATGCAATAAGATGAATTAAAAGAAAAAGCTGGAATTATTTTGTTTATCAATTTTTCATGAGCACAGATATTATCAAAATAGACTGAAGAAGGAGACAGTCCTTGCTCTCAGGTCCACGGAAGTGGAAGTCACAGAGTGGGTCGGCCTGCCCAGAGGAAAATGGAAATCTTTGGCGATGTGCTGATATTTCAAAATAGCTCTATCATTGACCTTATGTACCTAAGTAGACAGTAGCCTGTTTTGCATGGTCTGGGAATGATGTTTAGTAAAACTGAATCAAAGATAAAATTGTCAAGCAAAGAAGAATATTTGGGCTTTAAGTAAGGCATTCTAAAGTATTTTCAGAAAAATTACAGAATTGGAATATTGAGCAGTTTGGTTTTCTTCGGTTTCTCTGTTTCTCAGATGTTGCTTTGTTTTTTGTTCTTTGTAAGATACTGGATAAAAGAATATAAAATTCATAAACAGAACTTAGTTTTTAAAAATGCCATTTTTCTGTTAAATAAAAATGGCAAAGCTGATCATGGAACACAAAATATTTTTAACATTATAGCAGTGGGACAACTGGTTGGCTATTCGGCAAAATATAAATTGAAATTTACATGTGGAAATTTACATTTGGAAAATATAAATTGAAATTTGCATCATCAAGTCTGTTCCAGTATATATATATATTTGTAACATAATATATTTATATATGATGTATTGTATATATATGTCATTATATATTATTCATTATATATTATATATATACTGAAAGATGCTAATAATCAAATTACTAATAAATAAATAATAACCATCTGTGAATAAGTGCCGTTAATAGTTAAACTAATTTCCTTCCTTTTTCTGAGTCTCTAAGTGTGTTTTTGAATTTGAGATTTCATGATTTTGGCAATATGCAAGGAATACGTCCATGATGTTTTAAAAATCAGAAAAAAGTCAACAATTAAAAAAGGTGTTCCGAATGTTTGTTTAATCATTTTAAACTATTTTATTTCCTTTGAATAATTTTGTTTTGTTATTAATCAAAATGTATAATTCCTTGTCAGAGTCAAAAATCACCTGATGTATTATCTTCAGTAGGTTTGTTAACGCTCTGTGGTGTGTGTACCAAATTTTTAAATTCCATGTTACATGTACATTGCATTTCTCTTGTTCACCAGGATAAGAAACTATATGTATGGTAGTAGTTACATAGCACGTCTTAGGTAATTGTCAGAAATAAATGCTCTAAAGAACTTTTCCTGTGCTTAAGTTATTTTAAAGCCTCAGCAAATGCTAAGCACTTAGTGTGGCCTATGGGATTAACTGAGCTAGCATATGTAAAGCACCATGCATAATGCACAGCCCAGGATGAGTGAAGGAGGAGTTCTATTATCATTATTATTAAGAAGGATTTAAAAATCACCACTATAACAATGTGATGCTAGGTTGTGTTTTAATCTGCATTTACTGAAAGGGCAGAAAACACGTAAATTTCATTTTTCAGGCTCAAGAATGTTAGGCATACTTTTTATTCTTTAGAGGGAAATAGTGTAATTATGACCTACCTAATCTCATACGCATAATGTCAGAAAAGAGTTTAGGCCCTTCCAACTAGTGTCATTCGCAGCCAAGATTGGTCTTGGAATTGTCACAGTCACACCTATTTAAATATGTAAACAGAGAGAGTCTTCCTATTGAGCAAAACCTGGAATTTTAGAACTGGAACAAATAAGGGCTTCTTGCTCTAGGCCCAAGTTTTAGTCTGAGGGAAATTAAATAATTTGCCAAAATCAAACAGAACATTTGTGAGATAAGAGGGAGTTCAGTATTTTAGTCGATAATGAAAAAACCTGTAAATTTTAGCCTAAAACTCCTAGAACTATGGTTAACCTTAGAAAAATTTTAGAGATGAGGTGGAGCAACTGGAAGAAATGTCCTTGTCAAAAATATCTGACTTGTGGTAGAGAATTCAAAGGGAGCATATAAAAAAATTGAAAAGGTGTCACTACACTTATCTGGTGAAAACTTTATGGTCTATTTAATTTAAATACAGAGTATAATTCGGTATTCACATAATTGACCCTTATTAAATTCTGCTATACTTAATCTCTCTGTAGGATTTGCAAAACATATATTTTTCATTCTATAGAAGTCACCGAATTTACAATTTACCAAAACATCTAAAAATTAATGAGCCATAATTATTATGTCACTTACTGAGATGCTTAAAAAATGGAGTTAAAGTTGTGCAGAAGACTAACTTAATTGTTTTTCCACATTCAATCATAAGAATCTATTAAAAGAGCTAACATACATTTATTGCTAACTCTGTGCCAGACAGTAGATTAAGCACATTTGGGCCTTGTATTACTTAGTCACCAACAGTCTTCTAAGTTTGGGTGTTAGGTGTTTGTTTATCTGTAAACTGTCAGGTAAGCAATGCCCCCAGAATCATCTAACTACCACTGGGATGTAGAACTGAGTCTAAGTATTTTTCCAACACCTAACAACTTCATTATACTCTTATTCATTATAGTGTTCATAATTGTTTATGCAATGTCATATATTTTCTGTAATAAAATGAATATAAATTCAGTACTTAAAATTCCAGTGTACTTACAAGATTATATTTCTCTATTCAAAATTAGGAGTTAGAGAGGGGCGCCTGGGTGGCACAGCGGTTAATCGTCTGCCTTCGGCTCAGGGCGTGATCCCGGCATTACGGGATCGAGTCCCACATCAGGCTCTTCCGCTATGAGCCTGCTTCTTCCTCTCCCACTCCCCCTGCTTGTGTTCCCTCTCTCGCTGGCTGTCTCTCTCTGTCGAATAAATAAATAAAATCTTTAAAAAAAAAAAAAAAATTAGGAGTTAGAGAAACTGACCATAGATAAAGACATATGAGCTTAAAAGGAGCTAAATTTTAAATTTATAAACGTCCAGGTATAGATCACAGCCGCCATGTTGTTTTTGTTCCCTGAGGTGGGATAGAATTCTACAGTGATGTGACATAATCAGTTTGGTCATGCACCAGAATCAAATAATACAAAAATAGTCCATTGTTTCTTATATTCTATTTCATTTTACAGAAGACCAATACAAATAAGAGTCTCATAACAGAAAATGAAGAGAGAATGGAAATAATTCCTTCTTTCTTACCTTTCTATTTTTAAATAAAGAATGTATATGATATTAGAGCTTTCAGTAACATCTTTCCTTGAGAAGTTTTCTTATTGCCCATCTATATGTTTTCACACACAGAAAATAGAGAAATACCGTAACAAAATTTAACAAAAAAAAATGTTTCTAATCATATATGATTATCTGCGTATCATAGATTCTTTAATGTTGAGGATATAGAAAATAAACTTAAACATTCTGTATGTTCACTTCTTATCTCAAAGTAATGTTGTGATATCTAAAGTTTATATTCCTGAGCTCACATTAGAAGTCAATATGAGAAAAAAATGTTCACAAAACAAATGATTACACATTGAGTTTTTTTTTTTTTTTTTAATTTTTAATTTTATTTCCTAACTAGGAAAGATCCTTTCAAGATACTCGTGAAATTACTCAAGCCAGTCAACATTTGGAGAAACATTGCTAGGTGGGTAAAACTTTTTCTGTGTATTTGTATTGTCCTTATTGGAGACCAATTTGTAAAAGTTTTTACAATGTGAAGAGATAAGCTATAATGTTTCTTTGTTGATACATGTCAAAGTTAATCAACGATTCTACCAGGGAGAGAATTTTTGAATAAGAGTTATTTGAAGATCAGTTTGCCCTATCTCATTGCCTTAGGAAAGTTATGCATTTTGAACAATTCTTTTGAAGTATTAACTTGCACCTAGTCTCCTTTCTGTTCATAGATTATGTCAATTGGCAGAATTCAATAAAAAGAACTTGCATTTCCCCTGAATCCTAGAGGTTATGGTAATAAAAAATAAAGCTGTTTAGCTCATTTTCAACTTTCCAGGTAGAAACCATTTTCAGATATTACTATCTATTATTGGCTTCTTTCAGGGCAACTTTTATCCAAAAGCAAGCAGTACCCAAGGACTACTAAATCATTTTCAGTTAAGTTTAGCAAATGTTTGACATTTTAAAAGATATGCTTTGCTAAACTTAAAGATATGTTTTAACAGCATATTCTAGAACTACTGAGACTATGAGTTATGTGGGATTCTAATGTAAATCATATCTGGCAGCCTCTTTTTTTTTTAAGAAATAGAAATGTGTTTCTGGGTAAAATATACATGTAAGAAAGCATATTATTTTAAAATGCTCCCATGTAAACTAGATATCTGATCAATGTTACGTTCAATGCTTGATACTAGGCAAATTAACAAAATGCAACCTGTTGCTTTAAAAAAAAATTGATCTTAAATAAGGTAGCCAGTTTTCATGTCTCAGAGTGAGAGTGATTTGGCAAAATTCTAGTGAACCATAAATGTCGCTGTCTCCTAAACGTGCAGTTGTCTAGGGAATGAGTCCATGTGTTGAATAGTTAGAAAGTTGATCCAATTAGCATCAGATAGAAACTCTACCTTATAAGCAAGCAGTGTGCCGTAGAATTCACATCCATGAGTCTTGCTAGGAGTGAAGTTGTTAAGAATGCAGAGACCAAGTCAGATAGTGGAGATGGAATCAGAGGACTTCAAGTTATGTTCACAGATACCATGGTGCCAAGAAATTTAAAATGGGTAATGCTTTGGCTCATGGCTCAATGTTTTGAAACCTTTTTTTTTTAAACATTTTTATTTGTTTATTTGACAGAGAGAGAGCACAAGCACAAGCAGAGGGAGTGACAGGCAGAGGGAGAGGGAGAAGCAGGCTCCCCACTGAGCAAGGAGCCCCACATGGGGCTTGATCCCAGGACGCTGGGATCATCACCTGAGCCAAAGGCAGATTCTTAACTGACTGAGCCACCCAGGTGCCCCACTGAAAACTTTTTAAATAGGTGTTTTGTTTTATTTTGTTTTTGCTGTATTTGAGGCAAATGACTTTGTTTCTTGAAAATATTTTATAGTTGTTTTTTTTTTTTTTTTTTTAAATAATGCAAGTCATTGCCTAACATAATACATAGCAAAGTCTTGGATTTGGTACTTTGGAGAACCAAAACATTGGTTTTTCCATGACCCCTAAATTGGTCAAGCCATGAAAATAATCCAGGTCAGTATGATCGTGAGACATGATGGATGCAAGGAAGCAGTAGTCCAATGATTTGAAAAATGTGGACCACAATACTCTTATTACCTAGTTAAGATAATCCATGCCCTACACTGGTTTTCATGTGACGTTATAATTAAGTGAAGTTAGAATGAGGTGACAGAAGTCCAGTAGCTATAGACCACATCCTATGGCCTGCTTGGGCAGGGGAGCAATTCATGGTCCTGCCCAAATGCTGAGCATAATGTTCAGTCCCCCCTGTTGAGAGGTGTGACCACACATGCCCAACAGCCTCAGACCATATCCTGTGGCCCACGCAGGGAGGGAGCCAAGCAAACAGCTTTGCCCCACAGTTGAATAGAGCCTCTGGCTCCACGTAAAATATGAACCTAAACAGTGACCCTAAGCAGCCAACAAACCCTCCCCCACAGTGGCAGACCTGGGCATATGGCCCTACCTGATTGCTGACCAGCCTGTGGCATCACCTAGGCAGGGAGCCCAGCCAGGGACCCTGTCCAATTGTGGCGCATAGCCTGTGGCCCCAGCTGATCTGGGAACTTGGACAGCCAGCCAGTCCAATTTGAAGCACAGTCTCCAGCCCCACACAGCTGTAGGGTAAAGCTGGGGGCCAGGCCTGATCCCAGAGCCCTGCCAACAACCACACCCAACAGCATAGCACAGCTATGGCTGACTCAATTGCAAAGCCCAACCTATAGCCTTTCCCAGTTTCAGGGCATAGCCTGAGACCACACTTGATTTCAGAGCAAGACCTGAGACTCTGTCCCACTGTAAAGCCTGATCAGTGGCCCCACTGAACAGAGTCCAGCTAGCAGCACCATCTAGTTGGGGAGCATAACCTGAGACTCCATCCAATCAGGAGCAAGTGCAGACTACTGCC
This sequence comes from Ursus maritimus, assembly GCF_017311325.1. Taxonomy (NCBI): domain Eukaryota; kingdom Metazoa; phylum Chordata; class Mammalia; order Carnivora; family Ursidae; genus Ursus; species Ursus maritimus. The sequence goes on from NW_024423344.1 coordinate 37,451,319, forward strand.
CACAGGCCTGCCCAATGATAGATTCCACGAGTGGCACCATCCTGTCAGGAAATACAACCTGTGACTCTTCTTGACCAGAAGGTATTTCAGAGCCCAGTTACTGGCTCCCCCTGAACGGAACACAGCCAGCAGCCTCTCCCAACTGTGGAGCCCAGCCTGTGGTACCCCCCCCCCAACTTTAGAGCACAAGTATTAGTCTTGCCCAACTAGAGATACCAATAGCAAGCTTCACCTGCCCACAGATACTATCAGCTGACCTGTCCTGTACCCCAAGATGAGCTGACCAGTGAAAGTCTTTCCCTGCCAAAGTGAACTTGTAAAGTCTGGAAGAGGAGACTGCTTAACTCAATGCATAGATAGCAATACAAGTACACATGGATTATGAAAAATCAGGTAAAAAATGACACCACCAAAGGAAACTAATAAAACTCTAAAACTGAGTCAAAAGAATTGGAGATCTATGAATTGTCAGCCTAAGAATTTAGATTAATCCTCTTAAAGAAGTTCAGTGAACTACAAAATCACACAGACAACTAAATGAAATTAGGAAAAAAAGATGTATGAACAAAACAAGTTCAACACAAACAGGAAAAAAAAGCTGGAGGTATCACATTTTCTGATTTCAAACTCTACTACAAAGCTAGAGTGATCAAAACATTACAGTACTAACATAACCACTGACACAAAGATCAATGGAACTGAATTGAGAATTGAGAAATAAACCTACACGGAGATGATCAGCTAATATCTGACAAGGGAATCATGCATATTAAATGGGGAAGAGATAGTGTTTTCCATAAATGATATTGCAAAACTGCATGATCATATATGAAGGAATGAAACAGCACCTATCTTACACTACTCACAAATATATCTCAAAGTGAATTGAAGTTTAAAGGTTGGACCTGAAACCATAAAACTCCTAAACAAAACATAGGGAAAAAGCTTCTTGACATTGTCTCATCAGTGATTTTTTTGGATATGATATAAAGCACAGGCAACAAAAGCAAAAATAAACAACTGGAACCACATCAAAGGAAACCAACGAAATGAAAAACAACCTATATGATGGTAGAAAATATTTGCAAATCATCTATCTGATAAGGGATTATTATCTAAAATATATAAGTAACTCATACAACTTAATAGCACTAAACAAATGTTCCAATTTTAAAAATGGCCAGAGGACCTGGATACACATTGTTCCAAAGATGTATACATGTTGCTAACACGTACATGAAAATGTGTTCAAACATCTCTAATTATCAGGGAAGTATAAATTAGAACCACTATGAGATACTACCCCATATCCATTACAATGGCTATTATCAAAAATAATAAATAACAAGTAGTGGTAAGAATGTGGAGAAAAGGAAAGGCTTTGTCCACTGTTGATGGGAATGAAGCTGGCACAGTCACTATGGAGAACAATATGGAGGTTCTTCAAAGAATTAAAAATAGAACTATGCTTTGTTCCAGCAATCCCACTTCTAGGTGTATTTGCAAAATGAAATCACTCTCTTAAAGAGATATCTGCACTCCCATGGTCATTGCAGCATTATTTATAGTAGCTAAGACATGAAAACAACCTAAGTATCCATTGTGGATGGATGGATAAAGAAAATATGATGTATGTGTGTATCCATTGTATATACACACACACACACAATGGAATATTATTCAGCCATAAACAAGGAAATCTTGCCATTTGTGGCAACAAGGATGAAATTTGAGAGCATTAGGCTAAGTGAAGTAAGTCAGATAAAGACAAATACTATATGATGCCACTTATATCTGGATTATTAAAAAACCTGACCTCATTGAAACAAAATTTATTGTTGGTTGCCAGGGATAGGGAGGTAGGGGAAATGGGTGAAGATGGTCAAAGGATACAGACTTCCCATTTAAATTAGATAACTTCTGGGGATCCAATGTAGAGCATTGTGACTGTGGTTAAAGTGTTGTATATTGAAAATTGCAGAGTGTAAATCTGAAAAGTTTTCACCACCACCAAAAAAAAAAAAAAAAAAAAAAGTTATCTATGTGAGGTGATGGGTGGGTTAATTAACCTCATTGTGGTAAGCATTTTGCAATATATATATTATCAAATCATCATGTTGTACACCTTGAACTTACAGAATGTCACGTGTCAAGTATACCTCAATAATCCTGGAAAACAATGAAAAAAATCAATACAAATGTGACAGAGGAGTTAAAATTATCTGACAAAAATTAAAGCAACTGCTTTAATCAGTTAGCAACTGCTTTAATTTTCAGTAAATTGTTACAATGAGCAACTAGAACACACCTACAACAAAAGAAAAATAGTTTCTACAAAGAAATAGAAGATATAAAGAAAAAATAAATGGAAATTTTAGAACAGAAAATTGCAATTACTAACATAAAAGCAAGTCAATGAGTTCAACAGCTGCATGGAGGAAATACTCTGTGAATGGTAAAATAGAAAAATAGAAATTACACAATCTAAACAACAGAGAAAATAGACTGAAAAAATATATTTATATATAACATGGCTTCAGGGACCTGTGCAAATATAACAAAAGATTTAACACTCATGTAATCAGACTCTTGGAAAGAGAGGAAAAAGACTTTCCCAACAATGCTTGAGCTATCTAATCATTTTTTACATTTGTCCCAAGATATACTTTTATTTACTCACCTCCTTGATGATATAATACTATCTCTGTGGGCTAGATATCACTCTAAGCTCCTCATGTTCCCTTTCTTCTTTCTTTCTTCTTCTCCTCCCCTCCTCTTTTCACCTTCTCTCCCCTCCCCTTTCTTCTCCTCACCTCTCCTGGCTTCTCTCCTCTTCTCTCTTCTCTTTTCCCCACAGGTCCTAACATCCATCCCTTCACTACTCCTCTTTAGGACTCACTCTAAATGACCTTCCCCAGGAAGTCTTTTATTTGGAGTATGAGGAGGCATACAATAAATAAGCAGTCATGAAAATTAGTTTGCTTAAGAAACTATATCTAGGGACACCTGGTGGCTCAGTCGGTTAAGTGTCTAACTCTTGATTTCAGCTCAGGTCACCATCTCAGGGTTGTGAGATTGAGCCCTGTTTCAGGCTCAGCATTGGGCATGGAGCCTGCTTGGGATTCTCTCCCTCTCTGCACCTCCTCCCACTCTCTGAAAAAGAAGAAGAAGAAAAAGAAAAAGAAAAAAACACTATATCTAAAAGACTTTCAAATTGTATCAGTTAGCATCTAGTTTGGCTGAACAAAACAGACAGGCCAAATAATAGCCGTTTATTCTTTCCTCACATAAAAGATGTTTGGATGTAGGCAGACCAGGGACAGTAGAGCAGCTCTGAGTTATCAAAACTCCAGGCTTCTCTTTTTGTTTTACTGTCTAACATGGGTTTCTAGCTTCATGATTACCTCATGATCTAGTATGGCTGTTAGTGATCCAGCCATCTAGTCTGAATCCCAGGCAACTGAAGGAAAGGGGGAAAGGTAAAGGAAAGAGATGTCCCAGAGGACTGTCTTAATTTTCAGAAGTCTCCTCTAAGTCCCACCCCAAAATTTTCCTTCCCCACTAGCTGCAAGTCACCTGGACATACTTAGCTGCTAAGATTAGAATGCAATGATGTAGTCTTTTAGCTGGGGGTGCAGGAGGGAGATAAAAAGAAGAATCCATTTGGATAGGCAGTAGCCAGTGTTTGCCCCAGGCAGTTTCAAAAATGTTTTAGAACACAAAACATTGATAAAATAATTATGTCCCAAGTTAAGAGCATATTTAAGTATGTATTATTATGTTTAAATGGATTAGTTTTGAGACATCAGTATTAACTCATGCTTAATATAGGTACAGATGGTTATATTTAGAAATATTTATCAATATGTGTATATACATGGTAATATACATATGTATATCTTTTTTTCATTTGAGAGGGGCTAAAAGCAATGATACTCCAGTAGTAATGAACTTACCTAGTGCTTTGTGATTTCCAGTTAAATGTCTACCTTTGACTGTGATCAACAATTATCTAACCTTGTAAATATGGATTACACAAGGTTATTGAGTAATTTTAATTACCATGCAATAAAAAAAATTATAGTGAAGTGACTATGGAATCAAAACAAAGATGGCTTCAGTGATCAAGTTATCATAGGGCAATGAAGCCATCTGTCAGATATAACTAATAGGTCATCAGTTAGTCTGGGTGGCCTCTCTTTAGGACAAAGCTGAAAACACTGGTAAGTTATAATTTATTTGCCTCGCACACTTCTTTTTTTCCCCAGATTTCGACTGTTCCCCTCAGAAAACATAATATTCCTTCAGAGGGTAAGCATCAATAATAGTAATTTTATTTTTTATACAGATCAATCATAATCATTTTATTTTATAATTCTTTCTTGGAAAACGTTCAGAAGTAAATCTTTGTCAGGTATCCACAGAGACATTTATTTTATTTATTTTTATTTTGATTCCAGTATAGTTGACGTACAGTGTAAACTTAGTTTCAGGTGCACAATATAGTGATTTCAGCAATTCTGTACTTTACCCGGTGCTCATCAGGTAAGTGTGCTCTTTTTTTTTTTTTTTTTTTTAGATTTTATTTATTTATTCATGAGAGAGAGAGAGGCAGAGGCAGAGAGAGAAGCAGGCTCCCTGCAGAGCAGGAAGTCCGACAAGGAACTTGATCCCAAGACCCCAGGATCATTAAAGGCAGACACTTAACTGACTGAGCCACCCAGGTGCCCAGGTAAGCGTACTCTTAATCCCCATCACCTATTTCATTCATCTCCCCCACCCACCTCCCTTCTGGTCACTCTGTTTTCAGAGTATAACTAAGAGTCTGTTTTTTGGTTTGTCTCTTTTTTTCCTTTGTTCATTTGTTCAATTTCTTAAATTCCATGTATGAGTGAAATCCTTTCTCTCACTGACACAGAGACTTATTTTAATGTAATCTTTTGGAGCAAACAGAGAAAGCCATGTGTAACAGAAAAGATACGGCTGATCAGAGCTCAGATATAATAATATTACCCTTTAAAATTGCTATAAAATATATGTCATTAGTAATTACATGTTATCTAAAAATATAGAACATTAATGGGATGAATATTATGTAACCGATAAAATATTTATGTACATGCTTATATCATGTTTATCACAATCATGTAAACAATGTAATGGGAGACATAATTTTAACCATTATTAACTTTAGGTAGTTGAAATTGTGTGGCTTGTGTTACTTCAGTTTTCTATATTACTTGTCATTATTTTCAACGTAATTATTTAATGAAAAATTCAAGTAATTATTGGGCTTTATATTAGGTTTTACATTTGCCATTTTTTAAAAAGCTAAACTCTAACAACCCACATATATATGCTTCTTAACCTAAAGACCAACTTTATTCTTATATATGGATTTCCATTGTATGTTGACTAAATTAGGTAAACTTATGAGAAATGAATTCATAAATTTAAAAAAAGAATTATCAATTTATTTTATTTGTATTTTGCTCTTTAGATTCTTATAATATTTAGAGTCATGAAAATATGTGAATTCATACAAGCAATTCAACCAAATAAAAATACTCTAACATTTACTTTTTTGGTAGGATTTGAGGTATAGTACTGGTACTCAGACCTTATTTTTTTTTAATTTGCATTACGAATGATAAAAAGAATAATAGTGTGTTCTAACATTACTGCAGTGGATAAGGACAAAAGGGTGGCTAATAACACAGCTTCAACATTTTTTTTTTCCTAAAAGCTTTATTCAAACCTCTGTGGGCATCAACAAAGCCTGGTGTATACACTGGCATTCGTGAATATTTTCTGTGTCCATATAGTTGCCATTTGCAGAAAATGGCATTGTTTGAAAAATTATCTTGAGTATAAAACATTGTAAATAGTAATTTTATGCAGTTGCCAAAGCTTCAAAAACTGTTGATACAATTAGTGATCACATTCAATTACTTCAGTCCATTATTTATGAAAGCAGCCTAATGTGCGCCTGCACACACAGACACACAGACACATGAGCACGCACACACACACACACACACAATTTCATAAATAATTTCAGTGACAATTACTAAACCAACAACCCCACAGTTACACAATAAGGTAATTTGCTAATATGTGTAAAAGTAAAGAGAAAATATTGGAAAGCAATGATGAGATCAGTATTCAAAACAATGGAGCAAAAGAAGTTTTGACAGAAAGAAGCATGATCAATGTGATTGTGGTTTTCAGTATTTTAAGGGTGTATAGATTTTTAAATTTAGGTAGAATCTATTAAGAGTCAGCCCTATTAGATTAGTTAAAATTTGTGACATATTGAGGATACGAGAATGTTAGATTAAGGCTAATTCTATAATCAGGCCACTTAAAAAAGTCCCTAGAAGAAACAAAGCTAGAAGTAGAGTGAAGAAGGTACAATGCAGCTTACCAACAGAAAAAATAAAATATCACTAAAATTAAAAATGAGGTAATGGTAGTTACCCAAAGGAGAGAAACTAAGAGAAGAGAAGGAAGTCCACACAGATCTGGTAGATTTCCATTGGCTACCAATTGTGCATCCCACTCAAGAGGGAGTTTATCCATTCCTCAAAACCAGTCTAGTCATTAATTGATAGAATGAAATAGAGATGCCAGTACATGAGTTATAAGCCCAGAATGAAAGCGACATTCCAGCTTCTACTCGTGCTCTTGGAACACAGCAACCATGTGATCAAACCCAGGGAAGCCTGTGAGATGCGAAGAAATGTAGAAGGGCTGATGCAGTCTCTCCCCGTTGAGGCCATTGTAAACCTGTGGAGCAGCTCCCTGCCAACACGTGAGGGAGCCCAGCTGAGTGAAGAGGTGAACTATTCACCTGGGTCCAGTGCAAACTGCCATCCTACTGCATTGGGATTAAGTAAATGCTGCTTCTTTTAAGCCACTAAATTTTGAGATTTTTTTTTTGTTATGCAGGAAATGCTAACTGACAAAAAAAAAAATTATTGGAAGATGCTAGAAAAGCAGAACAAAAACTGTTAGAAAAATAGTGAGCGATCCATTAGTGGAGCCTAAAAAAGTGGTGAGAAAATTGCTATAGCAGGTAGAAAAAACCCATTGACCCTGATATTTTTAATTGATTTTGGCAAATAATAAACAATTTGTTTTCACTGCATTTGAACACAAACAGTCTAGGTCTACAAAATGGTGCAGCAGGAAGCTCCAAATTCTTGCTTTTCCACAGTAACACTGAAAAATAACATTGAAAAACAGGCAGAAACTGTCAGAACCAACCTTGTCAGAATCACAAAAAACAGTCACAGGTTTACAGCAATGAAGTGGACACCAAATCAATAAAAAGTAATGTGAAAATGGTAGGGAAGTTTTTTGGTATTTTTACTTATCCTTTCCCTGCTCCGTTCCCGGCTCACCAATGATCTTGAAGATAACACTCCACATTCCCAGGGTGGAAGCTGGGAACCTGGTTTTAGAGGGATAAGGGCAGACATTATTTGCAAATTTTGGGGTTCATCTATTCTAAGCTCCCTGGGGGCTACCCAAAGGATTGATACAAGGCGCTCATCTCTGATGTGCCTAACTCAGAACTCATTCCTCACTGAGAAGAGGTGGGCATTGCCCAAAAATATGATAGGTGAACGAAAACTTAGAACTGTCTGAAGCAAAAGAATACATTTGAAACGTACATACAGGCATTTGCGTAAAGCCTGAGAGATGAATTTATCTGGGGAAGTAGTTTCTTTGGAAATTAGGGTATTTAAAAGTGCCTATGTATACTACCAAGTTTAGAATGCCATGTGCATGCCCAGGGAAGGACACATGCTAAGACCTGAGAAGGTATTTATGACCTGGGAAGACCCTACAAGGAATGCTAAATGTAGCACCCCTAAGGAACAATGGCATTGGGGTGAGAAATTAAGTTTTCATTAGTATAGAAGGTTAAATTTATAGAAAAAAATTCTAGTAAAGTGAATTTTAAAATTCTGAATTACAAAAATGTAAATGGATATCTTGCATCTGGTAATAGATATCTTTCATATGAAAAATGTGGAATATGTCCAAGACCCAAAATCAAGGAGAGCGAGAAAATCAGAAAATGTGTGAGAATGCTAAAGATCTCTTATTTCTCAAGATGGGTCGTGCTAAATCTTCGTAACCTAACATATGGCCTGTAAATACCTCATATAAAAGTTAAGAGTTAAAGGCTGTGAATAAACTAAATAGTGGGAGATTAAATGAGAGACACCACCAAGGAAGACCCCTTGAAGTGTGGAGGGAGTCTTAGACCAATCTCAAATGGCTACTGGGGACCTGGGAACCCATGGAGGCTGGACTGATTGGGACCTCTTGGCTGAACAGATTTACCACATTCAGCTATTAAAAATCAGACAAGAAACAATGAAAAATTAAAAAGTGATCATTGATGGAAGACAGTGATGCTACATGGATTCTGAAACCTGTATGTCACTGAAGTAAATAAAAAAATAATGAATATCTCATAATGTCCCTATGCAAGGTTTTGTGGAACATGAGTTCCAAATCAAAATTTATAAAACGTAGAAGGGAATCAGCTTGCATGAGCAAAATTCAGCAGAACAAACAAACTGAAGAGGAGTTTCACAAAGGCTGCGTGTATTGGAATTATCAGCTGTAACATAAAAACATAATTGAAGGAACAGAAGAAATTACATATCAAACACCAACAGGTGTATTATTTGAAGTAATAAATATATTTTCTAGAAATTAAAACCTAAAATTTTAAGTTAAAAACTGCATAATGCTCCAAATAGGAAAAGATAAAGAGTAAATACTGTATACACAATAAATATACTAAGCACAGATAAAGAGAGATTAGCTGAACTAAAATTCAAAGTTAAGTAAAAATGAGCAGATTAAAAAGGGATAAAAAACATGAAAACTGCTGAAACATCCAAAATGGAGTAAGTTCTAGTTGTGGAACCAGAATGAAGGAATGGGGAAGAGGATAATGGGTAAGCAAGGGGAAATGTAGAAGGTGTTACACATAAACATATTGCAAGATTGATGAACAACACAAATCATCTAAATTAGAAAACACAATACAGGAAAGAGATACGACTGGGGGAGAGATACATCTAAAAGCCTTGTGCAAAATTGTAGAAAAACAAAGACGAAGAGGAGCACAGCAAACTGCCAAAGAAAACAATGTAGATGACCGAACATGGGGTAATAATGAGACTGGCAAAGGACTTCTCAAAAGAAAATAGAACCCCGAAGACTTTGAAATAATATGTTCAAAATGGTGGGGGAAAAATCACTATAAAACTGCTATTCCCAGTGAAACTATATTTTTGAAGAATAACACTGAATAATGATGTTTTCAAATAAGAATATATTGAGAGTAAACTCGCAATTACAGATAAATATTCACTTAGGAAGAAAGGAGAAAATGCAGGAAGGAAGGCCAGAGAGGCTGAACAAATATTAACTGTCTAAAATATATATATATATATATATATATATATATATATATATATATATATGTATATATATATATATATAGAGCTTACGGTTTATGGTATAAAATAAATACTAGAAAATAAGAACATGTAAGTTGGAAGACAATGACTGGCGTTAGAGTTCTAGAGCTAACCTTGCCCTTTGTTAAATGTGGACGTTGTTATTTCCACTGTAAAAATAAATAATAGAAGTGAGAGTAATCAGTCAAGAACTCCTTTTATTGACTGTGCAGTAGCATGGTATCAGACCAGCCTTCCCACTGAGGAACAGACAATGGCTGCATGGAATCATGCAACAACTACAAATGGAGTTTTAAGAGTCATTGCAGGCTAATAACGCTACACAGGAGTTGACGGCCAGATTCCAGAGAAAAGGCAGCACACTGTGGTGACGGCAGTATTCACTTTAACCTTCTCACTTAGTGATTGTGCCAAATTTTGGCACATAGAACAACCTGAACTTCTAACTGGTGCTGGTGTTTTGCTTGCCAGACATCAGTTATGGCTTTTGGACATGATGTATCTTCTGGACCTTTCTTGGAACATAGTCGTCTGCTGGGTTTTTGTATCTTTATTATTATATCCATTCCAGTATGTCCACTTTGTTGTGACCTTTAATCCCATAATCACCAGCTACACGAAATTTCTGTCACTTTGATTTTCCTTAGTGTGGGGACCATTGTTTTCTCTGTGTTTCGTGGAACTATCATGGCAGGAAGTTTGGATTATCCCCTCAGTTTATAGCTGGGTGCTAAATCTTCTTCAGACAGTGCTCCAAATCATCTGCCTCACATTCAGGTGAAGAGGGAATGCTTGTTCTTATCAGGGATTGATAGCCTTATTTGGGGATTCAGAATTCAAGAATTTTGGCTCATGAACTCAGATACCTCCATCCATGTTGTCAGAGTCCTGTTCTTTCCAAAGCAAAGCTCTGACTTTGGTGCAGTTTGTCTGCTTTGGTTAGGATTTTAACATTTTGGAGCTCAGCTTTCCTGACGAATAACTATTTGCTCTGACACTCAGTTTTCTCTGCCTTCCTCCTGAAGACAGGCTCCTTGTGTGCTGTCAAGGAGACGATTTGGCTTTCACAGTGGGCTTTCAATTGCCAGTTAATCTCTCTCAGATTTGCATTATCTTCCCTAGTGTGTGAATCTAGTTTAGCAATAGCCTTCCACATTCACAGTCTGTGTTTTTAATTTTTCTATGACTGCATGACAATATTACTGCAAAGTTAGAATGTAGTTTAAAATGGCAAATATGCATTATGTTACAGTTTGTGTGAGTCAGGAACTCAGGCGTGGCAGCTGAATCTTCTGCTTAGGATAGTCTGAGGTTGTAGTCAAATATAGAGTGGGTTGCAAGCTCATCTGGAGGCTTGACTAGGGTACGAGCTGTTTTCCTGTTTGCATGGATGCTAGCAGCATTCGTTTCCTTGTGCATGTAGTTCTGAGCTTCACTTCAGATATTTGTACTGTCTCATGGCTACAGGATGCCCTCAGGTCCTAGAGGTCATTGGCAGGCTCCGCCATATGCAGTTCTTCAATATACCACTTCCTTCTTTGTGGCAAAAAAAAAAAAAAAAAAAAAAAAAAAAAAAAAAAGAAAAGAGAGAGAGAGAAAACACTAACCAGATGGGAGCTATAATCTTAAATAACACAATCATTTTATTACGTACATGTTGTTGTGTATATATTATCACCTTTTCCATATTCTGTTGATTAGAAGCAAGTGACAGGCCCCACTTACACTCAAGGGGAGGGGATAACACAAAAACGTGAATAGTAGGATGTGAAGATAAATGATGACACTCTAAGAGTCTGTGTACCACCATAGGCATACTCCTTAATTCATAGTTTTCAAATACTTTATATATTGTACCTGCTTGTACATTCCCTTCTACCGGTATAGTAAAATATTCCAGTTTATCACCTTTAAAAGTTTTAACAGTTGTAATGCTACCTTCTCTTAGTGTCTATCCATGTCATTCACACCAGTGATAGGGTCTTTGTTGCTTGTCAGTGATTGAGTGATTCCATTCCAAAGCGCTATCTTACTGCTCTTGGGCAACTCCTGGCACCACCTTGTAGCTTTTCTAGGAAACTGATAGAGAAATTAGAGTACGGGGTGTTTTAATGTGAGACCTCAGAACCAACACACATGAAAGAAAGGAGAAAGAAACCAGATTGGGCAGAGGAAGAGGTGAAACTGGATTGCAGTCCAGGCAGCCTTTGCTCACTGCACATTGCAGCTGAAGCTAAAATAGCCCATCTGAGATTTTCAATCTTCTGCTAGAAAGACTACCTTCGTACACTGACCATATCCAATTATTGGATGAACGTGTACCTGGGATGGTACGAATTAAGGTGACACAACTTCTTGAAGTTGAGTTAATTCCTACAGAGGCTGAAAGCTGAAGCTGTCTTCTGCAAGTACTCCCAGCAGCCGGAGCGACAGTTTCTTCCTTGAGGGGAAACATGAGTGGTCCATCAAGTCGAAAACCACTTCCCACTTCCTCTTCAGAACAAAGAAACTCATTCCACCATCTACTGGATATATTGACTTCTGATAGCTTTTGCCACTGACTCTCTTCCCAGAAATTTCTCTAGTCTGAAGAAACCTGCTTTGCCCAAGTGTATTCCTGGTAGCAGCCTGGGCTAATATCCCATTAATGTTAGTTGAGAGCAGGAAAGGATGGTCCATTGTCTCAACTGAAACAACTCTGAAGATCCTTCTAGTTCCAGATTTTTCTGTGGGATTGTTTGAGGCCTCTGATGCCTCACAAAGTCCAACTGCTCTTTCTGTCCATTCCCTCATAGATGTTATTCCCAGGAGAGCACTACCAAACAGACAAACAACCCTGCATACTTATCTCAGTGTCTGTTCCAGGGAACCTGACGTAAAACACTTGGCTTTTGATAACTTCCCAATTTTCTGTGATTTTTTCAGAGGTTATAAACAGTGGTTTTGATACTAACCATGATTTTAACACTAAGCATCTTGACATTTTTCATTTTTCATAGCACCAACATTTTCTGGCATTCCTTCCTCCTGACTGGCGGTCCAGTCCCTCTTTGTTTCTCTTAATGACTCTTCCTTATTTGATTAATTGCTAATTTTGACATACCCCTGGATTCCATCCTCAACTCTCTTCTTTCTTCTCTCTCTCTCTGTTTATGTATAATCTTTCAATTCCTGTGCATACTAACACCCTCCCTGCATCCCCGCCTCTATATCCAACTGTTTCTTGACAATCCTACTTGGATGTGTGACAGACATTTTAAACTCAGCATACTCAAAACATAACATATGGCCTCCTCACCATTGTTGTGCTTCAATAAAACTGTTTCATTGACAATATTCTCCATCTCAGTAAATGTTATCACTTTCTCCAGTTTGTCACACCAAAATCAACGATGTTATCCTTGACTCTTCCTCTTTCCTTCATTCTCTGCATAAAATACATTAGGAAGTATTGTAAGCCCTATCTGTGAAATGTAACCAAGTTGTATCAATTCTTACAACTACCATCATCATCTTTATTCTGGAAGTCTGGCTAAAGATTCTAATTCCTCTTCATCTATTCACTCTTTNNACCAAGAATCTCTTTGTTATAATTGAGCCAATTTGATTTTTTTTTAAATGATAAATGGTATCTCTCACTCTCATGCCATCATTTCAATTCTCTATCACCTTTGAATAAAATTTACATTTCTTATCACAGTTTATATGGCCTAAATTATCTACACACTGTTTGCCTTACCAACCCCATCTCCTTTCCTTCCGGGCTACCTGGAAGTGTCTCAACGCCTCTGGCTTTTTTCATAGTCCATAAAAATGCAAGTTTGTTTTCAACTTGGAGCCTGTGCAAAGACTGATAACAGAATCTCGGCATCCATCCTTTCCTTCTTGCTTTCTGTAATATAACCACCTGAATTGTGGCTGTAACGGGCTTGGCAGCCGCAGACTGTACTCTCGGTCTCTTTATTAAATTGTGACCAGATTCAGGCCAATGTAATGTGAACAGAGGTAATATATATCACTTTCATGTCATCTCCATAAAGATTGCTGTCCTGTGCTTTTACTCTTTATACTTGCCATGAAACGGTGAGGGCTGGAACAGTCTTGGGAGCCTGAGGACGACAGAGCCACACAGGAAGGCCTGGACCACATATCTTGGAGTTTTCATGAGAGAAACAAACTTCTGTCTTATTTAAGTCACTGTAGTAGGAGTTTGTTTGCCCAGAATGCTGTTTCCCCAAAACTTTGCATGACTCTACCCTCTTTATCACTTACATCTGTGGTGAAATATCCTCTTAAAGGGAACTTCTTCCACTGTTCTCAGAAGCTCTTTATCCATTCACACTAATTGAAATGCCTGGTTGTTTTGTTTGATTTTTGTTTTGCAAAGGCAAAGAGAGAGAAAAAAAAAAAAAAATCTCATGTGCCTTATTTACCCCTGTTAACTTACCAGTCACAGACCCAGAGTACATACTCATTAAATTTTTTTTGAATGTGGTTAGACAGTAACTGTCTTCTACCGGTGATTTTCCTAACAAAGTAAATAAACTATGTAGTAATTTAAGCAGTAAATTATGTTATGAATTCTTTTTCTTTGCTTAATAGCTAAGTGCTGATACTGGATTTTTGGATAATTATCTGAAATAGGATCTTCACATATATTCCTAGAAATATTTAAATATGTGAGAGTTAATAAAGTAGATGGAAAACATTCAAAAATACATTGTATGGAATTTACTATTTTAAAAAATGGCCTAATATATTTTTATAGTATATGTTGCCATTATTTACTTGTATACATTTTAAAAGGTACTCAATCTTCTACATTGAAATGGAAAAATATTGCTGGGGGTAATTTCACTCTGAGGAAGTGTCCTAACTTCAATGCAGGGTCTATTTTTTTTCTGGGACCTTTATAAGGAAGTTCTTTATTCTGTCAGAGGAAGCAGAATAAAATGTTCCCCTATTTACCATCATATACAAAAAATAATCTGCCTACCAGAGAACATTGATAATGGCAAATGGAATATAGCCAGAAAACCAAACATGAATGCCAGTGCTCAGTTAGAGAAATGAATGAAAAGCTACAGCACTCCAGGGTCATTCCTATTCTCTAATAAATTGTTCAGTAAATATTTTTCCTGAGGATAATGGTGAAAAAGAAATCCTCCTTTAGAAATCAATGTTACCGGAATGATGCCTTGAGCAAGGACGTAAGCAATGACAAATTCTTCAGCCTTAGTTCTGTAAAAATAATTCTGGAAAACGAGTCGTTATTTGTTCACACATCCTATGTTAAAAAGAAACCACAGAAATCAAATGGAAAATATATACAAGAAAAGAACAAACTAAGGGTTGTCATTTGTTTCTTAGTGAAGACATAGCTGATGTTTTCTGAATAACACTATACAGTTTCTTTACAAATAGATGGGTTTTCAAACTGCTATGTACAGAAATATTTAATTTATATTCATATATATTCAAGTAAAATTATATAATTATTACATATAATTTTATATACACACACACACAGAGTAAGGGATTTGATAGATTAGGGGGCCAATCAAGGGAAAAAATATAAGCAGGTGGCATAATGTACTCAGCTATTGGGAGATGCTTTGACAGGTTTGTATGCAGGGAAAGCCCATCATCACATGAATCTGTTCCGAGGTTGCTGGGGATCCAGGAGGGGAGCCTAAGTGTCTAGGGGATATAGCTCAGCAACACAGCAGGGAGTTTCTGGGTCAGAGAGCTTTCAAGGACAGCATGTCCTGAGGCCTTTATGGCCCTAGAAGCTAGCAATAGCTAACAGATGAGGGTTGAGGTTTTATGGTTTGTGCAAAGCAGGTAGGCTATACATGGCTAAAAATCTTGTTTGGGCTATTGTTAACAGATGTGGATTTGTAAACATTTAAATTTGGCACCAGTGGGCTTTTGAGTAAATGAGTCTCAGTCTGCAGTATAGAAAATAATGTGCTCAGACTACCATTTGTCTCAATT
This sequence comes from Ursus maritimus, assembly GCF_017311325.1. Taxonomy (NCBI): domain Eukaryota; kingdom Metazoa; phylum Chordata; class Mammalia; order Carnivora; family Ursidae; genus Ursus; species Ursus maritimus. The sequence continues at coordinate 37,466,828 of NW_024423344.1, forward strand.
ATGTAATACATACATAGTTTTTTCTGCCTTTCTATTTTTCTTTCTATCTATCATCTACATATCCAAATCCTATTGTAGAATGTGGCTTCAGAGGTTCTAAACAAATTTTTTGTCATATCTGTTGGGATCATGATTTTTAAAACAATGCTTTAGTTATTTTTATGTTGAGATACTTGGCCTAGATAAACACTGAGTTATTACATATCCACTGTTATAAAAATGTAATTGCCTAAAATTTTGACAGCTAATTCGCCAACAGTATCATTTGTGAAATCCCCGAATCCTCTAAACTTAAAATTCTAGTTCTAGTGATGCTTTCCTAGAGAAATAAGGTAAGATGTTGGAAATATTTTCCAACATCAGGCATTCAAACTCAGTACTCTTTATAATAACAGAAATGGAAAACAATCAGAATTTGCAACAAGGATATGATAAGGTAAATTTTGGAAATGATGCATTTTACAACTTATTGAAATATTGAGAAAATCCTTCCTTTACATTACAAGTTCCATGAAATGACAGACATTTTCTGTTTTGTTCTTGTTATACAAGTCATAGAAATTGTGTTACATAGTAGGCCTCCAGTAAATACTTACTGAATGCTAGATGTTCTCCCCTATATAAATTGCATAGAAAATAAGCCCATAAAATATTACAGAATGTCAAAGAAGATTATGGTTTATGGGATTATATATTATTTTTTATTTCTTGCTTGGATTTTATAATTTTAAAAATCGACAATTGTATGGATGAATTGATCCTCACAAAAATTACACTAAAACTAATCTAGAGTTACTAAGCCAAGGGTTAATGCAATTTTTCTGTAAAGGGTAAGATAGTAACTGTTTTAAGCTTTTGGAGCTTATGATATCTGTTGCTGCTGCTCAGCTCTGGTCTGGTAACATCAAAGTAGCCATAGAGTATGCAAATGAAAGAATATGGTGGTGATTCTGAGACCAAGAAGTTTTTGTTTTGGTTTTGCATTATTAAGACAATTGACATATATATTATAGAACTTTAAGGTGTACAATGTGATGATTTAATACACACATATATTATGAAACGATAACCACAAAAAATTTAGTTTACATATCTATCACCTCACATAATTAAAATTTTTGTGTGTTGAGAAAACATTCAAAATCTACTCTCTTAGCAACTTTTGAGTATATCATTTAGTACTGGTAGTATAGTCACCATGCTGAGTATTGATCCCCAGAACTGGTTCATCTTATAACTGTATCTTTTGGTCAACTTCTCCCAGTTTCACCCCCCCCATCCCCCAGCCCCTGGCAACTCCCATTCAACTCTGTTTCTATGAGTTTAGCTGTTTTTAGATTTCATATGTAAGTGAGATCATGCACTATTTGTCTTTCTCTGTCTGACTTATTTCACTTACCGTAATGTCTTCAAGGGCTTTCTGTGCTATCACAAATGGCAGAATTCCTTCTTTTTTATGGCTGAAGAATATTTTATTACATATATATACCACATTTCTTTATCCATTCATCCACTGACAGCCAATTAGGTTGTTTCCATGTCTTGGCTATTGTGATTAATGATGCAATAAACACTGGAATGAGGTTATCTCTTTGATATCCTGTTTTCATTTCCTTTGCATATATACACAGAAGTAGGGTTGCTGCATCATATTTTCATTTGTTCTACTTTTAATTCGCTCAGTACTGTCTGTACTGTCTTTTGTAGTGACTATAGCAATTTAAATTCTCACTAACAGTACAGAAAGATTCCCTTTTCTCTGTATTCTTGCCAGTACCTATTATCTCATCTTTTTGATAATAGCCAATTTAAACAGGTATAAGGCAATATCTCACTGTGATTTTGATTTGCATTTCCCTGATGATTAGTGGGTATCTTTCATATATCTATTGGCAACTTGTGTGTGTTCTTTAGAAAAATGTCTGTTTAGGTCCTCTGCCCGTTTTTTACTTGGAGTATTTGTATATCGCTGTTGAGTTGGTAAATTCCTTATATATTTGGGATAATAATCCCTTATCAGATATATGATTTGCAAATATTTTCTCCCATTATGTAAGTTAACCCTTCATTTTCTTGATGTTTCTTTTGCTGTGCAGAAGCTTTATAGTTTGATGTAGTCCCACTTATTTATTTTTGCTTTTATTGCTTGTACTTTTATTGTCATACTCCCCCTCCCCCAAATGGTGCCAAGAGCAATGTGAAGGAGATTTTTTTCCTATGTTTTTTTCCCTATGCTTTCTTCTAGTAGGTTTGCAGTTTCAGGCCTTATATTTAAGTCTTTAATACAATTTGAATTAATTTTTCTGAGTGATGTAATGTAGGGGTCCAGTTTCATTCTTTTACAAGTGAATATCCAGTTTTCTCAGCACAGTTTATGGAAAAGATTACCTTTTTCTCACTGAGTATTCCTGGCTCGCTCATCAAATATTAATTGACTGTACATGAATGAGTTTATTTCTGGGCTCTCAATTCCCTTCCATTGGTCAACGTATCTGCCTCTGTTAGTACTGTACTGTACAGTACTGTTTTGATTACTGTAGGTTTGAGGTAAACATTGAAATCAGGAAGTGTGATGCCTCCAATTTTGTTCTTCTTTCTCAAGATCGTTTTAGCTATTTGGGGTCTTTTGTGGTTCCATATGAATTTTAGGATTGTTTTTCTGTTTCTGTGAAAAATGCTATTGGAATTTTGATAGAGATTGCATTGAATTTATAGATGGCTTTGGATAATATGAACATTTTAACAGTATTAATTGATGTGATCCATAAGTAAGGGATATCTTTTCATTTATTTGTGTTTTCTTCAAGTATTTCATTAATGTCTGATAGTTTTTGGTATAATGATTTTTCACCTTGTTGGTTAAGTTTACTCATAAGTATATTGTTGTTTTTGATGCTATTATAAATGGGATTTTCTTCATTTCTTTTCAGTTATTTCATTGTTAGTATGTAGGAATGCTACTGATTTCTGTGGGTTGATTTTGTATCCTGCCACTTAATTGAATTCATTCATTAAGTTTTAATAGGGGTGTGTGTGTGTGTGTGTGTGTGTGTGTATGTGTATGAAGTCTTTAGATATAAGATCAGGTCTTCTGCAAACAGACAATTTTACTTCTTCCTTTTCTATTTGGAATCCATTTATTTATTTATTTATTTATTTATTTATTTATTTATTTTCCTAATTGCCCTAAGACTTTATAACTATGTTGAATAGAATGGTGAGACGGAGCATCCTTGTCTTGTTCATGAGTTAGAGGAAAAAATTGTTAAGCTTTTTATCATTGGAGTATATTTATGGATTTGTCATACATGGCCTTTTTTATGTTGAGGCATATTACTTCTACATCTAATCTGTTGAGAGCTTTTATCATGAAAGGGCGTTGAATTTTGTCAAATGTTCTTTTCTGTATGTATTGACATGATCATATAATTTTTATTCTTCATTCTATTAATGTGATGTATCATGTTTATTAGTTTGTTTATATTGAACCATCCTTGCATCCCAGGGATAAATCCCACTTGATCATGGTATATGATCTTTTTAATGTGCTATTGAATATGATAGCTAGTATTTTGTTGAGGATTTTTGCATCTCTGTTCCCCAGATATTTTCTGGGTTTTTTTGTTTGTTTATTTGTTTTGTAGTGTCCCTATCTGGCCTTAGTATAAAGGTAATGCTATTTTCAAGTGTTCCCTCTTTTTGAAATAGTTTGAGAAGGAATGGCATTAATTTTTCCTTATGTGTTTTGTAGAATTCACCAGTGAAACCATCTGGAGCTGGGCTTTTCTTTATTTGAAGGCTTTTGATTACTGATTCAGTCTCCTTTGTCATTATTGGTCTGTTCATGTTTTCTGTTTCTTCATGATTCAGACTCAGTAGGTTATATAGTTCAAGGAATTTATCCATTACTTCTAGATTATTCAGTTTTTTGGCATATAACTGTTTAGAGTAGCCTCTTATAATCTTTTGTTTCTGTGATATCAGTTGTAATGTCTCCTCTTTCATTTATAATTTAGTTTTTAAAATTCTTTCTGTTATTTTCTTGGTTAGTCTAGCTAAAAGTTTATCAATCTTTATCTTTAAAAAACTCAAACCTTATTTTTATTTATTTTTTTTCTATTGTCCTTCTAGTCTCCATTTCATTTTTCCTGTATTTCCTTCCTTTTGCTCACTTTGTGCTTGGTTTCATCTTCTTTCTCTAATTCCTTGTGTAAAATTGAGTTGTTTATTTGAAATTTTTCTTTTTTCTTAAAGTAGGTATTTATTGCTATAATCTTTCCTCTTTGAAATGCTTTTGCTGTCTCTCATAAGTTTTAGTGAGTTGTGTTTTAATTTTTGTTTGTTTTATGATACTTTCTAATTTCCTTTTTCATTTCCTTTTTTACCCTTTGATTGTTCAGGAGTACGTTGTTTCATTTATACATTTGTGAATTTTTCAGTTTTCTTCCTGTTAGTGATTTCTAGTTTCATGCCATTGGGGGGCGGGGGGAGATACCTTATAATTTCAGTTTTCTTAAATTTGTGTGCTTTGTGGCTCCCACCAAGTTCCTGGGAGGGGTCCTGCCAAATCTTTGGATGAGTACCTGGGTGGGCAAGACTGGCCCTGGACCTTGACTGTGGAAGTCTAGAAATGAGCCCATGGCTATTTTAGTTCTACAGCTAAGATTGAGGTCTGCAGACTTGGCTCTGGAAGCATGGAGATTTTCAGACACAGGTGTGTCACCCACTAGATCTCTGAGTGGACTGGACTGCTCCCTGACTGCTACTGAAGGGCTTGGAGTGGAGCATAGGGCCTTTTCAGGATTTGGGGGACAGGAGGATTTTGGGAGACAGGAGCGTCTCTTGCCGTGTCCCTGTGCCAGCAGGAATGTTCATGAAGTGTGACTGCTGGGGGTGGGGAATGGAGCTTGTTCAAGGACTACTTCTGGGTGCATAGCCAAGACCAAGGTCTGTGTGCCTGTTACTCAATATATAAAAGTAGGAGTAATTCCTTCTGGATCCCTTGGCAGATGGTACTTGGTGCAGAACCAAGGCCAAACAGGGTTGTAGCTAAGTTCACAGGGATATGGAGTCATTTCCAGGTTTGTAGCTGGGACCATGGTTGGTGAGTCAGCTGCCTAGAATGAATCTACCTTCCCAAATTGGCTCTCCCTGGTCTTGGACTACACCAGAGTTTCACAGTCACCTACCTGCATCCCAAAGCTCCCACAAAGGCACTTTTGTCTTTAGATAGATGTCAAATTATTATTCTTCAGGGAAGATTTGAGTGGAGGATGTCTTATTCAGCCATCTTGCTGACATCCCACAACGTATTGTTGATACACCTTGCTTCAGACATAATTTATCAGCATCTGTTTCTGATATATCAGTTTATTTTGTTTTTAGTGTGATCAAATTTCTTCCATTAAGAATTAAACCAAACCGAACAATCAAAAATAAACAATCTTGATATTTAGAAGAATTTCTAATGTAGTGTTTGTGGATCTTTAACAGGCCTGGTTATCTCTGCTCACTTTGAGAGAAACTGATGATATTATATGAGCTTTAGTTTCCTGTGGGGTTGGCCAAAACTATGTTAGAACTCCATCAGAATTTGATTTCTCTCCCCTAACTCTGCTTCCTTCCTCTCTTTTCTAGAGGTCTGAGTACCAAAGACACTCCTTAATAACCCTAGTGCACAATAAAGTGTGTCTCAGAGGCTGGGAACCCAACCAGCAATTTTCATTGATTGTTTGCCACACTAGATTAAAACTCTCCAACAGCAGGCATTATTTTTGTTTCATTTAGCAGTGTATAATCAGCCCCAGAACAGTGGGTGGTACCTGGTAGACTCTCAGTAAATATTGCCTGCACGGATGAAATATTATGTAACTATTAAGATATATTATAGAATATATACTAACATAAAATGTGTTCATAACTTAAATATTAAGTAAAAAGTATAAGATTAATAATGTAAATCAATTTATATAAAATATGTATACACATAACATTTATCAATAGAAAACTGTTAACATTGTTTCTGATTGTGGATCAATAATTTTGTCTTCTTGATCATCTATATTAAAAAATTCTTCAATTATAATTACAATTTCTGTAATTGAGTAATTACAACTTCTACCATTAATTCATTAAATAATGACAGCTTAGTGCCTCTCCGTATGGTAATTTGAGGTATAGAGAAGTGACCAAAACTGATGATAATTCGGACAGGAAACAACTGAAGGATCCATCACTTACATGTCTGCTGTTATGTCTGGAATGGCTGAGTGGGTCCAGTGTTGGTCCCACATCAATCTCTTTCTCCACTTGGCTTCCCCATGTAGCCAGCTTGGGCGTTCTTACTGAATGGAGGCCTCAGGATATAAAGACATTTTATGTGGTGACTGTTTTCCTCAGAGTGCACATTCCAAACGATTTATATAGTAGATGCCAGGTTTTTTATGATCTAGTATCAGGAGTCTTCCAGCATCACATCTGCTGAATTTTATTCATCTGAATATGCACAGACAAAGGGAGGACAGGTATGAATTATACTTTTCAGTGAGGAATGGATTCAACATACAGATAGAAGGAATTGATGGCTCCCATCTTGGATACAGGCTAATACATAGTGTTTCAAATTTATTTTTGTTCTAGGTATGGATCCAGCTTTGCTTTCTGATCCATTCCTAAAACTTTTTTATTTTGATAGATGAATTATTTGTTGTACATATTGCTAAGTCGGATGTGTTTGGACTTAGCTCTACCATAATAATTTTAAGATGTATTTTCCCTTTTTTGTTTCCTTTAAAATATTTTATATGTAAACTATTACTGATTTTTGGAAGTTTTGAAGGTTACTATTTATTTCCTTTCTATAATTAAGAAAGTTTATAATCTGTTTTACTTATAGTGTTTGACTTTTCAGACAATTTATATTACACTAAGATGCTCAAATATTAATTTAAATAAATGTATTCTTAATACAGCAACTTTAATGACTGTCTAATGACTCTCTGTACTGAGAAGCAGAAGAATAAGTACACTTAAAATATTTTCCTTGGGGGTGCCTTGGTGGTTCAGTCGGTTAGGCATCTGCCTTCAGCTCAGGTCATGATCCCAGGGTCCTGGGATCGAGTCCCACATTGGGCTCCCTGCTCTTCTCCCTCTCCTCCTTGCTCCTGCTCTCTCTTGTTATCTCTGTCTCTGTCTCTCAAATAAATTAGTAAAATATTAAAAAAAAAAATCTTCCCTATCACTATTCTGCTGATCAGTTCTCGATTCTGATTGAATACTTTGATACTTTGATTTTTTTTAAAAAAAGATTTTATTTATTTATTTGAAAGAAAGAGAGAAAGAGCACAAGAGCGGGGTGAGGGGCAGAGGGAGAAGCAGACTCCCCCCTGAGCAGATGTGGGACTCTGTCCCAGAACTCTAACATCATGACCTGAGCCAAAGGCAGACGCTTAACTGACTGAGCCACCCAGGTGTCCCAATACTTTGTTATTTTTATTTCTTTTGGTTATAATGTTTCTCCTTTCTTTCTTTCTTTCTTTCTTTCTTTCTTTCTTTCTTTCTTTTTTTTTTTCAGTTTTTACACCTTAATTTGACAATCAGCAACCAGTTCTCATCCACATTAACTGTCGGTAGATCGTTCAAAGTGGTGACAGGTACATAGGCAACCAATGTATAGAGTTTGGTGAATCTTCATCCTTGTTATGTTTTCTGGACAACCCCACCTGAATACAATAGGGAACATTCCTTATTCCTTTGGCCTGGACAGCTGTGTTCAGCCTGGTGTCCATGTGCACATCTGGAGTTTCCGTTTCCTTCATGCCAAATTTCCAGATCTCTTTGCTCACGGGGCATGCTTCTTGAAACCCACCATGGATGCAGTTGTGAATGTTGATGGTGTATTCTGGGGTCACTTCCTCGATGGCAGAATGGCTTTTCTTGCTACCCTTCGCTGTGGGAGCCAATCTGCTGGGCCCTGGTTAGAAATGAAAGCAGTTATAATATTTCTATTTAAATAATGCATTTTGATCTTTTTAACTTGTGTCTTCAGCTTTTCCTAATCTTAAATATTTATAATACTTAAATTTTGTCATTAAAGTCCAATATTTAGCCTTATTTCTCCATTTAAATGGATTCAAACTTAGTGCTTTTAGCAGTTCTACTTTCAACTGTTGATTGACACTTGAAGAAATTCTGTTTCTTATTTTCAAGCATGTTAACAGATATCTATTATTTGAACTTTAAAAGAGCTGACATCATATCTCTATCACATTTTCTTTCTTCAAGAGCACTATGGTTATATAGGTATTACTGTACTCTCATCTAGTGTTGAACATTCCTCCCAAAATATGTTATTCTCCGTTGGTTTGCACATTTAATTCATACTTTGTTAGCAGGCATTTTACCTTCCTTATCCATCATTTTAACTCTTATTTTTTACCTTTTTTGTTTCTAATATGCATGCTTTTCTATGTGCAAAATTTAGATGGCGTTGCATAAGGACAGTGAAACTTTAGCTTCTCCCAAAACCCCCAGGGAGGCAGAACGGATCTCCACTTCTTACTTAAGTTAGAGAGCACAAAAGACCTCACATGAAATGAAAGTCTTACAAGATGAATCTTGCCCTCCTCAAAAATCTGCTGCTAGCTCTGCTGGTTATCTTTGATAAGTAACTATAGGCAAGTCTCAACATAACCTGAGCAGTGAAATTGATTTCTTTTATAGGAGGCATTGCTTATTAAAAAACGAAAAAACCAAAAACCACAGGTCCCAGCAGTTTTTGGAATTTCTTCTTAAGCTTGTAAATAATGACAGTCAGAATTCCCTTAGCATATAAATGTGGAAAGGGTAAGGAGGCACAGGAAACCACACATATTAGAATGAATTTACTGTGCCAAGCAAAAGCCAGAAGGATATTAAATTGACTTTCTTCATTAAAATAATAGGAAATACACTACTGAGTGTAGTGAGATCAGCACTCCCTGTCCTCTGTGATCCAGAGCTGATAGGAAAGGATTATTAGTGAAGTGTTTATATTTTTCTATTTTTTTTTTCCTTATTTAGTGTTTTATTCTGTCTTATGTTTTCTTCCCTTGTATGGAAAGTTCTATGTTCTAGGAAAACATTTTTTACTCATAAAGCACAAATGAATTAATGATAGTCTATTTATAAAAATCACTGTTAGTATTTGACTAGTAGGAAATCCATTTAACAATGATATAGCTAACATTTTTATTTTGAAGGAACAATTATATCTTTTGTTGAATTTTAATTCCAGTAGTTAATATACAGTGTTATATTAGTTTCAGGTGAATACTATAGTGATTGGGCAATTCCATACATCACCTGGTGCTCATCATGACAAGCGCACTCCTTAATCCCCATCACCTGTTTCAACCATCCCCCCATCCCGCTAGTAACCATCAGTTTGTTCTCAATGGTTAAGAGTCTGCTTTTTGGCTTGTCTCTCCCTCTTTCTCTCTCTCTCTATTTTTTCCTTAGCTTGTTTGTTTTGTTTCTTAAATACCACATATGAGTGAAATCATATAGTATTTGTCTTTCTATGGCTGATTTCACTTAGCATTATACTCTCTAGCTCCATCCATGTCATTGCAAATGACAAAATTTCATTCTTTTTATGGCTGAATAATATTCCAGTGCGTGTGTGTGTGTGTGTGTTACCGTATCTTCTTTAGCTATTCATCAATCAGTGGATACATGGGCTACTTCCATAATTTGGCTTTTGTAATTAATGCTGCAATAAACATAGAGGTACACATATTCTTTGAATTAGTGTTTTTGTAGTTTTGGGGTAAATATGCAGAGTGCGATTACTGGATCATAGAGTAGTTCTATTTTTAACTTTTTGAGGAGCCTGCATACTGTTTTCCACAGTGGCTGCACCAGTTTTCATTCCCACCAATGATGTGAGGAGATTCCTTTTTCTCCACATCCTCACCAACACTTGTTGTTTCTTGTGTTTTTCATTCTAGCCACTCTCACAGGTGTAAGGTGATATCTCATTATAGTTTTGATTTGCATTTCCCTAATGATCAGTGACGTTGAGTATCTTTTCATGTGACTCTTGGCCATCTGAATGTCTTCTTTGGAAAAATGTCTGTTCATTTCTTCTGCCCATTATTTATGTTATGTTAGTCATCATACAGTACATCATTAATTTTTGATGTAGTGTACCATGATTCATTGTTTGTGTATAACACCCAGTGCTCCATGCAATATGTGCCCTCCTTAATACCCATCACCAGCCTAGCCCAATCCCCCAACCCCCTCCCCTCTGAACCCTCAGTTTGTTTCCCAGAGTCCATAGTCTCTCGCGGTTCATTCCCCATTCTGTTCACCCCCCCTTCATTCTTCCCTTCCTTCTCCTACCTATCTCCCTGCTATTTCTTATGTTCCATAAGTGAGTGAAACCATATGATAATTGTCTTTTTCTGCTTGACTTATTTCACTTAGCATTATCTCCTCCAGTCCCATCCATGTTGCTGCAAATGTTGGGTAATCGTTCTTTCTGATGGCTGAGTAATATTCCATTGTATATACGGACCACGTCTTCTTTATCCATTCTTCTGTTGAAGGGCATCTCAGCTCCTTCCACAATTTATCTATTGTGGACAATGCTGCTATGAACATTGGGGTGCATATGGCCCTTCTCTTCACTATGTCTGTATCTTTGGGGTAAATACCCAGTAGGGCAATTGCTGGGTCATAGGGTAGCTCTATTTTTAACTTTTTGAGGGACCTCCACACTGTTTTCCACTGTGGCTGCACCAACTTGCATTCCCACCAACAGCATAAGAGGGTTCCCCTTTCTCCACATCCTCTCCAACATTTGTTGTTTCTTGCCTTCTCCATTTGTGCCATTCTAACTGGCGTAAGGTGGTATCTCAATGTGGTTTTGATTTGAATTTCCCTGATGTCTAATGATTTTGAATATTTTTTCATGTGTCTGGTAGCCATTTGCATGTCTTCATTGGAAAACTGTCTGTTCATGTCTTCTGCCCATTTTTTGATTTGATTATTTGTTTCTCATGTATTGAGTTTGAGAAGTTCTTTATAGATCTTGGATACCAGCCCTTTATCTGTAGTTTCATTTGCAAATATCATCTCCCATTCTGTGGGTTGCCTCTTTGTTTTGATGACTGTTTCTTTTGCTGTGCAGAAACTTTTTATCTTGATGAAGTCCCACGAGTTCATTTTTTCTTTTATTTCTCTTGCCTTTGGGGATGTGTCATGAAAGAAGTTGCTGTGGCTGATGTTGAAGAGGTTATAGCCTAAGTTCTCCTCTGTAATTTTGATGGATTCCTGTCTCACATTGAGGTCTTTCATCCATTTGGAGTTTATCTTTGTGTATGGTGTGAGAGAATGGTCAAGTTTCATTCTTTTGCATATAGCTGTCCAATTTTCCCAGCGGCATTTATTGAAGAGACTGTCTTTTTTCCACTGGATATTTTTTCCTGCTTTGTTAAAGATTAGTTAACCATAGAATCGAGGGTCCATTTCTGAAGTCTCTATTCTGTTCCATTGGTCTATGTGTCTGTTTTTGTGCCAGTACCATGCTGTCTTTGTGATCACAGCTTTGTAGTATAACTTGAAATCAGGCAATATGATGCCCCCAGCTTTGTTTTTCCTTTTCAACATTTCCTTGGCAATTCGGGGTCTTTTCTGGTTCCACACAAATTTTAGGATTGTTTGTTCTAGCTCTTTGAAAAATGTCATTGGTATTTTGATTGTGATGGCATTGAAAGTGTAGATTGCTCTGGGTAGCGTACACATTTTAACTATGTTAATTCTTTCGATCCATGAGCATAGAATGTTTTTCCATCTTTTTGTGTCTTCTTCAATGTCTTTCATCATTGTTCTGTAGTTTCTAGAATATAGATCCTTTACCTCTCTAGTTAATTCCGAGATATCATATGATTTTTGGTGCTATTGTAAATGGAATCGATTCCCTAATTTTCTTTCTTCAGTCCCATTGTTCGTGTATAGAAATGCAACTGGTTTCTGAGCATTAATTTTGTATCCTGCCACATTACTGAATTATTCTATGAGTTCTAGTAATTTGGGGGTGGAGTCTTTTGTGTTGTCCATATAAAGTCTCATGTCATCTGCTAAGAGAGAGAGTTTGACTTCTTCTTTGCCAGTTTGAATGATTTTTATTCCTTTTTGTTGTCTGATTGCCATTCTAACTTCTTTTGCCCATTTTTAAATGGGGTTATTGGTTTTTTGGGTGTTGAGTTGTATCAGTTCTTCACATATTTTGGATACTGACCTTTTACTAGTTACGTCATTTGCAAATATCTTCTCCCATTCCATAGGTTACCTTTTAGTTTTGTTGATTGTTTCCTTTGCTGAGCAGAAGCCCTTTATTTATTTATTTTTTTAAAGATTTTTATTTATTTATTTGACAGAGAGATAGACAGCCAGCGAGAGAGGGAACACAGGCAGGGGGAGTGGGAGAGGAAGGAGCAGGCTCCCAGCGGAGGAGCCTGATGTGGGACTTGATCTTGTAACGCCGGGATCACACCCTGAGCCGAAGGCAGACACTTAATGACTGAGCCACCCAGGCGCCCCAGAAGCCCTTTATTTTGGTATAGTCCCAATAGTTCATTTTTGCTTTTGTTTCTCTTGCCTCAGAAGACATATCTAGAAAAACGTTGCTTCAGCTCATGTCAGAGACCTTATTGCCTGTGTTCTCTTCTAGGATTTTTAGGGTTTCAGGTCTCACATTTATTTAGGTCTTTAATCCACTTTGAGTTTATTTTTGTGTATAGTATAAGAAAGTGGTCCAGTTTCATTCTTTTGCATGTAGCTGTCTAGTTTTTTCAACACCATTTGTTGAAGAAACTGTCTTTTTCCCATTGGATATTCTTTCCTGCTTTGTAAGAGATGAATTGACCACATAATTATGGGCTCATTTCTGGGTTTTCTATTCTGCCCCATTGATGTATGTGTCTTTTCTTTTTTGGTGTGTGTCAGTACCATACTATTTTGATTCCTGCAGCTTTGTAATATTACTTGAAGTCTAGAACTGTGATATTTCCAGCTTTCCTTTTCTTTTTTCAAAATTGCTTTGGCAATATGGGATCTTTTGTGGTTCCATGTAAATTTTAGGATTTTTGTTTTAGTTCTGTGAAAACTGCTGTTGATATTTTGATAGGGATTACATTCAATCTGTATATCGCTTTGGGTAGTATAGCTATTTTAACAATAAGTGTTCTTCCAACCATGAACATGGAATGTCTTTCCATTTCTTTGTGTCATCTTCAATTACTTTCATCAATGTTATATAGTTTTTAGAGTATAGGTCTTTCACCTCTTTGGTTAGGTTTAGCCCTAGGGATGTTGTTATTTTTCTTACAATTATAAATGGGATTTTTTTTTTTTTAAGATTTTATTTATTTATTCGACAGAGATAGAGACAGCCAGCGAGAGAGGGAACACAAGCAGGGGGAGTGGGAGAGGAAGAAGCAGGCTCACAGCGGAGGAGCCTGATGTGGGGCTCGATCCCATAATGCCGGGATCACGCCCTGAGCCGAAGGCAGACGCTTAACCACTGTGCCACCCAGGCGCCCCTATAAATGGGATTGTTTTCTCAATTTCTGCTGCTTCATTATTAGTGTATAAAAATGCAACAGATTTCTGCACATTGATTTTGCATCCTGTGGCTTTACTGAATTCATTTATCAGTTCTAGTAGTTTTTTTGTGGAGTCTTTAGGGTTTTCTACATAGTGTCATGTCATCTGCAAATAGTGAAAGTTTTACTTCTTCCTTACCAATTTGGATACATTTTGTTTCCTTTTGTTGTCTAATTGCTGTGCCTAGGACTTCCAACACTATGTTGAATGGAAGTGGTGAGAGATGACATCCTTGTCTTGTTCCTGACCTTTGGGGGAAAGCTCTCAGTTTTTCCCCATTGAGTATGATGTTCACTGTGGATTTTTCATATGCAGCCTTTATTATGGTGAGGTATATTCCCCTTAAACCTACTTTGTTGAGGGCTTTTATCATGAATGGATGTTGTACTTCATCAGATGGGTTTTTTAGTGTCATTGAGATGATCATATGGTTTTTATGTTTTCTCTAATTGACGTGATATATCACGTGGATTGATTTGTAAATATTGGACCACCCTCACATACTTGGCATAAATCCCACTTGATTGTGATGAATGATTTTTTTGGATTCTGTTTGCTAGTATTTTTTTGAGGATTTTTGCATCTAATTTTATCAAAGATATTGGCCTGTAATTCTCTTTTTTAGTGGCGCCCTTACCTGGTTTTGTTATTAGGGTCATACTGTTCTCATAGAATGAATTTGGAAGTTTTGCTTCCTCTTCTATTATTTGGAATAGTTTGAGAAGAGTAGGTATTAATGCTTCTTTAAAGATTTGGTAGAACTTGCCTATGAAGCCATCTGGTCCTGGACTTTTGTTCATTAGGAGTTTATTGATTACCAATTCATTCTTCTTGCTGGTAATGTCTGTTCCTATTTTATTTTTCTTGCTGCTTCAGTTTTGTTAATTTGTACATTTCTCAGAATTTATCCATTTCTTCTAGGTTGTCCAATTTGTTGGCATATAGTTTTCATAATATTTTCTTATATTTGTTTGTATTTCTGTGGTTGGTTTTTGTTGTTACCTGTCCCCTTTCATTTGTGATTTTGAGTCCTTTCTCTTTGTTTTTTGATGAGCCTGGCTAGAGGTTTGTGAATTTTGTGAATCTTTTTAAAGAACCAGCTCTTTGTTTCATTTATCTGTTCTACTGTTCTATTGTGGTGTTTTTTTGTTTTTTGTTTTTTGCTTGTTTTTTAGTGTTTAGGTTTTTATATCATTTATTTCTGCTCTAATCTTTATTATTTCCTTCCTCCACCTAGTTTTGGGTTTTGATTTTTTCTTTTTCTAGCTCCTTTAAGTATAAGGCTAGGTTGTTTATTTGAGCTTTTTCTCGCTTCTTGAGGTAGGCCTATCTTGCTATAAACTTCCCTCTCAGAACCGTGTTTGCTGTATCCCAAAGATTTTGGACCATGGTGCCTTCTTTTTCATTTGTCTCCATGTTTTTTGTTTTGTTTTGTTTTGTTTTCGCTCTCTTATTTCTTTGTTGACCCATAAATTGTTTAATGCCATGTCATTTAACCTCCATGTATTTGTGTTCTTCCCAGATTTTTCTTGTGGTTAATTTATAATTTCATAGCCTTGTGGTCAGAAAAGATGTGTGGTATTACTTCACTCTTTTTGAATTTGTTAAGACTTGTTTTGTGGCCTAGTACGTGCTCTTGTTGCATGTGCACTTGCAAAGAATGTGCATTCTGGTGTTTTAGAATGGAATGCTCTGAATACGTCTGTTAAGTCTCTCTGGTCCAGTTTGTCATTCAAAGCCATTGTTTAGATGATCTGTCCATTGATATAAGTGCGGGGTTCAAGTACCCTACTGTTACTGTATTATTAGCGATTAGTTCCTTTCTGTTTGTTATTAATTGTTTTATATATGTGTGTGGGCCCATGTTGGGTGCATAAATATTTACAATTGTTATATCTTCTTGTTGGATTGTCCCCTTATTATGATATAATGCCCTTCTTTGCCTCTTGTTATGGTCTTTTTTTAAAGTCTAGTTTGTCCTGTGAGTATCTTTACGATCATTTCCTTATTATTTTTAAAAATTTTAAAAAGATTTCACAGGGGTGAGGGCAGAATATCAGAATTATGTCAGACCTGTCTACACAGGGGTGAGGGGCAGAGGGAGAAGCAGACTCCCGCTTCCTGGGACTCTGGGATCATGACCAGAGCCCAAGGCAGACGCTTAACCAATTGAGCCACCCAGGTGCCCCTCCGATCATTACTTTAAATTCTCTATCAGGCATGTTACTTATATCTGTTTCACTTAGATACATGGTCGTAGCCTTGTCCTTTTCTTTCATTTGGGACAAATTCCTCTGTCTTCACATTGTCTCTACGTCTCTGTGTCTGCTTCTATGTGTTAGGAAAGTCAGCTGTGTCTCCTGTTCTTGAGGGTAATGGCCTTATGAAAAATGGGTCCTGTTGTGCCTACAGTGTGGTGTCCCTACTTTCCCAGGGCCTGGTGCTTCCAGGAGTGTCTCCAGTGTGTGCTGCGGGCACTGTACTGTTGTGTCCTGGCCACTTTATCCTTCAGGCCCATCATCTATCTGCAGAGGCTCTCTTTACCTGTTGTGAGCAGATGTTTTTGTTTCTTTTTTTTTTTAAGATTTTTATTTATTTATTTTGCGAGAGAGAGCACGCGCACTTGCATAAGCCCAGAGTGGGGAGGGAGGGGCAGAGGAAGAAGCAGGCCCCCTGCTGAACAGGGAGCTCCATGCTGGACTCTATCCCAGGACCCTGGGATCATGACCTGAGCCAAAGGCAGGTGTGTTTAACTGACTGAGCCACCCAGCCGCCCTGTTATGAGCAGTTTTAACTAGGTGTGCTGTTGTCTGCTTGTGAAATGAGACCTGTTGGCACCACTGCTGTGGGGAACCAAGGCCCCACAAAACTCCCGGGTTGGGAGTTATGGTGTGGGAGGGGCCCCATTGCTCTGGGACTTGGGCAAGCAGGACTGGGAAGGGCAATTCCCCTGGAACAGGAACAGGGTGGGGTCAGGAGGGATGGGGAAGGGTGGGCTTGGTGTAAGCAAGTTAGGTAGGGAGTGTTGGCCCTCTGGTTCAGGCTGGGGGCTCTGTGCTTATGCTGAGGGGTACCTGCCAGTTCCTTCGTTCCCAAGGGCTCTGTCCATGAATGCTGCCTCTCTGGGACACACTCCAGGATGAGCAGACAACCTCCCCACTGTGTGTTCCAGGTGTTATTGGGATTGCTGTTTCCACACTGTATGTCCACAGGCTGCTTGCTGGCCTTCGCTCCAAGAGCAGCACAATGCCCTGCAGGCTCTATCCCAGCCAAGCCTGCTGACCTTTAGAACTCCAGGCTTTAAGCCCCGCTGGTTGCAAGAACTTAGAAAATTCCGCCCCTTTGCTCTCCATGGCAACTGCTATGTGGATTCGAATCCCTGTGTGCTCCCCTGTGTGCTAGTTTGTCTCTTGCCCTTCTTGGCGACCACAGCTCCCTCCCTACTGTAATGGCCATGATCCCTTTCTCTTCCAAACTGCATTTCCTCACTTCCCACCTTCTTGCATGTGGCCTCTTCTCTACCTTTAGTTGTGGAGTTTGTTCTGCCAGTCTTCAGGTTAATTTCTGGGGTATTTAGGATGATTTGATAGTTTCCTGGCTATATTTGTAAGACGAGGCAAGCCTAGGGTTCTCCTACTCTGTCACCATTTTCCCTTGCCAGTTAGTGAAGATTTTAGATGTCCAGTGGTCTAGATATTTTCCGGACATTCATCTTAAGGTAACAAATTACTGCACTTTACACTTTGCATCCTAAAGAAATAGGCATGGGATTGGTGGGCCATTTTGGATTTATGAGGCAGCATTTACCTCATATATCAGTACTGCTCTGATCATACAGTTATGATAGATTCATGATCATAGGAACTTTCGGTGCAACAATATTACATATCTGCCAAGCTGTCGGTCATGTGGAATATTGAAATGACCTCTTTAATGCGGCACCTTGTGATACAACTCTCTATGGGTAGGGCAATATCTTCTAGAACATAGTATCTGTGTTGCACAAATGTCCATTAAATGATGCTGTGTTCTCAGTTTGTGGGTACCAGAACTGAGGAGAAAATTGGACCCTAACACCCCCATATACAGTGATTCACTTGGGGAGTTTGTTTCCCTTATCCCTGGAAGTTAAACCACATCATGATTAGAAGCCCCATTGGGACGGAGCACACAATAGGGGTTCCACTAAAATTAAAGCTATGTCCCTCATTTGATCATTTGATACTACTAGCGTAACCAGACTAGCAAAGTAAGGGATTACTGTATGTCTAGGGTAATAGACCCTGCTAATAAGGAAGCACTAGATACTGCTACATAATGGGGGTAGGCAGGAAAACACCTGGAACTTGAGGGGTTCACTGGGCATCTTTGGGTGTTTCCATTTCAGCAATAAAAGTAAAAAGGCAATTGCAAAAACTATGTTCTAAAAAAGGAAAGGATTCAGATGCTATGTTAATGAAGATCTGTGTCGCTTCTCTGGGCAGGCACTACAGACAAATGAAAGTAGTGTATGAGGGTGAACAGAAGCTAAAATGAGTGGTATAGAAGGAAAATGATGAATAAGGTGGTATAATAACTTGTTCCCTGATCCTTCTATCTTAAGGATTTTTAAAAAGATTATAGGCAGCCTTTGTCCACAAGTGTCACCAACAGAGTGGATTCATTGCAGATTAAGAGCAGATCTGATTTCAGACTCCAGCACACTCTGCTCATGCACTGCCCTGTATTCCTTCACTCCACCTGCTCTTGAAGATATTTCCAGCATGTCAGTTCTCCCCTTGCATCTCCTAGGAGCGTCCTCAGCCATATTAAGCTGCAAAATGGAAACTTGCAGGAGTTAATCTCTATGGAGTATCTCTCCACCAATGAACAAGGAATTTGTTTAAAAGATTTTTTTTTTTTTTTTTTTTTGCTTCCCCAGCTTCCTTGATTTTTTTAAAGACAATTCTAAAGAATGCTCCATATGGTGTTGTGGAAAGTTTGAGAAAGATTAAGTCCCTGTAGTCCCAGCAGTAATATGTCCATTAATGTAATTTTTATTGGCTTTTCACCCTTCTGTGTCTCACTTTTTTCACTCCTTCAATTGTGTTTCCTGAGGTCATGTCCCAAATAAACTACGTACCCCCAGGACTTTGTCTCAGGGTCTGATGGGATCCTAAGATAAGATTACACACACACACATACACACACACACACACACACACACACATGGATTACTTAAAAAATCATGGATTGCTTAAAAAAATTGTGTATCATCATATTCACACAATGGTTTTGTCTCTGTTCATCTGAAAGACAACTTTTATTCTCAATGCCATCAAACATTTTAAGTTAGAAAAATATTAAGTAAGTGAAAGCTTGGACCAAAATAAGCTAATTCAGCTCTATCCATCTAATATGTGTATATAACAACAGCAGACTTGCTGTCTCAAGGTTAAACCTGAAAACAAAAGATAGCTCCATGAGAAAAGCATAGTATTTCTTGTAAAGACTTCAACCTTGCCAAATTACTTAACAAGGAGAAAAGATACAATTAGACAATGGGAAAGCATGCTAATTTTCATTCCTGTCTAGTTTAGGTTCATTATCAGAATAAAATGAATATTAAATAGGTTGCCTTAGGCCTTAAGCTTGCAAAAAACAAGTTAGATTGTGAACTGTATTATTGATATATATTTTTTAGATTAAATTGCCTTGCTGTACAATGTGAACCACCCTTCACTATTGCACAGCTAATTTCTGCAAGAATATTATTAGTTATTCAAAGCATTATACATTTTACCATGACTCAAAGTATCATGTATATGTTAAATTACCTTATAAGCTCTTCTAAATTTAAATAAACCCTGGAAAATCCTACTTCACCACATAACTAAATAAAGGCTTTAATGGAACTGAATTTGATCTGGAAGAGAAATAGGGGGGATTATGCTTCTATTTTTATTCTTATTTAATATCTATAGGGATTAAATTTTTAAGTAAAAATTACATTTAACTTTAATACCCATTAAATATATATTAATAAGTGAAATACAAATTACATTGCCATTTTGTTTTAAAATTATTTTCTACAAAAATTTTGTCACTGCAATTTATAGATCCTTGTACAGATATAAAATATTTATCATGCATCCTTTGTGACTTATTTTTCTGAACTGCACAATGAACATACTATTTGTACCAGCCCATATGTGAGGGCTACATGGGCTGATATTATAAAAACCCTTATGACAGTATCTGGATATCCATATGCATTTTATTATGAGTTAAATATCTATTTTAATCTTTAAATAACATTTATATAAATCAAAGAAATAAGTAGTAACCCAGTAATACACTTTTCAAGAAGGGTAAAATTCTTGGAGTTGCACTGACCAAAGCCATCCAGATTTAATTTTCAAGGCTAAATAAAATTTTTGATAATAAATTTTAATCTATATAGAATATAATTGGTTGCTTATTTCCCATAAAATTCACTTTGTTGGGAAAATCTAAAGGCACCTCCAGTAGTAACAGCATATTGCAGCCCCCCACCAGCACCACCACTACTATCACGGTGGGGGGGGGGGTCCTGAACAATTGGATGTATAAAAAGGAGGAGAGGTATAAAAATAACACCTCTATGGCTAAAAAAGACCGTATTAAATGATAGGGTTTTACATCGGTTGGCCAAGTGGTTTTATTAATACTGAAGCTCAGAAGTAGTCAGCCATGTCCAGGGTTAAATAACTGAATGGATCCTGAACTCACATGGTGCTTCCGAGTTGCTGTGTGTGGTGACAGCCAGCTGTTCCTACTTACGTAGCGGAGGATCTGCATGATTTCTTATGACACAACAAGCATGAACGTCAGCATATTTATCCCGATAGTCCTGGGATAGCCCTCTGTCCTATGCAGTTATACGGTGTGCCCGAATGGATTGGGACACACACCGTGGGTTTGTGTAGCAGCTGCAAGGTACTGAGCTTTTGTATACAAGCAGAAAGCAATTCTGCTCTTGGACCTGATGATGTTCCTTGTCTCTCCAAGAAACTCACTGTAAAGACATCTTTGAGAAATGGCCCAGATAAACGAGTGGTCAGGGCCTTGATGGGAACATCCAAGAAAAAGCATCGTCCCACAGGAGACCCAAAGAAGACCCTGCCTCCCAACCAGGCAATACCTATCTAAGTACTCTATGTGCTGCCTGTTTATTGTGATGTGTTTGAACTTTAGGCGATGGAAAAATAATTTCCAGCTCTCTAGGACCACTAAGAATTGTTTGGTCTATTGATTTCTCTTGGATTTTTCCTCCAACTTGGGCAATTTCTGTCAAAAGTACACGGATTAGTACACAGCCAAAATCTTGAGATTGCTCTCAAAATTTTTGAAATTCTCTCTTTGTCTTATAGCCTCCTATCTGGTATTCTGCCTTACACATGTACCTACCTAGGCCTCCCTGAATTCTGCTTTCTTCCTCCTTAACCTTGAAATTCTGCCCACTCTTGTTTGGTTTCCACTTTATAACAAGATGTCCTGTAAACTGTCTTCAGGCAGTAAACTGGGGTGATTGTAGGTTCACTTTGCTTCCTCTCAGAGATCATGATTTTTGCCACTTGATAACTAATATCTGACAAGTATTATTTCATCAGTATTAATATATATTATCTCTTTTAGATTTTTCTTCCTTTTTCCCTTTTCCTCTCTCCTTTCGTTTCCTTCCCTCTTCCTTCCTTCCTTCCTTCCTCCCTCCCTCCCTTTTTCTTTCTTTCTTCTTTCCTTTCCTTTCCTTTCCTTTCCTTTCCTTTCCTTTCCTTTCCTTTCCTTTCCTTTCCTTTCTTCAGAAAGAAATTTTTTCCAGAAGTGGAAATTTCTGTTTAGATCAGCTGTAAAGATTATTGATGAGAAGTGCTGCTATGTTATATCTATATTTCATTCTCCGTAAATCAGAAATAATTAGATGCTATTTCCATCATTTCCAGTGTTTGAATCTGATACTTTAGGAAGAGTATTTCAAATTATGCATTACTACAAGTTGTCTAGTATGTCTGTACCCTAGCTATTATGACTTAATAATAAAGATTATCCTTTCATGGAGGCACCTATGTGGCTCAGTCAGTTAAGCGTGCACTCTGGATTTCAGCTCAGGTCATGATCTCAGGGTCCTGGGATCGAGCTCATGTCAGGGCTCTGTGCTCAGCAAGGAGTCTGCTTGAGGATTCTCTCTCTCTCTCCCTCTGCCCTTCCCCCCCTCTCTAAAATAAATAAATACATCTTTCAGAAAAAGATTATCCTTTCATGATATAGTGCAGTCTCAGAAAACCAAAAAACTGACTTCCCTTGTGTCTGTGTGTGTATATATGAATCAAGCTCTGTATTTTCTTTTTCTTCACTGTGATATTTATTCTTACTATATCCACTCAGAAATTAGATCATTTAGCTTGTCACTGAAACTGATTAGCTAATATCTTACTAGTGGAATTTAAATATACTTTGAAATGTGAGAATAAGCTGTGTTTTTCAAGTGATTTTCTTGAACAACTGAAAACTATGTTTGAGCTTCAATTTAGGCAAGGAGTTTTCGCAGTGGCATATTAAAAAGGAAAATCCACCACAGAATGTTGCTCATCAATGCAAAAGTGTCTTAATAATGGATTTTAATAAAACACACTGCGTACATATAAAATGAAGAAATAGGATATAAAAGACATTTGATAAAACTGAAAACCTATTTCTGATAAAAGCTTGTAGTCTAGTACAAAGAGAAGAATGCATTGTTAACAAGGTACCTTACATCATCAGCTCATATTCTATTCCACAATGAAACTATTAGGCCCTTTAATTAAAATCTGGAATATGACAGATATACTTTCTAGTGCCCTTATTAAAGAAATGAGATATAGTTTAGTTAAATGTATCAAAATTATTCCTATTGTGGATTAGTTGAATGTCTGCCTACACAATTGCCAAAAGTATACAAAATACTATAAAATACTATATAAAGTATAGTGATGTGTTTGACACAAATGTGCCCCAAATTATCCATAATGTAGCAACTATCAGTTAGAAAATATACTTGAAATATTCAAAATTAAGTGATGAGATTTGTTGTGTAAACAGCAAATGTAATTTTTTGACATTGTTTAATAAAAATGGCAGTGTTTGAAAGATCTTCGTTATTAAATGAACCAATATAAATTCATTCAAAGTTCAAGACAGACCAATGGACTTTAATGAAACAGTGCAAAAAGTTTATCGATTTGTGTTTAGACTCGTGTTAGAATTATCCCTTAAGAAACTAGTACTTGTGGATTAGTGGTATAGTGCCAGAGAAGAACATCTACAACTACCTAAAAATATATATACTTTCTTCCCTCTTTTCCACATATATATCTGAGTTAGGCTAGAACTTTTACATACTTAAAGCAGAGTGACATATCACAATAGATTGACTACAAAAGCAAATATGCAAATTTAGGAGTTTTTCATTGATTCAGATATGAAGGACAATGCTATTGTTCTCACTAATTTATTTTTCTTTTTTAAATATATTATCTATGTAAGTATATTATTTGTATTCATTTGTGCTTATTGTTATTTTGAATGAAATACTTTTTTAGCTTTTTCAGTTTTAATTTTTTATACAGTTACTGATAGTAGCTATAACCCACATAAACAATATCTCTTTGGGTCCTCAATGATTTCAAAGAGTCTAAAGTGGCTATGAGACCAAAGTGTTTGATAGGTGCTGTCATAAAATAACAGTAGTATACATTTAGTAGGGTTGTTGGTATAATGTATTTAGCAGAGAATCAGATAGTGCTTTTTTATACTACTAGTTTTTTTGTTTTCTTTTGTAGTCATAATATTCACAGTAATCCCTTATATGAGAATAATTGCTTGAGATTGATCCATTTATGGATTCTTGAGTCCCATCAAAATGCATTAAGTAGATGTTTCAGGATTATCATTCATTATAAAGACCAAGACTTAAACATTTTATTTCCAGTTTTATTTGGAGCCAATATGAGCTGTGTGTTAGCTACAACACCTGTGCCTTTTGGGTATTTAAATTACAAATTTTGTACTACGTAACATCTGTTAGTGTTAACCATTCCTTGCATTGGTCTATCTTCCCTCCAAGATTCAATAAGGAAGATACAAGCAAGAGCAAGTGTTTTAGAAGAACTATACACTGGCAGTTAGTGGGCAGACTTGACAGTTGGGGATTGTAAATTCTATCTTCCCTTCCAAGGACAAGTGAGTATGACCAGGGCTTGGCACCATTTGCTTTAATATCCTTCTCTATAAAATGGGAATGATGCTATGGTTCCCTGTGGTGCTCTGAGAGCGGAAGGTTACTAAAGTACTCCTGTGAAACGCTCAGATTTGAAGTGTCACCCTGGAGCAATGTATTAAGAATTTGTAGAATTGTGAAAGTATAAGTCAGTTTAAAGGAAGAGTATCACAAATATGACTCTTTTTATGGAAGGAACTTTAAATAAATACTGAGTCCCAAAGTGTAGCACTTACTGCTAGGTTATTGGTTATTGAATATGAACACTGTTTAATAACTATATTCAATTGAATATTAGCAATATTCAAACCTAAACAAAAGTATGCTGAAACTGTTATTTAGTTCTTCTAAGAAACAATGGAGGTTGCAATAATATATTACTTAACATGATTTTGTGGGGTGCCCGGGTGACTCAGTCAGTTAACACTTCTGCCTTCAGCTCCGGTCATGATCCCAGGGTCCTGGGATTGAGCCCCACATTCGGCTTCTGGCTCTCCCTCTTCCCCCCGTTCTTGCTCTCTCAAGTTAATAAATAAATAATCTTAAGAAAAAAAAAAAAACCCACATGATTTTGTGGTACTTTTCTCAAGAAAATGCTTCCCAATGATTTGCATACATTCACACACAGCTGGACCCAATCAGGGACATCCCATCTATGCCACAGTTCTAGTCACAGTGGATTTTAAATTTTCTCTCATGCCTTAAGACACAATTGAGGGGCACGTGGGTGTCTCAGTCAGTTAAATGTCTGCCTTCGGCTCAGGACATGATCCTGGGGTCCTGGGATTGGGCCCCATGCCCAGTTCCCTGCTCAGCAGGGAGCCTGCTTCTCCCTCCCCCTCTGCATGCCACTCTCTCTACTTGTACTCTCTGTCTCTCTCTGTGTCAGATAAATAAATAAAATCTTAAAAAAAAAAAAAAAAGACACAATCGACCTGGCCTGTGTATTTATGCTAAGTGAATCAGATTGAGAGGTGCCTTAGACTTAGCCCTGCTTTTAGAGGAAGGGACCTAATGAGAGAAAAGAAAAACAGGTGTCTGTTCTGAGGTGAGATTAGACAGATAACTTGTGACATCTAAAGGAAGTACACTAGCAGATGGATTTCTAGCCATGACATTAAAATCTAGGGAACTTGAAATAGAGGCATTTCAGTAGGCAAGAGTGGGATAATGAGTGGGAAATAGTGGGAAGAGTAGGAGGCAATTAGTAGAAGGGGAGTTTTTCTGCAATGTTATTTAAGGTCTTCCACCCCTATTGTAATCATCAGAGATGGAATCAAATCAATAATAATGCTTTTGATAGTTTTTTTAGCTTACTGATCTCTTTCTATGATCTAAGCACTACTCTAGGTATTTTATACGCATTAGCTTATTTAAAACTCATAACCAAATACGTGGACAAGAAAATGAAGCACTAAGGGGTGTTTGCCCAGAGTAAGTGTGAGGATTATTTACTATTACGTCTCAGTTTAAGTCCTTGCGAGCTTGACACCAACATTGATGTTTTTTCCACTATAATAAAGTGTTTCCAGAATCAGCAGCATCAAATTAAATGTGGAAAATTATATATTTTTTAAATGCTAACTTGAAAACAAGTCTCAAACAAGACCACCAAATGGAGTTGCTTCCACTAAAAAGTTTAAAGTTTCCAGAAAAGCAGCAGTGTCTCAAATGACATTCTTTAGGGGAGACATGAATCATAGATATGTTTTCCAACAGATATGAAACGTTGAGGTGGACGGTAAAATGGCCCCCAAAGATATCCACGTTCTAAACCCTGGAACCCATGAATACATAATCTTACATGACAAAAGGGACTCTGCAGATGGAATTACATTAGTATCATCACACAGGAACATTATCCTGGATTATCTGGGTAGCCCAATGTAATTGCAAGGATTTTTTTTTTTTTTTTAGTGTTTCAAGTTTTTATTTAAATTCTAGTTAATTGACATAAAATGTAATATTTGTTTCAGAAGTAGAATTTAGTGATTCATCACTTCGATATAACACCCAGGGCTCATCACAAGTGCCCTCCTTAATACCCATCACCCATTTAGCCCTTACCCCACCCACCTGCCCTTCAGCAACCCTCAGTTTGTTCTCTATAAAAAAAGGGGGGGGGGGTAAACCATAAGGGAGACTCTTGATTGCAAGGAACTTTGTAAGCAAAATAGGGAGACAGGAGAGTGAAGTCAGAAAAGGAAGTATAAGAGTAGAAGCAGAAGTCGGAGTGATGGGATTACTGGCTATGAAGATGGAAGAAGGTCATGAGCCAAGAAATGTAGGCAGTCTCTAGAAGCTGGAAAAGTTAAGTAGACATATTTTCCTGTAGAAGCTCCAGAAGGAATGTAGCCCTGTGGAGACCTTGACTTTTGGCTCATAAAACACATTTCAGACCAGTGATCTTCAGAATTGTTAAGTAATACATTTGTATTGTATTAAGCCTCTAAGTTTGGGATAAATGGTTATGGCAACAAGGAGAATCCAGTAAATACATTTAAATAACAAAATTAGCATCTTGCTTCAAATTTATGCCAATTCGTTTTTAGTTCATAAACCTTGGACTCTGGGTAGCTGGTGTAGATATCTGGCCTCCTGGTGAAACTAATACAGTTCAGTCTTTGCTGTGGTCTCTGAAAATACTGAATACTGGATTTCACAAACATAGTTTTTACCTGAGCTCATTATCTTAAGAACTATGGATTGAAATGTTTTTCTAAATTGCACAGGTCTTGGGTCACTGCTGTGAAGATCTAGTATGTTCTTTTAAGGCGTTAGACTCTTTAAACGTAAGGCTACTGAGGAATTTGCAATTAAATTAATACCTCTCCCAGGACCCCAAAGGAACCATACCTATTCAGTAGGAGAGAAAGTCAAGGCAGGGCACGACTAATGCGAGTCCTAGTTCTACACAGGAGTCAAGAAACCCCCGGCAGACTCGAAGCTAGATAAGAAATTGCATAATATTTTGGATTTTATGTAATTTAGGACTTCGGATACATGGCTTTTGATACTCAAGGTTTAAAGCAAATGGTCTTGGACATCAATTCCTTTGATCTTTCAATTTTAATTTTCAAAGAGATTTATTATTTTTCTCCTTCAGAACTTCATAATAAGAGGGAACTTATATTTAAATTTGGTTCATCTCTGTGTTATTTGCATGTTATTGTTGGAGTATCTATGTTTCATCTTAATTTGGCCTATTATTTTCAGTTTTATTTAAGGCTTTCCTTAAAACTGCAAGAAAAACAGCTTGAGAGTATACTTACAGAGAGAACTCTGAACGAGGCCTGTAATCTGCCCTGTGCACTTGGCTAACGTGGAAAAGGTGGTGACTGCTACTCAAATTGTGCACCATATCAGAAGACAAACTCGGGTGGATTCGCATTTCTCTATTTCTAGAGGTCTTCATCCTTCATATGATAATTTAATAATTTCTTTTGTGAGTTCATACAATGTAGACTGATTTGACAATTCACAGGCCTATGTACGTTATTATGATGATATACACTCTCTAAAACAGTTTTCTTTTTTTAAGTGTATCTAGTGAAACTTTCATTTCTTTTCAAAATATGTGTAGATAGCCCATTATGTACCATGTGTTCTACTGTGTTGGACAGCGAGGGAAGGAAGAGAGGGAAGGAAATACTCCCGGGTTTGAGGACAACTTGGCTTTGGCAGGGACTTAAATAGAACAGAGTCCTGATCCATGGTCGAGTGTGCTGCAAACAAAGTATGGAGCATCCACCAGAATTCCCGGGAAGATCTTTGGTAAACAGGCTCCTGAATGGCTGCAGAAAATCATTGACTTACTGATTGATAGATTAGCAAAAATATCTGGGTATTCAAGGCTGAGCAGTTTTTTCTTCCTTTTGCGAGAAAGCCCACGCAGGGTTTTCTTCTTTGTCCCTCTGTGTCGTCTTACCGAGGTACCTCTCCACATCAGTTCTCATTCTGCAAAGTAGCCTACAGATACAAACGACTTTTCCCAACCTGGTCTCTGTTTGTATAAAGGTGATGGATCAGCCTCCTTTTTAGCTCTTTGTTTTGTCTATCAGCTTATTCAGACATGGACAGGGAAGAGTGCCATTTACTGGGCTTTCTTCAGAAACTCCAACATGTTTTTATGGCAAATTATTAGTTAAAAGGCAAATGATGTACAGTATTTTAAACCAGACCATAAAGGGTTGGAAAAGTGAGGGAGAATATCCAGACATGTGCACACGCACGCACACGCACACACACACGCACACACACACTCCTCTTCTGAATGTGAATGGGTTTGTGCCATGCTTTTTATTTAGGTATATTACTCCTTTGAGCCACTAAACTTCAAAAAAATTATATGGTTACTGAAGAAAATGCTAAGGATAGAACTTGCCCAGGAATATGATGGCAATCTCATCAGAGGGAACCTATTACAAAGGCCAGAAGCAAGAGAAAATAAGTGGTAAAGTGCATTAAGGAACAAAACAAACAAATAAACCAACCCTGGTGGGAAGTCACTGGAAAATGGGCTTACATTTTGAATCAGAGTAATTTCCTGGGAACATCATTCTCTCTGTTTAAGTACCGATGCCATAAGGTTCAGTGACAAAATCTTTAGCAATATAACAGGTTTTCTTACATTGGTTTCGTGATCCATGCTGGCACATTTGCACAATATGATACCCTAGTGTTAATGGAGAGTTCAGGGGGCAAAATCCATGTTAAATGTTTTGCAGAGGGGAAACAGTCCACCTGTTAATGCAGAAAAGTTTATGAGCAAACACCCAAAGTCCCAAAGAGGCAGAAACTCATGGAGACAGTGGAGCAGGCAGTGCGGATCGTCAGTTGCCTCCTTTGTGTCTTCTGTGCATTTTTCTCACTGCTGTGAATACGGCATGTTCCTAAACTGATTCCAGCTTGGAGCAAAGGTGCATATGTGCAGGGATGTGTGAGGTCAAGTCTATGTCACTTGGAAGGTAAAAAGAAGATAAAATGTATATTTTGGGAATTAGGATAAAATTGATCTCGCTTCCCCAAACTCCAGTACTCTGAAGAGTGTCATCGCCCTCTCATGGACTTTGTGTTCTGTGTACTTCTCATTTAACTGAAGTCAGTCTTTACTGTTGTGCTATTGCCCGAAGTTAGCACCATGCTGCTGTGCTGCCGATTCTGAGCAGCGTAGTGACTCACATTTAAAGCCTCTGAACGTGATCCTGTTCCTTGCATGATGTAAGAATAGCTGGCGGCAGTGGCAGCATAACATAATCGCAACAAGAACAGACAGAAGCTAGACTTCCTGAGATGAATGCCCATCTCCGTCTCCCAGGCTGTGGTACAGCGGGTACATTTGTGCCTTATCTTCCTTAGCCCCCAGACTGAAATAAAAGTACTTGTTCTTGTCTCATAGGGTGACTATAAGGAAGATGGGATTAACATTTACAATCACTCTTTATCACAAGTGAGAGGCTTATATATTTGTTAAATTAATTTTAAAAATTAATACTCTAGAGAGAGTCCAATGTTACCTTCCAGGACCTTCTATGATCTGAAACCTGGTTTAGTCCTTTCGTATGTATCATCATAGTAGTTTATATTTCTCCTTTTGTAATTTTTTTTAATCTTATAAATTTTTTATGTTTCATTTACTT
The DNA here is from genome assembly GCF_017311325.1 of Ursus maritimus. Lineage (NCBI taxonomy): Eukaryota > Metazoa > Chordata > Mammalia > Carnivora > Ursidae > Ursus > Ursus maritimus. The sequence goes on from NW_024423344.1 coordinate 37,496,396, forward strand.
CTCAATAGGGTATCAACTCCAGGACAGCAGAGACATCATTTGTTGCTTGTTACTTAATGGCTAACATAGTGCATGACATAGTTAAATGATAAAAAGTTGTTACATGAATGATGGTAAAAAAGACCCATAGTTCAGATTATGCCTGATACACACAAGTTACTGAAATAATACTTAGTAGACACTCTTTTTTTTTTGTTGTTGTTGTTGTTAAATTGAATTGAATAATCTCTAGGCCACTCAGGCAAAAGATCAGAAAGCTACTACATGCTTTCATGTGGCTCTCACAATGTGTTAGTTGTAGTCATGAATGTAATGGAGCTGGAGCATAACGCTGTAAGAAAATTGCTTGAGAGTGTACATATAGAGTGGGTTCTGGACAATTCTCATTCCTTTCCTGTGCAACCTCAAAACTTAGGAAGGATACTAACAGATTTCCCAATTTGAACGCTCAACATAGGGGAAGGGGGAAGGGTGTTGATGGACTTGCAGGGTCATTGCAATTCTATATTTCTAGAGGTCCCCACTCTTTAGATTAAAATGAAATAGATTGTTTTGTGACTTTTTTTGGACATTGTAGACAAATAGTCTACATAGTGACATGCATTTTTATGTTAGAATATATTTCCAAAGAGTTGTTTATTGTTAAATTAACATACAGTAGACTATTTTTAGTGTATAGTTCTATGAATTTAACACACATATCTATTCATTTAACCACCATGATAATCCGTATGGGGAATATTCCATCATCCAAAATACTCCATTCTCTCCACTTGTAGTCACACTGATATGTAACTAGAGTTTTGTCTTTTTTATTATTCCACATATATGGAATCATAGAATATGTGACCATCCATACAGATTGTTGCCTGAATCAATAATTCACTCTTTTTATTGCTAAGAAGAATTGCTTTGAAGGGATTTGTCACTGTTTCTTTATTTTCCCACTGAGGACAATTTAGGTTGTTTCCAGTGTTGAGTAATTACGAACAAATAATTGTAGAGAATCTTTTTGATACCACATATTCTTCTAGTTGAAGGAATATAGTGGCAGCAAGGGCAGAAAAGTTTCAATACCCATTATTCTTAAAGTCCATTGAGAAGTTAATTATATTCAAAAATTTTCAAAAATCATAAGGTCAAATGCGTGGCTTGAAGTTTTTTCTAGATGCCTAAGATTTTATTTCAATATATTTGAAAGAATGAAACCAAAGGTTGAATTGAGACTACTGAGACATTCACTGCTTCTTAGTCTGCATTATGATTGTATGTTAGTAAAACAGACAACAGAGGGGCACCTGGGTGGTGCAGTCTGTTACGTGTCCCACTCTAGGTTTCAGCTCAGGTCGTAACCTCATGGTCATGAGGTCATGAGGTTGAGCCCCGCATCTGCTCCGCGCTCAGTGCAGAGGCTGCTTAGGACTCTCTCTCCCTCTGCTCTTCCCCTCTGGTAAAATAAATAAATAAATCCTTAAAAAAAAATACAACAGAGTTTGTATTTAAAATTATGTAATACTGAAGTGATGAATCATTGAACATTATATCAAAAACCATTGATGTGTACTATACCTTGGCTAATTGAATTTAAATACATAAGTAAATAAGTAAATAAATAAAATTATGTATAGAGATTTTGCTTTGTTTTGTTCTGTTTTAAGATTATTGAGCCTAATCCATCAGAATTTCAGAGGAAGGGCCAGGGAACATGTGTTTTGTTTATGCCCTCCTAAGGGATTCTGATGAACAGTTCAGGTTAAGATTGACTGCTCTGAATTTTTGAAATTGAAACCAGAACAACACTGGACAATATCTCACTTCAAAGAAGATGATACGAACTAGTTGATTAGTTTCCATATGCCATGTCTTCTTAATCTGATTCTTGGGTAACTTTGAAGTATTTCTTTTTTATTCAAATATTAAAATCTAGGCTATTTTCTAGATGCCAGATTGGTCATATCAACCCCCCAAAAGAGTTATTGGTAATTCATATTCTAATATGAAAAACTTACTAAAGTTGATACTGGAAGAGACTGTCCTGTTTGGGTATATATGACAGCTTTGACCCAATATGGATCCCAGAGTAAAACTGGAGGTAATGCTCTGAGACTTTCTCTGGCCCCAAAGGGAAGGTCAATGCCAGCCCTCCTTTAGCACTTGCTGTCTTAGAAGGGTCAAGCACACTTCCAATGTTCAGTCCTCTCCTAGATTTCCTTTTCCCTGTAATTCTGATCCTTGTACCAAATTGACCGAGAAGCTAAATTTAGTACCTCAGGCCACATCTTTCAATACTTTACTATCAAATGTGTCCTTTCAATTCCCCTTACTTATTTAAATCAAAGAATACACACACAGGTCTCCCATTGCAGTTAAAAATCTGTCCAGAAAAATTCACCTGTTTTCTTTTTTTGCATGTCAGTATGAGTTGTGCTATTTAATCCTATATGTTTCACAAGAAAAAGTATATACTTAGACTAACATATTAGATCCATCGGGTAGAACAGCCAGAAAGGAGTGACAGAGATTGGTTACCTGAAGTATTAGAATCAATTCACAAGGGGCGCCTGGCTGGCACAGCGGTTAAGCGTCTGCCTTCGGCTCAAGGCGTGATCCCGGCATTATGGGATCGAGCCCCACATCAGGCTCCTCCACTATGAGCCTGCTTCTTCCTCTCCCACTCCCCCTGCTTGTGTTCCCTCTCTCGCTGGCTGTCTCTATCTCTGTTGAATAAATAAATAAAAATCTTAAAAAAAAAAAAAGAATCAATTCACAAAAGAAATAAGGTAACAAGAATGAGTTTTATCATGATTTAAAGTATTGCTTCTTCCCTAAATAACAAGATTTATTTCTCAAATAGGACAACAGATGACTGATAGGTACGAAATTCATAGTTCTAAATTGGTACTATTTCCACTGAGCAATTTTGGTGTAAAAAACAGTGGCTGTGATGGAAGATAAAACAACAGGAGAAAACCAAAACAAAACATTTGTATGGCTTTTATTTAACAAAAGTGCTTCAACTTACAAACACATGCCTACTGGTCTGAAATGGTCAATTCAGCTAATGGAAAAAGTACTTTATTTCCTTTCTTCCTTTTTTAAATCTATGGATTTATTAAGAGTATTATCATTGGCTTTCTCAGGATAAATTCATTTTACCAAATGGCCTTATCTGTTCCGTTCATTCATGACTATGAGGTTAGGTAGGGATAAAGATAGGCATATTATTCACATATTTTTAAAACCCTGAAATTTGAAGTTTAAGAAAAATGAGCCAATATGTTCCCTGGCTTATTGGGGAAGTAGTTATTTAATTCTTTTTTGTGGAGTGCTTGACATTCTACCTGAGCATGGAGAGTTCATAAATGTTCATCCTGTGAGAAGGGAAAAACGTCAAGTTTATACTGTCAAGGTTAAGGGAAGTGAATTCCTTTTACTTACTTGAGGTCATAAGCTTCTTAAACAAGCTTTTAATTTGAGTTTCTTATAAAAGATTATCTGAGCTACTGGGAATTCTTTCTAAAAGACTGACTTATGTACTCAATTAGTGAGGAAGAGTTCCATCATTTTTCTGGCTTATAGTTCAATGAGGCTTTCTTTCTCCTGGCTTTGTTTTCCTAAATGCCTAACCAGGTTAAAATAACATTAAAAAGCACATCTGTTAATGACATTCACTATTGCCATTTACATTTAAATAGTGCTAGACAATTATGACATGATTTAGTTATTTCTTTTGAATATTAACATTTCACAAGGCTTGAATGCTTGTCCCATCCAAAGCTTCAAATTTAGTTTAAAAATTTTTGTAATGCAAATGTAGTTACAGGTTTAAAATCCCACTATCATAAACATAACTATTGGTTCCATTTTAAGTGCCAAAAAGAGTTGGAGCTTTAACAGGCTCTTTCAAGCAATTTCATTCTAATATGAACAAAAAAATTAAGAAGACAGAGATGTGCTTCTAAATAAATTTTATATTCTTTATCAGGGGACCCTTTTTTTTTTTCCCCCTGCTTCTTTCCTCATAAGTATGTAAGAATCAGCTTCACTGAGGCAGGTAGAAGAATGAAGCTTCCCTTTGAGCACCTCAGAATGACTAGAAACACCATTTCTCTTTACCATGTCTGGGGCAACCTGGATATCTAATTAAACAAAGGGCCAAACAAACAGGCCTTTGTTAGTTGTGCATTTTTATGATATAAACAGGAAAAGGGTTTGTTGTCTTAAGCATATTTAAACAGGTATAACTGCATTTTTCTCTCCTGAGCAAAAAAATGTTACCGTAGATGTTATATAATGTCAGAGTGGACATCCGGAAGACAGGAGGTTTCAGGCTAAAAGAGTAATAATCCTGGAGCATGGAAACAGACCAAGCATACAGCAATGGAGTTACTTAACCGTTGACTCACATGGCACATTTGTGACTTCTGATAAAGCAAACAACTATCTTTTGAGCTTTTAAGTTTGTGGGGGAGTGGGGAGAATGATTACTAAACATGAAGTGAGGGTAGGTTTGGATGGCTTTGATCGTTTTTGCTACTGAGTGGGTAAAGATTATAGTAACCTCCTATTTTGGCTTACAGTTGTGTAACGTTAAATTTCATTTGTATGTTTTGTTTTGTTTTGTTTTTTTCCTGTGTACTGAGCACTGTCTGTATTTAGTATTATTAGTATCTCACACTCCATTTTACAAATAAGGAAACAAATCTAAGTGACGTGCTTAGGATCACAAGAGCGTTAAGTAACGGAGCCAGGGTTTAAAATAAGGCCTTCTGGCCTTAGATGTTGTTCTCTTTCAAGACACTATGTATTTAAGCATCCTTCAGAAAGACTTTGATGTGTACATTAATTAAAATATTAAAGGCCCAGTGCAGAGTGAAATAGTGGACTTTGCAATCTTGCGCTAGGATAATCTCTTATAATGAGGCTGGTATTATGCTTTCTCCTGTGAGATGCTTTTGATTATATTTGTAACATATCTTAGAGAAAATTAACTATTGCAAAGAAGTAATAAAACATTATAAGAGGAGTTCTCATAATTCCTCAAGTCCTATTTTATTTAATGCCAAGTTACAAGTGTTATTTCTATCACACTTTTCTTAGTTAGGCATTGAGTATTTATGTAGAAAGAAGTTGCATTGTCTATACTGGTTATTTGAAGTTCTTGGAAAAATTAAACACTGTATACTCATTACAAGGTATGGATACATCAGGGTGTAGTTATTTTAACTGTAAGAGGGAAGTTTGAGACCTAAATCAAGTCTCTGGAGGAACATCTTATAACTTTGGTCCTACTTTATATTATCATCAGCCCTTCCTTTTAACCCATATCTCATGTTTTCTAAAAATAGTGCTGGCTCGGTGGAGATCCACATTTGGGCATACTACCAACAACAAACTCATTGGAGGGCTTTGTGGTCATTTATATATCTGTGGTCAGCTAATTTTAATAACCAGGCATCTATTCTTAGCAGAAGAAAGTAACTATCCAGGGAGAGTCCAGGAATATAAAATACTTCAGCTATATAAAATATTCCAGCTAACCATTATGGCAGGAATATTAAACTTTCTGGCTTACTTTAAGAAAAGGAAATTAAAGTGCTCTGCATACCCTCAAAGAAGTAAGAAATGCTGATTTGTGATGTTCTCAAAGAGGAATTCCTTCCTGTCTGTGATTCCCTTGTATGAAAAAATAATTGGTGTATTCCAAATTAAGGATTTTCTTTGAAGTGAGTTTCTATGGATCCCAGCCAAATGTATCAGCACATTTAGGAAATCAGAATTGCAGAAATCTCTTTCTGAGATCTCAGAGTGAGATCTCAGAGTGAACTGAGTATCTCAGATGTGTCTTGGGGCTAGGTCTAAGATAAAACTCTTAAGACTTCAGAAATTACCCATTTTTTACCCAGAAGCCAAATATCATCTCTTGTGTCAAATATAGTATAGACATTCTAGACTACTTAAGATTAGAATAAAGGACCACTACAGATATCTATATCCCAGTCTCTAAAGAAATCATACTTCCAAAACCCATTCCCTAAAAGTGATAGGGTAATTGAAAGTAAAGCTTGGCAGAATATAATAGATATATTCCTGTCCCTCTGAGTGTTCATCTGTAGCTCTTTCTATTATTATGAATGGTCTTGAGCACATTCCGTCTCAGTGCTCGTGAAGTAGAATCAATATTGCAAACTTGAAACTTTGGAAATTAACCATTTCAGGATATGGGGAAGACCACTGCATGGTGGTTGCTAGATTAAATTCTATTAATTGAGAGTGTTCAATAAAACTCCGTACTGTTTTAACTTACTCGTAGGAAAAGTTAATGTCTACATGTTGAGAATATCTCTTTATTCTTACTCCTTTTCCCCACATTTTTTAATTCATACCATTAACACCTAAAATACAATTTATTCCTAGATACGAGAAATAACCAAATATATCCATTTGGTCCTCCATGTATTTTTATTGCTTCTATTTCTGATTTATAAATGTATGTGTGGACAAATGCAACTGGTTATGATTTATTCTGCATGTTTCCTGTTTCTTTTAACCTAGTCAAAATATTCATGTTTCTGCAATAAAACCTACATAATTTTCTTAAATTTTTGAGTTAATAAAGTTTGTAAATGAACTTCTGATCTTTTTCACACACTATTTGGCATTTGCATTTTCTGTCTTACCCTAAATCTCTGTTAAAATCTTTAATTTGGGGGCGCCTGGGTGGCACAGCGGTTAAGCGTCTGCCTTCGGCTCAGGGCGTGATCCCAGCGTTATGGGATCGAGCCCCACATCAGGCTCCTCCGCTGGGAGCCTGCTTCTTCCTCTCCCACTCCCTCTGCTTGTGTTCCCTCTCTCGCTGGCTGTCTCTATCTCTGTCAAATAAATAAAATCTTAAAAAAAAAAAATCTTTAATTTGTTCTTTTTCCTGAGTATGCAAATAGTTATCTTGCGTATTCTGCTTATACCAAATAGTCCCCTTTCCTGTTTTCAAATCGTTCCTCAAATACTTAACATGGATTCTTTCAGCAAATATTATTCCCATTAAAAATAAACGTAGAACAAATAAATGTATCTTGAGATTTGTGTTCACTACCATGCCCACTGGAACACCGTAATTTAGGCTGCCCATCACCAGCCTTGGGTAGCATTCACACAGAGGAACCATCTCCTGAGCTCCTGGCTGTTCTCATCCTTTCTCAGGGTATGCCTTGATTTGTCATGTGGCTTAGAGTCAAGGTCTTCTGTTTTAAAAATAATGTCTCTTTTATTTTTGAACAATAGGGAAATGAACACAGATTATAGCATAGATATAATTATTAAAATATCCAAAATGAAAGAAGAAAGAAGCACAAAGAAATTGCTACTTTTAGTAAAAACATTACCAGCCATAGGGAAAAAGAAAATAACAGTAGTTGAGATCCAGAAATCAGGAAATTATTGAAAACTACTGGACTAAACTAACAACTTCAAAGCATTCTATTTACCACGTATCATCTTAATTCTTTTCTTACTAAGATATTTTATTGCTGATTATTCTAGATGATTTTCAGTATGAGCATATGGTCCGTGTCATAATTAAAGTCAACAAACATTAAGATCTATTTAAAAATAATTATATGCCAGCAAACTTACATGGCATTTAGTTATTTGTTAAATATAGGATTCTAATTGGAATCTAGTTAGATGTACATCTAGTTAGATGTAGATTTTTTTGTTTAAAAAAAGGAATATATTTTGTTTTTGCTGTTTCTTTTAGTTCTTATGGGATTTTAAGCTTTGTCTTCTGCTTTTAAGTCCTAATAAAACAGCTTCAATGGAAAAAAATCTTCATTTATCTTTGTCTGTCTCTGTCTTATATATACACATACATACCATTACTATATATACACACAGCATGCATACATATGCATATATGTGAACTTGAATAAAAATAAGTTTTAATATTACTACTTTTGGAAATGTCTGTATTTTTTACTTGATTTTTTTTTAATCCTGTGAGAAAAGCACCTTCTGGGGATATCATTGTGCATGCTTTATGTTTATCGAGGTTGACTTTTTTCTATGAGCTGGATTAGCAATAATAAGGAAGCAGGGCATTGAAAAGGAGAAAAGTATATGCAAAATTGATATTTTAAACTCTTTCATGTATCTAAATTACCTAGACAGGCTTTACTGATGGGATATTTCTGCTGTGTTTAAGTAGAGAGTTATTTCTTGAGTTATTTACTATATTATATTAAACAAATGATAATAAAAATATAGGAGGTTTACAATATACTATATTAAACTTGAATATAGGTTATTATACTTTTTTTCTCAGCATAATCCCATAACTGCTGCTTTACCCATTTCTAGTTACTCTCTTTTGGTTATTTGTAAACTTGTATCGTGTTAGCCTTCTAGAATGCTAATAATTTTATTGTCAAAATGAGTGATCCTGACAATTTGAACTTTGAGTTTTCAGTAAATTATAGGATGCAAAGAGAATAGAGACAAGTTACCACATTTTGCCTTAAACTGTAGATGATTTTGGCAACAATCTTTCAATGCAAGTATTCAGGAAACCTGGTAAAATATGCCATCAATTTTGATGCAAATTATTCTCAGACATCTTGGTGATGTGGTAAGTATATGGCACATGATTAATCATGCTAAATAAAAGTAGATGCATTGATGTTGAAAACACTTTTTAATTTTACTTCTCTGAGGTTTACGTTTTTATCTAGTTCCAGATCTTGAGGCTCATGAATGGCAGGTGAAGGCATGAAGCACATGTCAGTGGTATGTGCTAATAATCAAAATAGTACAAACACAATGTATACTGGCTAGGCAATTCAAGATCTCTCTACCACATTATCTAGTGATCCCCGAAATATCCCTAAGTTCTCTCAGACTCATGAATTAAGGTAGAGGTCAAATTTAATTTTGTGAATTTCTTTCTTTGTCTACAATTTTATGATGGTGATAAATATGTCTCTAAAATATTAGGATATGGTAATTCTCTGCATTACAATAGGAAAAGTACTCTGTTGCAGATGCCTGAGAAATGTATCTAGGCATGTAGCCAAGATGTCTTTCTGTGTACTTGAGATTCCTTTACATCCTATTACTGAAGTTGAAAAACACATGTAAATACTATGTTCTATTAATAGTGCATCCTTGTTTTATATTTATATAAAATAATTTTTAAAGTTTTAAAGAACCTAAAAATTCAAAATATCACAGCAATCTTGGAGTATAACTTATGATCCAAGAAGATATGCAAGAAATAGTCTGTCATTTTAGACATCATCTGGCACATCATCAGTTATCACCTTATATAGTGAGAATCTGTTAATTGATAAGTATCTAAATGGTTAGTTTTCCTGACACTTTTTATAAGATTTTTAAAAATACAGTGTCTAATTGATCCTGAACTAAGTCTTTTTGTTATTTCTAACATTGTAAAGTAATTCTGACCTCTATTGCCAACAACTAGATGGGTCACTGTTCTATTACATGTTACTGAAGACAGTAGTAAGATAACCATATTTCTGGGACATTTAAGAATTTAAAGAGGAGAGATGATCCCCTCTTTCACGTGATTTATAAACAATACTGAAAGAGAGCAAAATACATACTAAATGATTAAAGAATAATGAAGATAATTTACAAGACAATGGAATGTATTATCATTTCTTACTAATTAGGTATGTATTCATCTACAGACTTTTGTATTAATGAAAGTTTGCATTTATTGGGGATAAATAACTGTTAGCAGGATTCCTGGGTATAATGGTAATTACAGGCATACCTTATTCATGCGCCTCACTTTATTGCACTTTGCAGATACTGCATTTTTTTACAGATTGAAGGTTCGTGGCAATCCTGCATCAAGCAGGTCTCAGTGCCATTTTTCCAAGTGCTTGGGGCTCCACAGACTGTACCCATATAAGACCGCAACTTAGGCAAATGTTGTGTGTGTTCTGACTCTTCCACAAACCAAGTGTTCCCTCATCTCTTTCCCTCTCCTCAGGCCTCCCTATTCTCCACAATATTTAAATGAGGGGTGCCTGGGTGGCTTAGTCGGTTAAGCATTCAACTCTTGGTTTCAGCTCAGGCCATGATCTCAGGGTCATGGGATCAAGCCCTACACCGGGCTTATGCTCATCATGGAGTCTACCTGAGATTCTCTCCCTTTTCCTCTCCCTCTGCCCCTCCCCCCACTCTCTCTATCTCTCTCTCAAATAAATAAAATATTTTTTAAAATATTGAAATTATAAAAATGATTAAGTTTAGTAAAGAAGGCATGCCAAAAGTGAGAAAGGCCAAGAGCTAGGGTTCTTGCAACAGTTAGCCAAAGTTGCAAATGCAAGGAAATAGTTCTTAAAGCAAATTAAAAGTGCTACTGCACTGAACACACAAATGATGAGCATGAGACGGGCTNCCTGCTGATATGGACAAAGTTTTAGTGATCTGGATAGAAGGTCAAAGCAGCCACAACATTTCCTGAAACCAAAGCCTAATGCAGAACAAGGTCCTAAATCTCTTGAATCCTGTGGCGTTTGAGAGAGGCGAGGTAGCTGCAGAAGAGTTTGAAGCTAGCAGATGTTGGTTCATGAGATGTACAGAAAGAAGCTGTCTCCATAACATAAAAGTGCGAGGTGAAGCAGCAAGTGCTGGTGGAGAAACTGCAGCAAGTTACCCAGATCTAGCCAAGATCATTAATGAAGGTAGCTGCGCTAAACAACAGATGGTCAATGTAAATAAAGTAGCCTTTTATTGGAAGAAGGTGCCTTTTAGGGATTTCATAGCTACAGAGGAGAAGTCAGTGCCTGGGTTCAAAGCTTCAAAGGACAGCAGCTAATGCAGCTGGTGACTCTAAGTTGAAGCCAGTGCTCACTTACCGTTCCCCAAATCCTAGCACCCTTAAGAAATCTGCTGTGCTTGTGCTCTGTAAATGGAACAACAAAGCCTGGATGACAGCACATCTGTTTATTTACAACATGGGTTAATGAATATTTTCAGCAAAATATTGTTATGAACTACTGCTCAGGAAAAAAAAAAGTTCCTTTGAAAATATTACTGCTCATTGACAATGCACCTGATCACCCAAGAGCTCTGATGAAGATGTAGAGTGAGGTAAGTGTTTCCCTGCCTGCTAACACAACATCCATGCTGCAGCCCGTATGGCTCAAGAGCTAATTTTCACTTAAATTCTTATTTTTTAAGAAATACATTTTGTAAGGCTACAGCTGCCATAGACAGTGATTCCTGTGATAGATCTGATCTGGGCAAAGTAAATGGAAAACCTGCTGGAAAGGATTCACCATTCTAGATGCCTTGAGAACATTCATGATTCATGGGATGAGGTCAACATATCAATGTGAACAGGAGTTTGGAAGAAATTCCAACCCTCATGGGTGACTTTAAGAGTTTCAGTGGAGGAAGTAATGCAGATGGAGTGGAAATAGCAAGAGAACTGGAACTAGAAGTGGAGCCTGAAGATGGCGCTGAATTGTTAAAATCTCGTGATCAAACTTCAGTGGACGAGGAGTTGCTTCTTATGGAGGAGCAAAGAAAGTGATTTCTTGAGATGGAATCTACTCCTGGTAAAGATGCTGTAAAGATCATTGAAATAATAGCAAAGGATTTAGAATATTACATAAACTTAGTTGACAAAACAGTGGCAGGGTTTGTGAGGATTGACTCCAATTTTGAAAGTTCTGTTGTGGGTAAAATTCTATTAAACAGCATCACATGCGGCAGAGAAATTGCTTTTGAAAGGAAGAGTCAGTCAATGTGCAAACTTCATTTTTGTCTTATTTTAAGAAATTGCCACAGCCACCCCAGCTCTCGTTAACCACCACCCTCCTGATCAGTCACCAGTCATCAGCATCAGGGCAAGACCCTCCATCAGCCAAAAGGTTATGACTTGCTGAAAGCTCGTATGATGGTTAACATTTTTCACCAATAAAGTATTTTTTAATCAAGTTGTATCATTGTTTTCTAGACATAATGCTTTTGCACACTTACGAGATTGCAGTATAGTATAAACATAACTTTTATATATACTGGGGAACAGAAAGAATTTATTTGACTACCTCATTGCAATATTTGCTTTATTGAAGTGTTTGGAACCAAACTCCCAATGTCTCTGACGTATGCCTGCATATGTTTGACTTTACTAGAAATTATAAATATGTTTTCCGTAGTATGATTTTCAAAAATTCCTACTTCCCTGCAAAAAATGTATCAGAGTTAGAAATGCATTTACTGTGTATCCACGTCAGAACTTTATGTTGTCAGTTTGTTTTTTAATGGTTTTTTTTCCACTCAATTGGTATACCATGGTTTTAATTTGCATTTACCTAATGATTAGTAATATGGATCATCTCTTTATTTTAATTCAATTAGCTAAATATACTACATAATTTCAGATGTAGAGTTCAGTTATTTATTCAGCAGTTACATATAACACCCAGTGTGATTGTTTATTTGCCATCTTTTCACACCCTTTTGGTGAAATATCTGGTCATATTTTCTGTACATTCAGTTTTTATTTGCTTATTCATCCTGTATCCTGAAAGATTACTAAACTTGGCTCTTAGTTCTAGAAGTATTTCATTTCTTCTTTTTCTCTTACTGCACCAGCAAGGAACCAATGTGATGTTCAACAGTAAGGGTAGTATAGGACTTTCTTGCCTTGTTCCTCATCTTAAGGAGAAATTTTTTGAATTGTTATGTATAATATTAGCTGTGGCTTTTTGTGTGTAATTACTCCTTATCCGGTGGAGGAAGTTCTCTTGTATAACTAGTTTGCTGAAACTTTTTATCACGAGTCAGTGATAAATTTTACTAAATGCAGAGATTAGCTCCTATTTCCTAGAGTCCATATCAAGTCTCTGAGTCACTCTCCCCAGCCATGTGCCATCTCTGGATGAGTCACTGTGAGGGGTAAGTTCCCACAGCCAACTGATGAGATCCATCTCACAGTATTTAGCCATGCATGCATTGACTGGAGAGAGTGATTCAACAAGAGATACAAGGCAGTACTTAAATATATATATGTATCTTCACCTCAGATACCTGTCCTGAGTTTGAGAACCATGTTTTCAAGAGGTTAATAGATATTTTTTGAGTATTTAATAGATATATTAAATTTTAAAATTAAGTCAATAACCAAATGCATTATTTCACCCTTACTCAACACCTTCTGTTCTGTATTCAACATCTCAGTCAAGGTCACCCACGTCCACTCATCCTTATGGGTTTAGAAACCTTGCCATCAGCATTATCCCCTAATAAAATTTGTCACTAGGTTTTATCTGTCTCCTATTCAGGTACCATGAAACAGTGTACCAATGAGTTTTATTGATGCTCTATCTAGATCCATCTTTATCTCTCTTTTTCAACTTCATATAATCTTTACCAGTGCATCTCTCCTCCAAATTTCTTAACTTTCCAATCCATCCACCAACTACTTCTCTATGAGAACTATTTGAAGTCTTTGACAGTATTTAAAATGATTAATACTTCCCCCTTGACTAACATATAATGTCCAAGATCTTCTGTATTATGCTACTTTAGTAAAAATATTTCTTCGGTTTTCCTTTTGAGCCTCCTCTCATTGCTCCTCACTACCCTGGCTACACTCCAGTTAAACAGAACCCTTGCCTGTTTTCAGATGTGCCGTGTGCTCTGTTGTCTCAGTGCTTTTGAAAAATTCTGTTTCGTCCTTTTTGGATTCCTGTGCTCGTACTTAGTTTTCAAGATCTAGCCTCAATGCCCTCTTCTCATCTAGGAGTGTAATGGATTTCCTCAGGGAAAATTTATTCATCTTCTATTGTGTCAGAAGGATTTTGTACCCACATTTATTGAAATATATTGATATTATATATGTATTATATATGTATTATATCAATATTATATATTGAGATATATAGGTCTCTTTCGTTATATTCTTATAATATTTGTGTTCTCAGCTCCCAGCAACTGCTCCATACATAGCAATTTATTAGTCACCTAAACCAATTAGTACTGGTATGATATATCAAATACAACTTCGTTCCATTATCTTGTCTTGTACAGGGATTAAGCCTAGTTTTATATGTTACTATTTTCTTCCTCTGATGATATCATCTCATTCTAAGTGCTAATCTATAGCTATTTTATTTTTCATTAGAGCTTGAACTCTGTAATTATAGCTTAATAAAATGGACTAATATGCATTTATTAATGATCTTCCTTAAAAATAATTCCATCATCTCTTAACCTTGACATGTAGGTTATATTATTATTTTATTTTATAAACATTGACATGGAAGTAGCATATCTTTAAAGCATTGCTTATGGTCAGTTATGAATAAATCAGCTATTTTTCCATTATTACATATCCCTTCTAACATAGCACATGTGGAACTATGTAATTTTTCACATATTTAATATTCCAAAAGCTAATCTGGAAAGAATATTTTACATCAAAGATCATACCTTTCCCACAAAGCTAAGTTAAATAGCATTTACTCTTTCAATATTCTTAGATGCTTATTAAATGTCATGAACTGTGATAGACACTGATACTTGCTTTCATAATGAAAAGGAAGATGTACAATAAAGAAATAATTATGATAAGAGATAATGATGATTATAACCTTGAATGATGTTTAGTTTATTTCAGGCACTATTAACTCATTTAATACAATAAACTATGAGTGATCTGTTTTGAGTTAGAGTAGGAATTCATTATTTAAAGGAACACCTAACATGGCAGAAACAATTTTATTTTATTCATTCTTTTATTCCCAGTGCCAGGAAAAAGTTCTTGACTAACAGCTAAGTCTCAATAAATAAATATCTTGGAAGTTTAATTGTACTATATAAGCAGTTTACTCAGTCTTTTGTATTGATAATCAGATGACTTGTTTCCTATTAGAAATCAGTATGATTCGTGGATAAAATATTAAAAATTAGCATAATGAACTTTTATGACTAATTGCTAACATAAATGTTTTGTTCAACATATTTTTAAAGTACAAATATTGATTTGAGAAAAATTCTGGGACATTTTATGTACCCAGGGCATATTTGTAGCTTTTAAAATCATTATCTAAAGTTATGTAACTGTAAGTTTAGTTAACATGTACTTAAATGACAGATGTAAAGATTTTAAGAGTAAATATCTATCTTTAGAATTGCTCTAATTTTGCCTGTATTTGTGAGTGCTCTGTTGATGTATGTTTAAATATGAAAGCGTTACCTTCTGTTCTTTAAGTTTGGAGACTACTTTCTGGATTCAGTTATGGGTTTGGATAATTGTGTTTATGTGCTTTAACACCTAATTGATTATACTACGTTTGTTTGATCGTGGTTGAAATGTAATTTTAATGCTTGGTTGGTGATTCTTTTTTGGAATGTTTTAAATGGATTTGCTGCTTAGGAGTGAATTACTTTTTTTACACAGGTTGTCAGGAATCTTCTAGGCAGGGAAGCACAGGTTTTGATTATCATTATTATTATTTTAACAAAGAGGGAAGATAGAAGACAGAAACCCAGAAGGTGATTAGAAAGCAAGGCTTAAACTGAATTCAAAACATGAACTCTTATTTACTACTGTAATTTTGGCAAAGATGTTTTGGCTACTGCATCAATAAAACCAATACTCAAGTTTCTTTTACAACTTGAAGTTTTCTTATTAAGATAAATTTATCTGAAACTTTAGTTTGCCAGATTGTTTCCAAAGCATGTGTTTGGTGTCATTAACAATGTGAAAGGGCTGTGGGAGGCTGTCCTTGAAAAATTTTGGTTGGAAAAAATCAAATAGTATCTTCAGTGTTCTTAATGTATTATTAGTTTAGCTCTCTTAATGTAAATATTGCCCTCAAAAGGGAATTAAAGGATGCAAGACTTCTTAGACTCTCTTTTTGAAGATTAACTTGAGAACATGTTTTGAGAAGTACTAGGCTAGTTAATTCAATCTGGGAGTATATTCGGGAATTGGAAGGCATTATAATACCCATATTTATAGCGGCCTCACTAAGCATTGCTTTCAAGGGGATATTTGAAATTCACTTGAAATACAATGTTTGTGCTCTAATCCAAAGCCTCACTTCTTCTTTTTTTTTTTTCAGCTTTTCTGTTTTGTTTTGTTCTCCTTCTTCCAGCCACTGGTCTATCATTATGATATGTGTGCTCCACTTCACTTTGATAATGTGAATTTTCTTTCTATAATTTATTCAATTCTTTTCCTTTCCTTAGCTTCCATGTACTATAGAGAAAAGGGTTTTTGGGTTGACCCCATATTATTTAAGTTTTGAGTGAAGAAAATGATAATTAGAATAAAAACAATGATTTAAATGACATAGAATTTATTTTCCTCAAGCAAAAATATGAGTAGGTGACAGGGCCCTTTTTGATGTTAATGGTGTTGGGTAATCCCTCTTATTCCTCCTTCTTATTCTTTCTCTGTGAATGATCTTGATGATGGGTGTTTTTACCATTACATCCATATTTCAACCACCAGGAGGGAGACAACAGAGAAAGAGAAAGATAAACATTACACAAAACTCTTCTACTTACATCTGTGTCATAAATCCCTTTGGCTACAGAGTCTAATATAGTGAAAGCAAGGCTTAGAAGTGTGTATTCTTGGTGACCAGTTGCCCAATTGAAATATGCTATAGTATAGAAATTCCATCCAAATTTATCATACTCTTGATGTCTAGTGAGGAAACTAGTATTAAATATGCAGTTAGATGGAAAAAGAAAATGAAGGGGCACCTGGGTGACTCAGTTGGTTAAGCACTGACTCTTGGTTTCGGCTGAAATTATTATTTTGGGGTCCTGGGATTGAGCAGTGTTGGGCTGTGCCCTCAGCAGAGCATCTGCTTGGGATCTCTTCCTCTGCCCCTCTCCTAGCTTGTACTCTCTCTCTCTCTTTAAAATAAAAATAAATAAATATATTTTAAAAATGAAAAAGGAAAAGGAAATTGCTAAAATTAATTCTATCTAAAGAGAAGACAATTCAAAAATTATTCCACTTGTCAAAGTTAGCAATAAAGCCTATATTTCCATGTAAATGGGTCAGTTCATTTTTTATCTCTCTTACTTGGCTCTGTCTCTCAGTTTTCTTTCCTTTCCTTTTTTTTTTTTTTTCCTCATAACCTCCTAATTTGGGAATATTTTAGGGTTTAGTTCTTGGACCTCTTCTCTTCTACTTACATTCAGTTCCTTAGTGATTTCTTCTGCTCTCATGCCTGTAAATAATGCCAATATACAAAGGAAATAAAAAAAATCTCTCCCTGACCTCCTGAGTCACATATTCAACTATTTATTCCACTTCCAGACTTGAAGGTCTGACAGATAGCTCTACCTTAACATGTCCATAAATGAACTCCCAACACTCCCCCCACCAAGAATCGGTTCATCTAATATTTTCCCATCTCAGTTGATGACAACCCATTCTTCCATTGTACAGGGAAAAATGCTGAAGTAATCTTCAATAACCATCTTTATCTCTTGCTCCATATCCAATCCGTCATTAATTATTATTGGGTCTGTCTAAAAATATATACAGACTCTAACCCCTTCTTACCACTTCGACAACACTTTCAGATCAAGTCAATATCATGTCTCCTCTGCATTGTAGCAATGACTTCCTCAGTGATCTCCTCCTTCCACACTCACCCCCATATGTTATATTCAACATAGTAGCTAGAGTGATACTGAAGAAATATAAGCCAGAACAAGTCATTTCTTCACTATAAATTCTATAGTGCCTCCCTATTTCACTCAGAATAAAAGTCTAAGTCCTTACAATGGCCTACAAGGCTTTCTATCCTTGCCATTAATTCTCCTATCCTCTCTTTCACCCCCTCTGCCCTACCTACATGAGCCACTCTTGCCAGAGAGACTTTGCAATGCCTGGTTCCTCAGCCTGAAATGCTATTCATCCAGATTTCCACACATCTAAATTTTTTTACCACCTCCAAATGTCATATTCTCAATTAGGCTTACTCTCACTACTCTGTTTGAAATAGCAAAATTGCCAAATACTCTCACTCCTCTTTACTTTATTCTATTTAAAAAATTCTATTCCCATTTTCATGTTCTTAACAGACTGTCTAAATTTACTTCTTTTAATTATTGTTTATTGTTTAATATTTGTCTTCCTTCAAAAGAATACAAATCCTGTAAAGACAGGAGGTTTTGTTTGGCATGTGTGTATTTATTTAGTAATTAAATGCAAGAATGAAATCAAAATAGATTCAGGTGAGCTACACCAAATAATAATCTATAAATAGGTGTTTAAGGAATTTCAGTGAAAGTCACATTCAAATCCTGGTGACTTGAGGATTAAATCAGAGATTCAGGCCCATTAAATTATTATAGATTATAAAAATAAACTTGAATGAATTGTATTTTTCCACCTAAATTTTAGAGTGTTAACATAATTATGATAGCCAGTGTGGAGGTAAGAAATGGAAGTGTTAAAGAGTGAAAATCCTTCAAAGGTGTCTGGTTTTCTACAGGGAAAGACAATTTGCTGATCCAGTGGCGAGTATATATTTGCTCAACAGGTTAATATAGTCTACTGAAATTACCCTTGATATAACGCAGCAAAATTCTCATTCACTGATTCTATTTTTACAAAATATGTTCTCATGACAGTTTTGCTTTCCTCGCGTATTTAACCACTGGTAGAAAATAAAGAGATTGTCAAAAGCACTCTACTTAGCAGTTATTTCAATTTTAAATTATTAAAAGGTCTTTCTTAAATTTTAATCTCATATTTTTTTTTTTTTCAAATGACCTAGATCCTTCATTACCTCTGAAGATGCTAAGAATTTGAGCTATGAGATGGGCACGGCTAGTACACAGGCGTAAGGTAAGGACCCAACATATGCCTGTCCCGATAGGGGCTTATTCTTTTACGTCAAGACTAAGGACATGAGTGACTTTAATGCAAGAGGATAAATATGATTTTATTTCCCATTTTGAAAGCTGTCTCCCACTGCCGTGTGGAAAATGCATGATGGAGCGAGAACAGTGGAGGGAGACAGTTGATAAGACCACTGCCTTAGCCTAAGAAAGAAAAGATATGAATTAGGGTTGTGGCAGTGGGGACAGAGACAAGTAGACAACAGTAAAAAAAATATATATATATACATATATAGGTGAGAGGATTGACACAATTTAAGAAGAGCATATAATGTAGCAAAGTCAGATATCCTGCATTTCTGTTTTCTAAATTCCATCTTCTTGGGCAAATTAATTATGCGAGAAGCTTTAGTGTCTTCACAATAATAATGGTAATTATCTAATAGCGTTGTTGAGATAATTAAATGAGATTGTGAATATAAAGCTATTAACACAATGCCTGACACATAGAACTCAATAACTAATTAATATCATTACTATTTATTGCTGGTATTAACATTCGTTAATGATTCTATATGCAGTGTGAAAATTAGGGAGGGATCCCAATGACTCTTAAGATTATGACTTGAACCAAACTGTGTGGATGGGAAAAACTGAAGGAGAAGCAGGTTTAGGAGGCTGAGTTGAAATCTAAGATATGAAGTTTAAGTTGAAAACTCCATTTCTTTCAAAAACACATTTTCATAGTACATTATATAAGAGAATTTTTATGCTGACCTTTCAGAGATGCTTAATAGAGCTTTTCTACTGGTTAGTAGTCATAGCAGTTAATTCTGTGCCTCCCCCTTAGTCTTCTCGTACCTGACAGAGGATCCCTCACTCTCTTGATTCTGAGGCTAGTGTGAGCACTGCACCCCAGCAGAATTCAGAGAGACAGATTGGAGGAGAAATTCAGCCCCCTCCAAATCACACCCGCCTCCCCAGCTGAAGGGAGGACTGTATAGGATTATATAGGCTCGTGTACCAAGGACAAAAGAACCTAGTCTTGTTTTGGTTTCATCTTTTTTTTTTTTTTTAATGTAAGATGACTAATTTGGAATCATAGTAGAAATTCAAATTATATTTAGCCAAAGCTTACAAGTTTTTTCAAAGCAACAATTATTTTATGTTTACAAATGTCTTAAGGTTACTTAAACAGATAAGCATATTGATAATAAAAGTCAGGGATAAAAGAGGGAGATTGTCCAGAAACAAAAATCACTGAGAATATAAGAAGAAGAATTCCTGATCTTATTTTCTTCTCGAACATACAGGCAGTAGCATTTTTTTTTTTTTTTTTTTTTAATCTGAAGTTCTGGTTTGTCAGGCAAAAATTCTTCGTCTTATCCTTGGTTCCTTATTTCCTCTCTCACCACACATCTCATCTATTAGCAAATACTGCTTGCTGTCTTCAGCCTTCTCTGAGAATCTAATTGCTTTTATCAGCTTCAGTGCTGGCACCCTGGTCCTAGCCACCTCTCTCTCCAGTCAGGATTAGCGCAGTAGATTTCTGTCTTGACTCGTTGTTTCTAAATTTGATGCCTAACATCTGTTGTTCACATATTCTTCCTATATTCCAATGGTCATTTAAAAATGTAAATCTTATTGTATTACTCCTCTGCTCAAAATCTTGCAGTGGTTTCCCACATCCTTCAGAATAAAGGCCACAGATTTCTCAGCGCCCCACAAACCCTACATGTTCTACCTTCCCCACCTCATTCTGCTTCCTCTTCAGATGTCCGGGGCTACTATACTCACCCCAGTCCAGCCACTCTGGGCCCCAGTATGCTCTTTTGCCCCCTTCTGGCCAGCCCGTATCTCCTCTGTAATCACTGCCTCCTCTTTCTGAAGCACTTTCCCACCAGACACCTGCTAGCTCTGTCCCTTCATCCAGTAATTGCTGAAACACCATCTTCTCCCTGAAACCTACCCTGCGTGTTCTAGGTTAAGTGTTGGCTCCTTTCCCAAGGATAATCCATTCCCCTCACCCTGAAGTACCTTCTTATCTGTAGAACATACCCCATCTTAATATGCTATAGTATATAATTTTTAAAATTGTTTTTATTATTATTATTTGGTGTCTGTATCCCTCTCATCATGGGTAAACTATATGATAGCATTGAACTTTGTATTGATACCAAAGTGTCTATCGCATACCTAGCAGCCATTCAAAAATATTACTGAGTGAGTGAATGAATGAATGAATAAGCGTCAGCGACATGAAAATCATGCTGACATTTCTGTGGTATTAGCTTCTATCTCATCTGTAAGCCAATCAAAGGTCACTTGTTAATTGTATTATACTGGCCAGAGCACTGATCAGAGCTTCTGAGTATAATTCAGATTGCAGTACAATCTGGGTGATTAATTGAAGTACTGTGTTTTCATATATTAGAAGAGTCCGTCCACTCTTTGATCCAGTTTATTATATAAGCTATTTGTTATTGTAGAAGCCAATGGGTGCAAAATTATGAAATTATGTGTATCTAATAATGCCGTCCAAAGGTATATTCAGTGTATATATTGTTATATACGGTGTAATGCACAATGATGTTAAGATTTTTAATGTCTCTTATACAAAGTAAAAACAAAGATTAAATGAGAAGAGCAAAGGAGATTCACTTACAGCTTGCTATAAGTGTCCCTTGGATTTCGTCAGAAACTCAAAGGCAGGCAGGGGAATGGGAAGCCTTTATAGTGGAACAAAGGGAAGACTTGAGGTGTGTCCTGTTTAGAGGCCGTTGGCATGGGGAAGCTGGAGGCAGGCTAACTAGAAGCAAGGTATCCCGTGTGATCAGTGAGGGGTGCATATTTGGCTTTCCCTGGTTGAGTGTAAGTTGGAAGGGGGAACAAAAATCAAAAAAGCTGTTGGTTATTAATCAAGTCCTGGACATTTTAGGCCGATTGTTACACAAGTTATTGCTAGCTTACTAGACTGTTACAAGCTAGCAATTGGGCTTCCTTCTGTTCTGATTTGTTCTGACTTACAGCAGGCCCGCGGCCTGGACTGGTTTTTGTAGATAATGGGGTTGGTCACGGGGCAGGTGGCTGCAGGTCGTGGGTCAGAGTTCTGGCCTGTTGCCTATTTGCATATTCAGTCTCATGACCCAAGATAACTTTAAGTGCTTACTATGAATTTATTTTGTCCTCACAAAAACTGTATGCATTTTATACTCTGATAATCTATGTGTTATTGGTGAGAGGCTTGAAATTTGGCAGTTCGGAGATTTGTCTTTGGTCATATAGTTAAGAAGTAGTAATAATCAGATTAAAATTTAGATATATATGACTCAGGAGCTTTACGAATTTTTTGACACAAAAATTATATACTGCCTAATAGGATATAGATTTTAGTATGTATTTTGAAGCTTGATATGAGAAATTCACACAAATATTACATAAATATGGGAAAACAATTCTTGTGCAGGGAAGATAAAGACCTAAGAATCATTAAGAAAAATTCAAACTGGGGCACCTGGGTGGCCCAGTCCATTGACCATTGAACTCTTGATCTCAGGGTCTTGAATTAAAAAAAAAAAAATTTCAAACTAAATTGATACTTATAGGTATGTATATATGTTTATAATAGATACATGGTAGACAAGTAGCAATATCAATTTTTATATATGGAAGTACAAAATAAAAGATCAAAATTAAATTTAAGGAAATATGGCATTTATTATAATCTTTCAATGCAATTTTAAGCAACAACAAAAAAATCCTATTTATCACATTCCAAAAAAATGTAAAAAATTTTAGTCTTCTGTGCATTATCTCTACTCTCTCTGTACATAATATTTTGAAATAAAATCTTTCTGTAGGGACTATAAATCTCAGTCACACTGTCATAAATATTCATGATGACCACATTCCACGTATTATTTTCTTGTAAACAAATTTTGTTTAACCTTTCAGCAAGTCTGCTTTCATCCAGGAGTTAAATACCCGCAAGATGAAGCATATTAATAACTATCTAGGTCAAAAAACAACCAAACTAGGTCATATAATATCATGTAGGTAAAACTGGAAACTCAAAGGTAAATTTTCCATATTAAAAACCCCAGTGTAGGTCCTAATAAACTACTAGATTATTTTTTTTCCACAAAATTAACTTTCACAGTTTAAAATGATTAGGTCTTTGCAAATTAATGTACAATTAATTGAGTTAATCAATAATCTTACATTTTCCTACAGTATATAATTTTAAAACCACAAATTAAGCTGGAAAAGCCATTAGAAAACTCCGGTATATCCCTTAGTGTTACAAAAGAGGAAAAGAAGTAATTGGTGCAACTCCACAAATACACAGCTAGTCAAAGTTCAGTTAGGCCACAGATCTCTTAACTTCCAGTTCAGTTATTTTTGCTTTACAATCATTCTGTCATTACCCTACCATAAATGCTTCCATCCTTTGTCCAGATCATATTTATAGATTCCAATATAATTTTAAGAGGTGTTGTCCAGTGGAGCAAAGAACATGATTTATTCATGGCCGTGACAGGGCAATTCCTCCATAATCACTTCTTTCAATGGCCCTGGAAATTAATAGAGTCAATATTATTTGTAGACAATCTACTATAGAAAACCTTGTGAATTATATTAATGGCTTTATTATAACCATAAACATCTTTATGTCTCTCAATAATTAGCATTTGGGAGGACCAAACACTGTTCTGATGCAGATGGGAAAAATCAACATTAGTTTAAAGATGCTCATTGTGCTTGTAAATAGTGTTATAAATGGCAGGCATCAACAAATCAGGATAATTAATGCTTTATTCAAACTCTCCTTAAAATCCAAGTCTAGTACCATATTTTCATATATTTTTCCATCACTTTGTATTATTTAGAAATAATACTCTCTGCAGTTGAAGCAGTGGGAAAACTGATGAATGGAAACCTTACCCAAATGTCTTATCTTGTTTTCATTATTCCTAAATAAGTACAGTCTGCTCAGGATAATATGTGAACCAGTTAACTTTACAAAATGAATATCTGTAACATAAATATGATTATACCACAGAAGTAAATTTGAAAATAACTTCTTTATAAATCTTTTTGAAGGATTATAAATATGTTGCTCTTATAAATACTTTTAAAGCATGTCTTTATGTAGAGGACTGTACTCAAAGTATCTTAAAATTAAAGTATTCATATGTTTTTATATTAATATTAATAGTCATAAAAGTGGGGAGAGCCACCTTAAGGTGATTTAAAAACCCCAATAAGTATTTAACTATATATGTATAATACAGTTTATGTGTAATAATTTCATTTGACAATGTAAAATGCATTACATGCATTATTTATATATATACACTTATATATCATTTATAATTTATATTATATATGTTATATTTTGTTTATCTCATTGGGAAATTATTTAGTTGAAAACATTATATTTTTACATATTTCCCATATTTGATATTTAGAAATGTTCTAAAATAACATTTCTAAGTAAATTAGTCTGTCTTCATATTCTCATACATTTTTTTTTTTTTTGCAAAAAGAACAGTTGTTTTCAGAGAAAGCCACCCAATCTAAAGTACACTAAGACCATTCATATAGCTAAATGTACTGTAGGATAAGCCTATAGAATTGCATAGTCAGAATTCAAATAGACTTAAATTCCCTAATATGAATCAATCAACTTAGAATGATGCTTAACCTTATAAAAACTAGTCACCGATTGGTGATGCCACAATCCTATTTGGTCATTTATTTTTAGATACTGCACATTTTTCAACTCTAATTCAAATAGGTCCAACTAAACATTTAATTTCAGTCATATACATATTTATTTTATCCCCTTGTGATCTCTTTGCCATATTCCAAAACTGAATTATTTCCCCACTGCATTATTTACCATTTCACTCCTGTTTTCAAGGTGTTTGTATGGATTCACATATTCTGTTTAATTCAATTAAACTTCTTTCATAACTACCAAGTTCTACTCCATTAACCATCTCCCCAAATTAGGTAATGACATTATCTCACAGCATGACTTGTCCAATGCAATCTAGAGAAACCTTTCCTTATACCATTTCAGGTGTACTTGCCCTATCTAAAATGTCTTCCTGGTTTGCTTTCTTCATCTGTGACATGTCTGACGCATTATTTCTGTGGTTTGTCGCCAACATCTTTTCCCCATTTTCACCATACTCTGATTGCTCCCTTGATTATTATCCTCTTAGAAAAACAGAGGGTCCACAATGTAATGTGTTTGTTTTTCGGTCTCTAATTATACCCGCAATGAAATCATAATCCTTCGAAGTGAGGCATTAACTAATTCATTCTCTTCTCTTCTCCCTACCTCACCCTCTTCTTCTCTCTCCATGTTTTTGTTTTTGTTTTTTTAATTTCTCTCTCTCTGTTTTTGAGAGAACTACATATAATATTTTCTTGGGAACTTAACTAAAGAAATGTCTTTTTTAAACATTTAAACAATCTAAACACTTAGTTCAATAGAAATATTAATGGTTTTCTTTCTACTTCATTCTTATAGTTTGCAGTTGATCGTATTCTCAGGAATGAAGAGATTTGAAGAGCTTGTTTCTATGCCGATTAATGCACTTACATATTAGTATGTAACTTTCATGGCTCTCTAAGTTGTACATGAATGTGGTGTTTTATTATGATTTTAGAGATAAGGTAGAAATTTCTTAACAGGAAAGTGGCTCTGTAAAGTATTACTATGAAACAAAACAAAAGAAATAAATTGAAAAGAAAGAAAAATAGTACTAGGAAGAAATGAATCCTCCTAATCTCCTTGTCACATCTGGCAACAATTCTTCACTTCCTATTAATAACACAGTTAATCTGGTAAAAAAATATAGAAATAACATAGATTATTATTTTTCCCACCCCATCATCCCAATTCAAGCAATATATTACCTTAATATACTTTCTACATTCTAAAGATCTGTCTTTTTTTTCTGCAAGTTCTTTCGAGGTTTAACTTGCATCACTATAAATGTGAGACCCAGGATAAAACACAGTAGTACAATAAATCTTAAATCTTGAGTACCATGGCATAGACGAATAATCACCTCACATTTTCTACTTATTATTCATTCATTTCCAAAATATTATTGCAAAGATATTAAAGAGCAACATACTTGTAGGTCACTGAACAATTACCGTTTCAAGACACTCAGGAAGACAGTATGCTGATGCATTTGAGGAAATGGGCTTTGTGAAGTTATTAACCAAAAGATATCTAAAAGAGAACAATCTGTATTTTAAAGTGTTATGATTAATTCATACTGATGTGGATTGCAATGTGGAAAGATCCACCCTGGTAACTAAATTTAGAGTTAGGTTATTTCTTGTTTATTATACAAAAAATCAGTAATTAGTGTAAATATTAAAACCAATGATTAACTTTTGATTATTGAAGGTAATAAAGGTGAGTCTAAGAGTAATGACATTAATAGGTAATAGAAATAATATCCCCCCAGTTCTTGTACCTGGATGTCAAATTTATTTTAGAAACAAGACAATTAATTAAATTTTATCTCAATTTTCTTTCTAACCTTGACGTCTTACCTGAGAGATAATGTGTATTAATTGGCTTATTAAGAATCTTTCATAAACTGCTGCCTGGGTAATGTTTAACCATTTATACTTGGAAAGACTGGAATTCCCAAGATCCTGGGCAATAGAAAAATCAATACACAGCTGAGCCTTCCATCAAGAAGTTACTCTCTCTGCCAAAAAGGACAAAATAAAACAGCTTTATCACTCTAACAGGAAAAGATAAAACGGGATGCCTACTTCTGATGAAGATGGAAATATAGTCATGTGAACCTTTCTAAAATCTCTGATAATCCCCTTATAATGAAAACACGTAAAGATTACTTTTTGGTTTCCAGGTAGTTGCCTAGAGAATTTGCCACTTTAGGGCCCTGCTACTTTACCTCTTGGATTGTCTTTTGTGGTTCTCTAGAGAAGTTACTCCAGTGTTGATTGCTACACACACACTAATCAGTGATTTCTGGATACTTAATCTTGAGGAAATATTAAGATGTGAATATATTGATATATATTGATTAGGCAATCAAGATATAATTAATTTTGAAAAATGAAAAGGGTACTTATTCTGTATCAGGAACTATTAAGGAGACAAAGGTACAAATGAGTTCGTAAGTCCGGTCTTTCAGTTAACTACATGCATAATTGGGAATTTGGCCTTTGCGTTGGCATTTTAACACTTCGTTTCTATGTAACTCTAACCTTGAGGGCTTATAAGAACTATTTGCGGAAGGATGTTGTCTTTAAATTAGTAATTCATTATTAATTCGATTCTCAAAGTGTAAAGTAATCTAATATTTGGAGAAAGAGCCTATTACAAGTAATACATGAGCACCCCTGTTATTTTACAGAAGAGATCACTGATTATCGTGTTTCTCTGAACAAGCTATAGTGTCATACTTTCAACAGTATTTCCTATAGGCTTGCACAGCTTTTTTTTTTTTTTTTTTGAACATCTAGATCTCGATCACTGGTTATTGGCTTGCAGTTCTGTGAGTGCTTTCTCCATAGGCAGTGGCAGAACCCAAACAGAAAATAGTGGAGCATATTGTGATAATTTTCTCCTTGCTATTCTTTATTTAAAAATAAAATATCAAAATGCATATCCACATGGCACATTTTGTTTCTGATTTTTGGTTTTGTTTTTTCAGTATTTTTCATTAATTTATTATTATATTCTCAGCACTTCTGTGAATGCTTGGGGATATAGCATATATTCAATAAATAGTGGCTAAATTAATAATCATTGAACTCTGACAATCTAGAAAGATAGATTCATTAAAAGCCTGATTCATTAAGTATAATCCCAGCGTGTTGATTTATGGAGTATATATTTTAGTCATTACTACCAAAAAAAAAAAAATCTTCACTTTTCCTAAGCAAGAACAAAGTAAGGAACCATAGAAATTCACCTCATAACTGATATTATTGGTTTAAAATATTGATGATTAGTTTTGTGCATTTATAGTTTAAACAAAAAGCATTGATTTTTAAAAAATGGGTTTTCTTTGGG
The DNA here is from genome assembly GCF_017311325.1 of Ursus maritimus. Lineage (NCBI taxonomy): Eukaryota > Metazoa > Chordata > Mammalia > Carnivora > Ursidae > Ursus > Ursus maritimus. Next base: position 37,524,339 of record NW_024423344.1, read on the forward strand.
TAAAAACCAGGGAGAAACATTAGTAAGAGAATGGTAATGATATGGGCAAACAAGTCATAAAACCTATGTTAAGTGAAAGTTTTGGTGGTCATTACTAACGGTACTTTCTAGCACAAGACGTAAGCATTTGCTCATTCACTCGTCATCTTGTAGAAGTCTGACGGCAGTGATAAGAAAGTCATTGCATTTGTCTTCTTCCTAAGGAGCATCGTACTATAAGGATCATGCTTCTTTCAAGACTTCATTTCTAAACATGTAAAGTTCAAACAATTCTTATAGCATTAGGGAATCTGTCTAGTTTACTTCAAGATGTGAATGTATTTTGAGGAGACCTGCACATCTCTAATTCGTATTTCATTTTAAGAAAGGTAACCATCGTAAAATATTTATCAGAAAGATAATCATGGAAAATTCAATTGATTAGAATAATTACTTTGAACTTTATCTCTTCATTACGTGATATTAATGGGTGTATTATTTCTAAGATGAAATCTATGGATTTATTTTATTTTTTTAAAGATTTGATTTATTTGAGAGAGAGAGAAAGTGCGCGAGCGAGAGAGAGCACAAGCTGGGGTGGGGGAGAGTCAGAAGGGGAGGGAGAAGAAGGCTCCCCGCTGAACAGGGAGCTGGACGTGGGGCTCCATCCCAGGACCCCAGGATGATGGCCTGAGCCGAAGGCAGCTGCTTAACCTACTGAGCCACCCAGGCACCCCTATGGACTGATTTTAAATTATTTGAATAAACCTCAGTATTTTGATCTGCATGGCATCTTAGCAATGCATTTTCCTTTTAACTCTGAAAAATTAAATACACATAAAATTACCTTCATGTACATTTTACAAAAGGAAGTTGAAAGTTTTAATAAAAACATTACATAGTTAAGTGAACTGTTTATCAATGCTATATAAATTTTTCTTCTAAAACTAAAAACAAAAGATGCAGTAGCTGATAGGAAAAAATATCTGTAATTAAATGATGTCAGTAGTGCTGAAGAGGATGGATGTGAATGGCTTTGGATATTTTTATCTTTCTGCTTCCCTGTCTGTATTACAGATTTGAAATTGCAGGGTAGAAAGCAAAATTAGATGAAAACTTGACTTCTTCCCCTTTTACATAGATCTTTATGTTTCTAGAAGGATTGTAAGCTAGTGGTCTGAATAGCAAATAATTTCTCCGGTCTGTTCCCTTAAATTAACCCCCCTGACCAACACACACGTAATGAATCGAGTAGATTTAAACTCCATACCTGTCAGGCTCTCGTGTTGAATTTTATATTTCGTTTTATTGTCTCCAACTGACCATCACAATAGGAAAAGATTTTTGCTGTGGCTTTTACTTTTGAACTAGTTTACTTTTCAGATACTAAAGGGGATCCTTTTCTTTTACTTATGACCTGTGTTTTTCACAAATAAGATTTAAGATATTATCAGGAACTGCAAGGATTAAAGTCTAACAGTATAAATTCATTTGACCCATATGTAATTTAATAAACATAAAGAAAAATAATTGTATAAATACTGTATAACCATAATGAAAGGCTCAAGAAACAAAATTAAGTCCACAGCTTTAAGGGGTAAAACATAAACAAATGCTACAAGACAGTGTCTTCCAAACAGTGCTTTAAAAAATAGGTAATTTATTGACAATGGAAATCCCCACCTGACCTCTCCTCCAAGCAATAATGTCTGTTGAATGGAAAGAAAGGATACCACATGTCCGAGTACCAGCTCGAGAACAAAGTTCAACTCTTGATCATCAAAATGATGTGTTACAAAAATGTAGTTTCAGGGCAATGTGCTCACCAATTATTAAACCAAACATAAACCAGTTTTATAATTTGGGGGCAAATACCACTGAATATTTAGTTTCTCCAAATACCATGTCTGCCAAGATCATTTTGTTTTAACAAAAGCAGTAAAATGAAATTCCTGCAACTCAAATGTTCTGTACTGGTTTTGCTCCCTCCATACAAACGCACTTCTCATCATGTACAAGTTCTTTATAAAGTATTCTCACTATAAAGGATCCCTACATTCTTTTCTAGCCAATCACAAAATAGTAAATCCTCAGCATCTCATTCTGTTTAAGGGATCATTTGCCACCGAATCTCCCCTAAGTAGTCAGAGTGCTTTATGTTGGCCAACTTAGAGCTTAGGTATATTTAAACAATATTATCTTGACGTCAAAGATATTATGATTTGTTTTTGAGTAATGGGTAAGGAAAAAATCAAAAGACTTTGGAGAAATAAAAACATAAACACTCTATCCTAGTTGGTTAAAAAAAACCCTGAAACCCTGTTCTAAGAGTGCAATTAATTCAATAATTGTTTATGTACAACAATAATTTCATTTTTTATATTCATCTGTTTTATCATGTTTTATTTTATCACATTTAATGTTGAAATGTCTTTGCTATCCAGAGGCTTACTGCTCATAGAAGAAGTAATATGCATTAATTTCTGTGAAAAATAAACTTACTAATTGGTCTCCTCTATTTAGATTTAGGACTGGAGGCACAAGCTGATTACCCTAATATTTTTTTAATGAAACATGTTTGCTAAGCAGTTTAGTAAATTGCTTATTTATTAAGTAAACAAAATATCTTAAGTTACTTAAAAATTATCATTATTAATTAAAACATCCAATTGCCTTGCAATTTTTATTGTGATTACTAATCACGTAAAATGTTTATTAAAGACATGGCTCTAAAAATCTTTACTATGCAATAGTTTGTCTTTTCCTCCATAAAACATTAAATTATAAACAGTATTTCCTTTTGAAAGTTCTAAATTCAGTTCTGATTGGTGTTTTGTGATAAAATTTCTCATATCATTTCGAGTAACATTATTTTTACTTTGTAGTAATATACATTTTTAATTACATTGTAGACATCCCTGAGGAATAAATAATATATGTTTTCCTCTATAAAATCATAGATATAAGACACTAAAAATTCAACTATATATTATTTCCTATATTAAAAGTTCTTTTTGTTATTAAGCCACAGTATGTGACTAAAGCCCAAACTTAGAAAGCATGTCACTCTAATACTCCCGTTTTACCTACATTGTAAATCCAATATTTTATTCTAAATTTTTCTTTTTCCTGAATTCCCATCAAAGATACTTTCCTAGTATTATCTTTCTCTTTACTACCCTGCTTCTTGAAAGAGTAGTATCCGAAAGCTGTCTCAATTTTTATCTTAAATTTACTCCCAAGCCCATGTTATTCTGGCTTCTGATTTTATTGTCATCTGTAATGAAATTTCCAACTACTAATTAACTAATGAACTCCCTACCATAATTTCCAATAAAGAAACAGGCTTAGCTGGAATATTCTTCCACATTTAATACTGTTCATCATACATCCTTTCAAATTATGCCTTGTTTATTTTTATTTCACTGAATATCATTCAAGTCACACATTGTATAGTATATAGTAAATTTGCAATAAATAATTTTTAAATATATTTGTTGGTACTGAAATTTTTGGACAAGTTACACACGTAGTTCATTAATAGCAATGGCTTAGTAGGATTGCCAATCTCCTGTTTTCTAATATACTGAAAATTTAGCGTGGAAAAATTCACCTAAAAACGGCTAGAGTAGTAACCTTTGTATGGTCAAAACATAATCCAATAAATCTAATATAAAATAAATATGTTATATTTTTCCAAAATATATTTTGTTACTTAAATCACATGTTCTTATATTAACAATTAAGGTCACTCTTTTATGAAAAGTTTTAGGAAATCACTAGTTTTATTCTTTTTTTCTTCTTTTATCTGATTCATCAATTTTGAAAAGGTATTCAAAAACCATTTACAATAATGGATATAATAAATAAAGATGCAGAATTCATTTTAGTGGTATTATTATTAGTGCTCCCAATAAAACTTTATCTGCAGTTTGCCCAAGATATTTAAGGAAGAATAAACTTATCAAATATGAATATGTACTTTTTCTATCACTTAATGTGAACTAATAAATGCATTTAATATCTGTGATTAAAATGCATGAGTTCCCTCATGATTAAATCATTCTTGGTAATAGCTAGGTTCAAATTTTAATTATTTTAACTACTTGCTTAAAACACGGAGTTTCTATTTTATGCTCTGATTCTACTCCAGTTTTCTTGGGGGGTGGAAGGGGCGTGGAGAAAATTTCAAGCTGTGAGATGGTCAGAAGGGGCTTTGGCGCCATCTTGCGGTTAATTAAATTATGGTCCTGGTTTGTTTTCTTTCCCAGTTGATCACTACACCCCACAATGAAAGCAACAATATATATCTTGAATTCTTCAATTCCGTGGCAACCTAGGACATTTGTAAATATCTTTCAATTAGTATGCAAGCTAGACATCTTCTACATAATCATTCCATGTTCATTCTTTCTTTTAGGCACTTAAAAAAGCAGTTTCTGTCTCCTGGAATGTGGCATTCTTTTATTCCCTCATACTGCATATCCGACCCTTATCCCCTCACCACGACCACCGTGAAAATAACACCTCCTTCACGAAACCTTCATGAACTCTTCTATGTCTCAATGGTTCATTTCTTGGAATAGTTATTATACCTAAAGTCAGTGAGAAAAATACAACCTAAGACCTCACTGTTCCAGTGGCAATATGATATTATCTGCTAATATAATACTAGAAATATTATTTTAAACAGTTTTTATTGTATTATGAAAAATTTTAAAATACATAAAGGTAGGGAGAATATTTCTATGAAGCCTCGTGTAGCCACTACTCAGGTACACAATTACTAATTCATGGCCCTTCATTTTATCTATAACCTTATTGCTCTAAGTGTGTGCTGGGGACCAGTAACATTCCCATTCCCTAGGAGCTCATTAGACACACTGTGCCACCACGGAAGTACTGAATCCAGGTCTGCATTTTAACCAGATTCCCAAATGATTCTTATGCATTAAAGCTTAAGAAGCATTGGTGTTCAGTATGGCCCACTTCTCTCCACTATCCCACTGGATTATTCTGAAGCAAATTCCAAAGATATCATCATATCCTTGAAAATATTTCAGTATGTGGCTCACGAAGATTAGAATTATTAAAAAAAATCATAACCCCATTATTATACCATTAGTATACTAAACCATTATCAATAGTTTTCAGTTTTAAATCTTCCAATTTAAATTGTGAATGCTTTCATTTATGGTTTATTAAAATTGGGGTCCAGGGGGTGCCTGGTTCACTCAGGTCATGTCCTGGGGTCCTGGGATCAAGCCTCTGCACTGTAGGGCTCCCTGTTCAGTGGGAGTCTGCTTCTCCTCCCTCTGCCTCTCCACCACTCATGTTCTCTCTCAGGCACACGCTCTCTCTCTCAAATAAATAAATAACATCTTTAAAAATAAATAAATAAAATAAAATTAGGATCCAAACTCAGCAGCATATTGCATTTCATTGAATTGTACCTTACATCTGTAAGGTTGTAGGTTTTCCCTCACAATTGTTTTCCTTTTACTTAATAATTCATTTGTTGAATAAAATGATTAATTTTGAAGAGTTTTTCGTATTCATTATCATGCTGATTGCATGTTGAGGGCAAGAATGTATATAATAAGGCTGAAGGCTCTTCAGAGACATGGTAGAGTTCTAGCAAATAGATGATTCTGTTTTAGTTACATATAGTCACAATAATATGGTGTAACTAATTGCTTCAGAATTTTTGGCTTCACACAGCTGGACTCAATTTTGTGTCTATGGTCTGTTGTAGAATAGCTAAGATGACTTACTGTTTTAATCTGTTTGGGCTGCTATAACAAAAATACCATAAACTAGATGGCTAATAAACAAGAGAAATTTATTTCTCACACTTCTGGAGGCTGGGAACTCCAAGGTCAAGGTGCTGGCAGATTCAGTGTCTGGTGAAGGTTTGCTTGCAGGCTCATAGTTGGTCATCCTCTTGCTATGACCTCACATGGCAGAAGGGGCAGGGGAGCTCTCTAGAGTCTCATTAATAAGGGCACAAATACCATTCATGAGGGCTGCACCCTTCAATCTAGTTATCTCCCAAAGTCCCCACCTTCCAGTACAAGCGTAATGGAGGTTAGGATTTCAACATATGGATTTTAGGGGGACATAAACGTTCATTCTTTAGCACTTACTGATACTGGCTGATCTCTCTCACATGATTGAGGTTCAGCTTGGACAAGTAGCCTGCCTTGGTTTTGTTTCTTATGGTCTCTCATCCTTCAGAAAGTTATCCTAGGCTGATTCTCATGACACATGTAGGAGTCTGAGAGAGAGCAGAAGCAAGGAAATTTCCCTTAGATCTAGGCTCAGGGTGGGAAAATGAATCCACCTCTTAATGTGAAGTGTTGCGAAAACATATCCCAAAGATTGTGGAAGAAGGGGGAGTGGAGAATCAGGCTCATTTTTTCAGGCAACCACATATTTTTTTAGAATATTTTACTGCAAATTTGAAAAATAATATCAATGCCATGCCATTTCTATGAGCAGTTTCACTTAAATATTAATTATTATGTATTATTCCACCCTGCCAATGATAATATAAGATTAAAAAATTATATAAAAAATTATATATCTTATAGGTAAAATAATATCATTTTTTTATATTCCAGATTTTATTCTGAGTATCTTCTTATATGTTTAACAAGTGTTTTCCTTTTCCAGTGAAGTGTATTAGTTTTTTGTTTATTTTCCATAGCATTATTGGTCATTCTCTCCTACATTGATCAAATCTCCAATGCTAGAGGCACCTGGGTGGTTCAGTCAGTTAAGTGTTCAACTCTTGGTTTCAGCTCAGGTCATGATCTCAGGGTCTTGGGATTGAGCCCTGGGTCAGAATCTGCCTGAGGGTCCCTTTCTCCCTCTCCCTCTGCCCCTCCCCTTGCTCACATGCTCTCTCTCTCTCTCTCCCTCTAAAATAAATAAATAAAATCTTTAAAAAAAAAATCTCCAATACTAAAGAAAAAATGGCCATATATATATATAAATACATACATATATATACACACACAGACACACATATATATATATAGTGTTTGGAAAACTTACATAAGTATATATGTATGTGTAAGTTTGGAAATATATATATATATATGCTTATAGAAGTATACATATGAATATATATATGTATAAGTTTGAAAATATATGTGTGTGTGTATATATATGTGTGTGTATGTATATATATATATTTTATATATATAAATGTGTGTATATATATATATATATATATAATATATATATATATATATACACACACACACATACACACCCAAGTACGTAAATGCAAAGAAAAGAAAAGTAGAAATTTGATCTCCTTATACCCTGGTGGCCATCATCATCACCATTAGTCCTTCTGGTACTCAGTAAATGTGAATGTCAGGATCTTCAACTCTGGGCGGGTTTCTCATCACTTCCTATCAGCTCAGACAAATACATATCTATTACTTTTCTTAAGGCTTCAGTAAATTGTGTTCGGATTCCACAGGTTATCTCAGGCAGGGTTCCATTTAGGCTGTATTTGCGGAGGTTAGCCTGATACAGCAGGTATCCATTCCAAAAGATCCAAGTTAACATATTGTTAGGTATATGTTACTAATTAGGGAAATGTAACTAATTAGGGAAAATAATAGAACACATATTATTTTTGTAGGATTCTTTAACAAGCCATTACTAAATAACACCCTATATATAGTAAGAATTCCTAAATGCAACCAGTATTTATTTGAATCATTAATAGTCAAGTTATACTAAATAATGTGGTTTTTTAAAAGATTTTATTTATTTATTTATTTATTTATTTATTTATTTATTTATTTATTAGAGAGAGAGTGTGCACGGGAGGGGGAAGGGGCAGAGGGAGAGGGAGAGAGAAAGAGAGAATCTTGAGCAGACTCCACACTGAGTCACACCAGATTTTGGGGCTCAGTCTCACAACCGTGAGATCATGACCCAAGCTGAAACCAAAAGTTGGATGCTTAATCAACTGAGCCACCCAGACACCCATCAAATAATGTGTTTTTATGTAGTTTTCATACTGTGCTAATTAATTTTAATGTACCTGATACCACCACATGAAAATAAGTTTTTATTTTAAAATGTAAAGTTTTCTTTCTTTGGCTTTCCAAAAGAGATTTTTGTGGAGTGTTTTTGTTGTTTTTTGTTTTGGGAGTTTGTTTTTCATTGCTCATTTCTCTTTTTAAAAAAATTTTTTATTTGAGTATAGTTGACACACAATGTTACATAATTTTCAGGTGTGTGACATAGTGATTCAACTTCTTTATATGTTATGTTTTGCTCACCACAAATGTAGCTACAATTTGTCACCATACAACACTATTACAGTATCTTTGACGATATTCCCTATGCTGTGCCTTTTATTCCCATGATTTATTCATTCCACAACAGGAAGCCTGTATCTCCCACTCCCCTTCACTCCTACGCCTACTCCCCTTCCCTCTGACAGCCATTAGCTTGGTTTCTTGTGTTTATAGGTCTGGTTCTGCTCTTTGTGTGTTTTTGTTTATTTCATTTATTTTGTTTTTCAGAATCTACATATGAGTGAAATCGTATGGTATTTGTCTTTCTCAGTCTGACTTATTTCACTCAGCATAATACCTTCTGGATCCATCCATTTGTCACAAATGGCAAAATCTCACCCTCTAAAAGAGACTTTTGGATTTGATTTCTACATACACAACTTGCTGGTATCTTAATTATAATGCCTGGAAATTTTCATTGATTTTTCTTATTTAAAAGAAGTAGCTTACAAGCAGTGTTCCTTTCTTTTTTCTTTTTTTTTAAGAGAGAGAGAGTGCAAACAGGGGTTAGGAGGGGCGGAAGGAGAGAGAGAATCTTAAGCAGACTCTGTGCTGAGCGTGAAGCCCAATGCGGGGCTCAATCTTATGACCCTGAGATTATGACCTAAGCCAAAATCAAGAGACACTTAACATCCACGGAATCAGCCTGAGACGCAGGAAGATACATCTGGATCTCTACAAATGGACATATCCAGCACTGAGTATTGAGCTACGAAGCGGGGAGCTGTGAAACTGCGCACACATATCAGAAGATAAACGGAAGGGGGAGGGAGCTGCCACGTTCAGGCGCCGGGAAGCGGTAGCCACCTGCACGGGGGAGCGGGGGGACTCTCGGACGGCACCCGTGAGAGAGCAGACTGAGACCATGAGCCAGGGAACGCACGCCCCCAGACTGAAACAGAGCTCCGGTGTGCTGACTGGAACCAGTCTGAGACCGGGAGCTCCGGAGCACGCGGGGGCGGCTGGCGGCTGGCGGTGTTAGAAACACAAAGGACAGAGACGCACCAGCCCTGGAAGTGAGGGCTGGGACACCGGGTGTGGGGCGCACATCCCGGGACGCTGCAGGGTGGAGCAGCACCAACAGTAACAGAGTTAAAGTGGCCAGAACATCAGTGGAGAACGGTCCACGATCCCTCTGTTCTGAGACAGAGGCTGAGATTCGGCCACTGCTGCTCTGACTCTCAGAAGAGGCACAGCAAACCGCCAGGGAAGGCCGCCAGAGAACAAAAGCCTGGAAATACTGGCTCACAGTGTGCCCATCCCCAAACCCCCTCGCAGGGGACATGAAGACTGTACCCAAACAGGGTTGCCCGAGTATCGGCACGGCAGACCCCTCCCCCAGAAGGCAGGCTGAAAAATCAAGAAGCCCATATCCCTAAGATTCCTATTAAACAAGGGCGCACGGCCTGCGTCCCGGTCAATAATTTGGGCTCTGGACAACCCCGCAACCTCTCCTCATCAGAATGACGAGAAGGAGAAGTCCCCCCCAGCAAAGAAAAGACAATGAGTCTGTGGCCTCTGCCACAGAACTAATGGATATGGATATAACCAAATTATCAGAAATGGAATTCAGAGTAACAATGGTCAAGATGATATGTAGACTTGAAAAAAGTATTACTTGAAAATGTTAATGAGAATATAGAATCTCTAAGGGCGGAAATGAGAGCGAATCTGGCAGAAATTAAAAATTCTATGAGCCAAATGCAGTCAAAACTAGAGGCTCTGACGGCCAGGGTGAATGAGGCAGAAGAGCGTATCAGCGAATTGGAGGATGGGTTAGTAGAAGACAAAGCTAAAATAGAATCTGGACTCAAAAGAACCCACGCTCAGGAATGTAGGTTACGGGAGATTACTGACTCAATGAAACGTTCCAATGTCAGTTTCATCGGCATCCCTGAGGGGGTGGAGAAAAACAGAGGTCTGGAAGAGATATTTGAACAAATTGTAGCTGAAAACTTCCCTAATCTAGCAAGGGAAACAAACATTCGTGTCCAAGAGGCAGAGAGGACCCCTCCCAGGCTCAACCACGACAAACCAACACTACGTCACATCATAGTGCAATTTGCAAATATTAGATCCAAGGATACAGTATTGAAAGTGGCCAGGGCAAAGAAATTTCTCACATACCAAGGCAAAGTTAACAGAAATACATCAGACCTGTCTACACAGACCTGGAATGAGAGAAAGGGTGGGGGGGGGCATTTTTAAAGCTCTTTCAGAGAAAAACATGCAGCCAAGGATCCTTTATCCAGCAAGGCTGTCATTCAGAATTGATGGAGAAATAAAGACATTCCAGAATCACAGTCACTAACCAATTTCGTAACCACGAAACCAGCCCTACAGGAGATATTAAGGGGGGTTCTATAAAAGTAAAAAGGCCCCAAGAGTGATACAGAACAGAAAGTCACAATCTATAGAAACAAAGACTTTACTGGCAACATGGCATCATTAAAATCATATCTCTCAATAATCAGTCTCAATGTAAATGGCCAAATTCTCCCATAAATGCCACAGGGTTGCAGATTGGATAAAAAGAAATGACCCATCCATTTGCTGTCTACAAGAGACTCATTTCGAACCCAAAGATGCATTCAGACTGAGAGTAAGGGGATGGAGTACCATCTTTCACGCAAATGGACCTCAAAAGAAAGCTGGGGTAGCAATTCTCATATCAGATAAATTGGATTTTAAACTACAGACTATAGTTAGAGATGCAGAAGGGCACTATATTATTCTTAAGGGAAGTATTCAACAAGTGGATATGACAATTATAAAAATATATGCCCCCAACAGGGGAGCAGCAAGATACACAAGCCAACTCTTAACCAGAATAAAGAGACATATAAATAAAAATACATTAATAGTAGGGGACCTCAACACTCCACTATCAGAAATAGACAGAACACCCTGGCAAAAACTAAGCAAAGAATCAAAGGCTTTGAATGCCATACTCGACGAGTTGGACCTCATAGATATATATAGAACACTACACCCCAGAACCAAAGAATACTCATTCTATTCTAATGCCCATGGAACATTCTCAAGAATAGACCATGTTCTGGGACACAAAACAGGTCTCAACCGATACCAAAAGATTGAAATTATCCCCTGCATATTCTCAGACCACAACGCTCTGAAATTGGAACTCAACCACAAGGAAAAATTTGGAAGAAACTCAAACACTTGGAGACTAAGAACCATCCTGCTCAGGAATGACTCGATAAACCAGGAAATCAAAAATCAAATTAAACAATTTATGGAGACCAATGAGAATGAAAATACAACAGTCCAAAACCTATGGGATACTGCAAAGGCAGTCCTAAGGGGGAAATACATAGCCATCCAAGCCTCACTCAAAAGAATAGAAAAATCTAAAATGCAGTTTTTATATTCTCACCTCAAGAAGCTGGAACAGCAACAGAGGGACAGGCCTAATCCACGCACGAGGAAGCAGTTGACCAAAATTAGAGCTGAAATCAATCAAGCAGAAACCAGAAGTACAGTAGAGCAGATCAACAGGACTAGAAGCTGGTTCTTTGAGAGAATCAATAAAATTGACAGACCACTGGCAAGACTTATCCAAAAGAAAAGAGAAAGGACCCAGATTATTAAAATTATGAATGAAAAAGGAGAGGTCACGACGAACACCATTGAAATTGGAAGGATTATTAGAAATTTTTATCAACAGCTATATGCCAATAAACTAAGCAATCTGGAAGAGATGGAATCCTTCCTGGAAACCTATAAACTACCAAGATTGAAACCGGAAGAAATTGATTCCTTAAACAGGCCAATTAATTATGAAGAAATTGAGTCAGTGATAAACAACCTTCCAAATAACAAAACTCCAGGCCCGGACGGTTTTCCTGGGGAATTCTACCAAACATTCAAAGAAGAAATAATACCTATTCTCCTAAAGCTATTTCAAAAAATAGAAACAGAAGGAAAGCTACCAAACTCATTCTATGAGGCCAATATTACCTTGATCCCCAAACCAGGCAAAGACCCCATCAAAAAGGAGAATTACAGACCGATTTCCCTAATGAATATGGACGCCAAAATCCTCAACAAGATACTTGCTAATAGAATCCAACAGTACATTAAAAGGATTATCCATCACGATCAAGTGGGATTCATACCTGGGATGCAAGCGTGGTTCAATATTCGCAAATCAATCAGCGTGATACATCATATCAACAAGAAAAGACTCAGGAACCATATGATCCTCTCAATCGATGCCGAAAAAGCATTTGACAAAATACAGCATCCTTTCCTGATTAAAACCCTTCAGAGTGTAGGAATAGAAGGTACATTTCTCAATCTCATAAAAGCCATCTATGAAAAGCCTACTGCAAATATTATTCTCAATGGGGAAAAGCTGGAAGCCTTTCCCTTAAGATCAGGAACTCGACAAGGATGCCCACTCTCGCCACTATTATTCAACATAGTACTAGAAGTCCTTGCAACAGCAATCAGACGACAAAAAGGGATCAAAGGTATTCAAATTGGCAAAGAAGAAGTCAAAATGTCTCTCTTTGCAGATGACATGATACTCTATATGGAAAACCCAAAAGAAGCCACTCCCAAACTATTAGAAGTTATAGAGCAATTCAGTAACGTGGCGGGATACAAAATCAATGCTCAGAAATCAGTTGCATTTCTATACACGAATAACGAGACCGAAGAAAGAGAAATTAGGGAATCCATCCCATTTACAATAGCACCAAAAACCATACGTTACCTTGGAATTAACTTAACCAGAGACGTAAAGGACCTATATTCTAGAAACTATAAATCACTCTTGAAAGACATTGAGGAAGACATAAAAAGATGGAAAGATATTCCATGCTCATGGATCGGAAGAATTAACATAGTTAAAATGTCCATGCTACCCAGAGCAATCTACACTTTCAATGCTATCCCGATCAAAATACCAAGGACATTTTTCAAAGAACTGGAACAAACAGTCCTTAAATTTGTATGGAAACAGAAAAGGCCCCGAATCTCCAAGGAACTGTTGAAAAGGAAAAACAAAGCTGGGGGCATCACAATGCCGGATTTCGAGCTGTACTACAAAGCTGTGATCACAAAGACAGCATGGTACTGGCACAAAAACAGACACATAGACCAATGGAACAGAATAGAGAGCCCAGAAATGGACCCTCGGCTCTTTGGGCAACTAATATTTGATAAAGCAGGAAAAAACATCCGGTGGGAAAAAGACAGTCTCTTCAATAAATGGTGCTGGGAAAATTGGACAGCTACATGCAAAAGAATGAAACTTGACCACTCTCTCACACCATACACAAAAATAAACTCCAAATGGATGAAAGACCTCGATGTGAGACAGGAATCCATCAAAATTCTAGAGGAGAACATAGGCAGCAACCTCTACGACATCGGCCAAAGCAACCTTTTTCATGACACATCCCCAAAGGCAAGAGAAACAAAAGATAAAATGAATTTATGGGACTTCATCAAGATTAAAAGTTTCTGCACATCCAAGGAAACAGTCAGAAAAACTAAGAGGCAGCCCACGGAATGGGAGAAGATATTTGCAAATGACACTACAGATAAAGGACTGGTATCCAAGATCTACAAAGAACTTCTCAAACTCAATACACGAGAAACAAATAAACAAATCAAAAAATGGGCAGAAGATATGAACAGACACTTTTCCAATGAAGACATACAAATGGCTAACAGACACATGAAAAAATGTTCAAAATCATTAGCCATCAAGGAAATTCAAATCAAAACCACACTGAGATACCACCTTACGCCGGTTAGAATGGCAAAAATAGACAAGGCAAGAAACAACAATTGTTGGAGAGGATGTGGAAGCCATTGCACTACTAGGTATTTACCCCAAGGATACAGACACAGTGAAGAGAAGGGCCATATGCACCCCAATGTTCATAGCAGCATTGTCCACAATAGCTAAATCATGGAAGGAACCGAGATGCCCTTCAACAGAGGACTGGATTAAGAAGTTGTGGTCCATATATACGATGGAATATTACTCAGCTATCAGAAAGAACGAATTCTCAACATTTGCTGCAACATGGACCGCACTGGAGGTGATAATGCTAAGTGAAATAAGTCAAGCAGAGAAAGACAACTATCATATGATTTCTCTCATCTATGGAATATAAGAACTAGGATGATCAGTAGGGGAAGAAAGGGATAAAGAAAGGGGGGGTAATCAGAAGGGGGAATGAAGCATGAGAGACTATGGACTCTGAGAAACAAACTGAGGGCTTCAGAGGGGAATGGGGTGGGTAATGGGTAGTAAGGAGGGCACGTATTGCATGGTGCAGTGGGTGTTATACACAACTAATGAATCATCGAACTTTACATCAGAAACCAGGGATGTACTGTATGGTGACTAACATAATATAATTAAGAAACATTAAAAAAAAAAGAGTCAGACACTTAACTGACTGAGCCACCCAGGTGCCCCTCCAAGACACTTTTAAAAATGTATGTGTATAGCGTACATATACCATGTTATGTATAATCCCGTGTGGGTTGCAGAAACCCTATAATACAGCACCTAATATTTGTAAATATAATAAAAACAAGTTATTTTAGGAAATAACTTTCACATCTTGCATAAGAAATGTTTTGTTTGCTTGCTATTAATACATTTAGTGAGAAGATATCTGCAAAAACTGATGTATATATTAATGTTTTTATTAGCGGGTAGAAGAAAGTTTGAGGGAAAAGGAAAGCATTGCTTGCTGGCCAACCTTGTGTGACTTTAATAATAACTCATTACAGTGACAGTATTAGTTCATACCTATGTGAGATGCATATTTCTAATTTTGTGTCTTAATTATTTTTCAAAATAGGATAGACAGTGGGAAAAGATAGATTGATGAGATCTTAAAAAATCTGATAGATTAGAAATTGGGAATGTTGTCTTCATAGAAAAAACCTTTTCATTTTTTTTAGTTGAATGGGGAACAGAGAAAATATATCTTTACTCTTACTTGCCTTCTCTGAGTTGCTCATATATCACAGACCATAACATGGCATGTGAAAATTGATTCCACTGGGGATAAGTATTAAGGATGAAAACAATTCCATTAATTTTATCCATTACTCTTTCTCTGTCCTAACATTTGGACTAACTGGACAATGTCAGCTATTTTTGTGGTGATAAATAACAGGGCCATTATAGAACTAAGGTGTTTTTGGATCATTCACACTTGAGTTACAGGATGAAAAATGTAAGTTAAACTTAAAGGCTTTTAAAATATCAGTTTTCACCAAAATTTATAGTTAACCCATAATTTCTACTTGTATTTATGCCAATTTCATGAAAATTGTCCATTTTGTTAATTGACAAGATGTTTATATAACTCCATAATACATAATACCTACGTTGTTAGTATGCACAGAGTTTCTGATTCTCCATCTCCCTGCTCAGTGGGACTATTTTTTGTGAGTTATGAAAAATTCCAACCTTAATGGACATAATGAGTTGCCATAGAGATGTAACTAGGTAGAAATTCTGCTCCTCCCCCCAATGTATTGTTTCTCAGAAATTTTTATTTCCTTTTAATTCTAGAACACGTGTTTTTTTGTGTTAATAAGTCAAATAGATAGAGTGTGCACTCCTAATTAAAAAAAAAAGATACTTTGGGGGCACCCGGGTGGCTCAGTTGGTTATGCGTCTGCCTTCGGCTTAGGTCATGATCTCAGGGTCCTGGGACTGAGCCCAGCATGGGGCTCCCTGCTCAGCAGGGAGTCTGCTTCTCTCTCTCCCTGTGTCCCTCCCCCTGCTTGTGCTCTCTTGCTCACTCTCCCTCTCTCAAATAAATAAATAAATAAATAAATAAATAATCTTTAAAAAAGATACTTTGGAAGGTACTGATGGCCAATAGCTTTGAAAGATAACATCGTTTTGAGTTACAAAGGAAATCCAACATCCCAGTCCAAATAACATAAGCATTTGCGATCCGTTGCAATATATATTCCAGTTTGTGCAGACTGCATAAAGATCATGCAGCCAATAGGAGGTTTTGAGAAAGAGGAAATGGATGAAGGGGCAAGGGATTGTATGTGGCAGTAATTCCAGAGGTGAGTCTTCAGCAGAGGTAGTTCCACAGTTGGAGATCAATAGACCATCCCACAAAGCTTGGAGGCCTGACAAAGCAGAGTGGACAAGTGCTGAGCAACGTGAGCAAATCCGTAATGCTGGAGGGCTTCAGCGTGTTCCTCGCCGCAGGGCAACACATGAGAAGGGAACATGCTCAAGTGACTTGTTTCAGTAGTGAAATTAAGTAGATCCTGAATTTACAGAGTGTGCGTCTTTCTTCCTCAGATGGAATGGGTTCTGAATGAAGAGTGACTTAGAATTGGAAAAATACAATTACGTTTTTTTACACATGACGCATGGCTTAAAAATGTATTCAGTTGACTTGTTTTGCACTATATGCTTTTAAAAACAGTTTCATTTTCTGTCTCAATGTTCCTCATTAAACAGGTAGATTATATCCATAATAAATAAGAGGAAACTGAAGGTTTTGAGGCTACGGGAGTAGTATAATATCGCCAGTAAGTGGGAGAGAGGGAAGTCAGATGCAGGTTTCTGATAAACGCTCTGGATTCTGCCAACCATATGCTAGCGCTCCATGCCCTTGCTAGTTAGTACAAGTTGAGGTGAGTAAAAGCAAGCCATGTTTTCTATGCAAAGATCGCATTAATGGTGTACACTATGTAGTTTTGAAAGTACTGCTCTGGGTAGGTAGCTCTGACAGGCATCTTGCACCCTGAAGTAACGCTGATGATGGAAACCATTACCGAAGAGGATAAGACAGAAATAGATTGTTTCCTCATGTCCCCAAAGAGCCACCATGCCTGCCTTGGACTGCTTATCCCTAGAAAATTATATGATGGTAATATCACCATTATTTTGAGTTTCCATATTAGATTATATAAAATGGAAAGTAGTCCGACTTTATACACCCCGTAAAAGTTAAGCTGCAATGAATAGTAATGAGCATAAGTAATAAATAATAGATAATAAATGATGAAAAATAAGATCATAAATAAGATTTTTCTGTGAATCACAGAAATAGAAACTGGCTCTCAGCAAAGTGCGAGACTTCACATTAATGAGATAGCTTTGAAAGACCTAAAGAAATAAAAGAATAGATCAAATAGAAGGAGGAGAAGGTCAAAGAGGAGAAAGAGGAAGAGAAGGAGTTAGAAATGGAATAAGAAAATTGAGTAACGGGGGAGCAAGGTTGGCAGTTAGTCTTCCGAATTGTGCAGGGAGAATAGAGTTCTGACATAAAACTCAACTGTCTTGGTGCTTATGACAGACATCTTTCAACGATGAAAATCTGTAAATGAAGCAATCGGAGCCTGATGCTGTCTAATATTTGAAGCATGCAAAATCACTTTCCTTATTGTGATTAGCAAGCTTACAGTAAAACTTCTGACCGTGATTTGGTTTGCCAAATTGATGTTTTGGCCACACAAGCAAGTATCGGTCTGTGTGACAGGTATATTGCTCACTGTGAATTAGTATATTAATTTATCTGCCGATATATATTTTAATTTTTTGTGAGTTTAGTTAGTGTGAGTCAGCCTGATTAAATGCAGTGAACTCTGGCACCCAGATAGAAATGTATTTTTTCCTGATCTGACTGTTTGTTTCTACATTTTGCATCTTTCTCACAGGATAGGAAAGGTTAAAAGAGGTAATGTTTATGGAAGGACCTGATACAGGAACTGGCCTATAAAAGGCACCTGCAAATGTTCTTGCAACTTCTTCCAGCACTCAGTACCTGAGAGATCATAGATAAGGTGCTCAGCTTCTCATTTCCTACTTCCTCATCAGTGTCACAGAAATTATCATAACACTGTTCAGTCTTGTGTAGACTTGTGAAGAGAAAACCGATGTGATGGCTGTATGTTGGAAAATGTTTCACAGATCTTAGGTTTTTCCCACATGAATATATAGTGCATTCATTCCATCCACTTTGCTTTCCTGTAACCACCAACAACAAACAAAACAGTGGGGGAATTTCTGAACCGACTTTATCAGATCGTCTCATCTATTACAGTATGATGGAGTGTTTAAAACCGTATTGTAAATATTCTCTAATAGTACTACACGTTATATCGTATGTCAGGATATAACAAGGCCAACTGTAAAAAGTCAACTCAGAATCCGTTTGGTCAAAATTAGGCCATTTTCTCCGGGTCCATCAGTAAGGACAAATTCTAGTTACAATAACCTTGCCTGTAAGTTTGGGGACAATTTTAGATTTTTTGTCTCCTTTTATCAAGTTTTCATACTGTGCCCTTAGGCAGTTAAATTTTAATAATATCTGCCCTCCTTAAACATTACTTCGTTCTTTCATAGGCTTTGATGAGAATTGCTATTCTTAGAACCTTAAGTTCCTCTGTCATGTTAGTCTTGATAAATCATGTATATTTTCAGCACTTTAGGTTTGATATTTAGGATGCACATAATCAAGAAGAATGCTGCTCTCATAATTATAGCTTCTAACCTCTGATCAGTGAGCTGACATAATCATCTTCATCTAAGACGACTTACACATATATTGGGACTGTAGTACAATTTGCTTCGTCATTATATGGAAAGGTAATCTCAGAGGTAGAATTCAGAAGGTCTGTCAATATATTGTAACCAGCTGTGTAAGGCATACTTACCTCCACTTACGTATTTATGGATAACATGTTAAATGTCATTGGGTGTGGTATCTGATACTACATTGATAACTCTTTTATTTCTAAAGCCAATTTACAGTTATCCAACTTTCCATGTTTCAGGGTAGACTTCACTTCTGTTTCTGCTATAATCTGTTTAAACATCCAGATACATCATCTAGTCTAAATTATTAGAACCGTTTCATCTGTCCCTGACCCAGTACATTTTTAAAAAATATTTTTCCTAATGTCTCTGCAATGTCAGTATGATTGTAAAAGATACTTTTAACCTCTGAAAAAAATATCTTTTCTTAACTATTTTGTATAGTTAACTAGACATTTCATAAATATTTAAATACATCTCTGCTTTGTAGGGGAAGAAACTCTTTTTATAATAAGCAACATGTAAGAAATAAAAACTTTTACTGATTTGCGGTATAAGTATACTCAAGTGTAAACTCTGTGAGGGCCTGGAATATGTTTATCTGATCAGTATTATTTTCTCAGGATTCTCACAATGAATGAGAAGGTGGATGAATGGACATAAAAGATTTTGTATCTGAATATCAACCCCAAAACTGCACTATTCAAAAAATAATTGTCAGTCAAAAATATTCCTTTGATTTGGAATCAGTGTTGAAGAGAATGGTGAAAATCACTAGTTAACACATCAGGACCACTTATATGTTCTTCGATACCTGTTTGAGTAAATGGATGTACAAAAACATTTTTTCAATCGTGGAATGTTCTCATGGTTAATGGGACATGTGTTCTCAAGAATGTCTGAAACAGGATAAAACTACAAATATTTACCATGATATTAATAACATGGTAAGGAAAATTCACACTTCAGTGGGCTTCCTACAGCCAATGTTTACCACCACATGTTCTGTGGCTTGAGCTAAGGATCACAGCTAAAGCGTAATGACTTTTAATATAAAATAAGACCTGTAAGATTTCATGATTTTTTAATATGACCAAAAGGCCAGTGTGCCATTCTCTGAATTTAACTTCTCCCCATCAACTGATGATTTTCTTCACATATCTGCGAGGGAAATGACAATGAGGACATATTGAAAGTGTACATCCGAGCATGGAATAAAAAAAATTGGAAGAGCTTTCCAAGTGTGAAGCTAATGAAAACATACACTTTATTTTACTTTATTTTTTTTAAAGATTTTATTTATTTATTCGACAGAGATAGAGACAGCCAGCAAGAGAGGGAACACAAGCAGGGGGAGTGGGAGAGGAAGAAGCAGGCTCATAGTGGAGGAGCCTGATGTGGGGCTCGATCCCATAACGCCGGGATCACGCCCTGAGCCAAAGGCAGACGCTTAACCGCTGTGCCACCCAGGTGCCCCGAAAACATACACTTTAAATCAATTTTCCAGTATCTCCAAAGTCTCCTTATAACTAATGACATGCTTTTTAAATTAGTATCTGAAATTAGAGCTGAAAGGAGTCTTTAGTGAGAATTTTCTCCATAACTCCTAGATACAAATTGACCCCCCCCCCAAATAAGGAGGTCTAGAGAGCTGCAAATGACAGGCTACTTACGAGTCTTGACAACATATAATTTTGAGGTAAGATTTCTAACGTGGTAACAGATGAATAAAGATGTGATTATAGACCTTTGCTTTAAGCAGTCTCTTACTGAGTGTACATATGTTGGAGAATATCTGACACAATACCATTTTTTGCACATTCAAAGATAATTTTAATAATTTTAATGTATATTCTTTTATATTTACTGTTAATATTGCAAATCACTTAAAAATACCTAAAATTGATTATCTGAATGTACACTAACTTTTGACTATTATTGAAATTATATAGAATTATATAAAATGATAAACAATGGAGGCATTTAATCAAGAAAATTATTGGAAATATAAATATGATAGGGCACTTTAGCAACTCACTGAGAAATGAAGATGCTTTACGATAAATCGAATTACTTTATATATATATTTTTTTAGAAACTGGTTTAGCTTTAAAGCATGCGTCTGGTTATCCTGAAGAAATATGGCTGCAAAGATAAGTCTCCATGCTGGAATAGGGACTATAAGTAGGGACTATAAAAAATGTGATAAATTTCATTTACCACATTTGGATCTAGAATTAGTCTTAATATTCTATTATACAGAAGAAATTTCACTCGTAGTCATTAAAATAATGGTTTCTTTCATGGTGTGATATAGGCACAGTTCATAAGATGTGAGAGCAGTACTCAGTTCTAACCGTAGACCCATAGTGAGAGTCTTGCCCTGGAACCTACAGCTTATGAAGTCACACTTGTCTTCTTCCAGTCTTATGCTACCCCAATGATGAGGCACTTACAGGCCAAGGTAAACCAGAATTCAGATCCTTCCCCTGTTCCTGCAGCCCCAAGCGAGTAGAGCTAACTGGAACACTGAATTTCCCAACCAAATAATCCTGAGCCTAATTCAAAGCCTGCACAGGCCTGACTCTTGCTTCTGTCCTCTTGAAGGCCTACAATGTTGAGAGTCTTTAGCTCAAGGCAACTCTTGTAGGTGTAGGAATGGATCTTGAAGATGTATGTGAGGCCCTTTGTAGTGTAGAACAGACTGGAAAAGAGAAGACAGTAGGGATGGCAGCCCAGGCCTACTATTACCACATCATTCAATCCCAGCATCCAGAATTCCAAGGATTCTGAGAATTTGAATATTCAAAATTGACCTACCAGGTCATGACTAAGCTGTATTTTTACATTAGGGAGGACAGGCTTTTTTAAATCATTTTTTTAGCTTGATTAAAAATTATTAAATGTTTAGAAATATAGAGGGTGAGCCTTCAGGTTTTCTCAGTTACACTTCTTGCCCATAAAAACGAAGACGCCAGAGTATTCAGACTTCATACATGGGGGCTGATTTCCCTCCGAGTGCAAACCTGGAAGGTGTCAAAACTTCATAAGGCTTAGCCTGCAAACTGGCACAGCGTAACTTCTGCCGTATCCTATTGATTCAAGCAGGTCACAGGCCAGCGCAGATTAGAAGGGATTACACTAATCCATGAGTTATGGTTCATTGGACATCACTAAAACCTCTCAGAACATATTTAGAAAGATTAACTGGTATATTAAGTAGCAGATCAGAAATTACTATAGTCAAAACTTAAGGCATAATGATAGTTAGGAACGTGTTACAACTTCTTAATTATGAGGTAAAAAGTATCATGAATGAGGTGGGAGATTTCACTGCCCTTCAGTTAGAGGCCATCAGGTGGTTGAACAAAGTTGGGTGTATTGACAGGAGGAATGTACTTAGTGAGGAATCATGGAGCATTTCAGTAAGAGAATATTAGGAAAGACTGTAGGATTTGGCCTTCTGTAATGTGATTCCTGGGGAGTGTTTAAGTGTGGATTCAATGTTGTCAGGAGCCAGGGTAGTTCTAGGATTTGTAGCTATGTTAGTTTCCTAGGGCTGCTGTAACAAAGTTTGACAAACTGGGAAGTTCAAAACAACATAAATGTATGCTTTCACAGTTCTGGAGGCTACAAGTTGAAAATCAAGGTGTCAACAAAGCCATTAACCTCTGAGCCTCTAGGTAGAATCCTTCATTGCTCCTTCGCTTCTGCTGGTGGCTTTCAGTCCTTGTCCTTCCTTGTCTTACAGCTGTGTCACCCCAGGCTCTGCCTCTGCCCTCACGTAGTATTAACCCAGCATTTTCCTCTTCCAGCATGGGCCCAACATACTCTAGTATGACGTCATCATGATTGAACAGATTATACCTGTGATGACCCTTTTTGCAGCTAGGATCACTTTCAGAGGTACTGGAGGATAGGATTTCAACATATCCTTTGGGCCACAATTCAACCTGTAACAGTATTCTAATAATTGTTATCTAGAAGGCGGAGGAATGAAACAGGATTAAAGTGGCAATTTAGGAAAGAAGCAGAAGTCATTCATATTAGCCAGGACTGGGGGAGGGGGACCAAGGGTGTTCGGTCATTTTTGTGGTTTGCCCAGATGGAGTGGTCTTGTTTTTGTTTTGTTCTGTCAAAGCCACAGAGTGGCCTGGTTCTATATGATTACTGTGCTCAGCAGGAGAACGCTGTAGCCTACCCTGGAGGGGGATGGACTGGCTTCTAGCAACAGGAAGGCCAGTTGATAGTGGAAGGTGAGCTCCCAGTGGCTGGGACTATTTTAAGAAGGGATGGATTCACTACAGGAGATTATATGGGAAGACAAGAAATATAAACGTGGAACTTTGAACATCTATAGTTAGGTTTTAGAAGAAAGAATGTGAGGCAACTGAGAACATAGAGTTATTCCATAAGGCTATAGGACTTCAACAAACCAGAATTGCTGTCTTTTGGTAAAGTTCCCAAACTGGACTTTATGAAGCCAGGTCCTTTCTGATCCTGAGTCCACGATTCTATTACAGGTGGTATAAACTGGTGGTGAGGTAGAAGAGATAACATGCTTACTGATGGAGCAGTGGTTTACTGAAGCCAAATACTGAATCTTTGACTAGATGTTCTTAGTTAGTACACGCTAACTAATTTTTTAGGGGTCCCTGGCTGTCTTACTTGTGAGAGCCTGTGACTCTTAATCTCCGGGTCATGAGTTCGAACCCCACATTGGGTATAGAGATTACTTTAAATAAACTTAAAAAAAAAAAGAGAGAGAATATTCTTTAAAGCAAAGAAGGGCAATCAATAAAGAGTGATAATGCAAGAAAAGAGAAAGATAATTGAACAAGGATCTCTGGGTCAGGATAAAAGACTCAAAATTGCAGCTATACAAGTTACATTTGGCATGATGAAGGGCATCCCTTTAAGAGAAAAGTCTAGAAACAGAACGTAGAAACTTTTCTTTTCATAGATGATTTTTGTTTTGTTTGTAAAAAGCCAAAGTTAACAGGAACTTGGTAAGTGCATGTGCTTTCACATAGTATCAAAGTGTCCTCAGAATAGCATTAGACGAGGACGTCTGTTGACAGTAAAGGATCTAGAAATGTTGAGGTGTTTGAGGCTTGGGGGATAAAATCATGAAAATGTGGTGGGGTGATGGGGAATAAAAACACTGAAAATGTGGTGGGGTGATGAAGAACACCAAAATAATATCGGTTTCTAAGGCTGTCCAGTCAGAATAGTACCTTTCTCAAAGTTTCAATGTGCAGAAGCTGACAAGGTGAATTTTGAAGTGATAAAGATTTTTTTTAAAGATTTTGTTTATTTATTTGAGAGAGAGCAAGAAATAGTGTGAGTAGGGGGAGGGGCCTTGGAGCAGGAAGCCCAATGTGGGACTCGATCCCAGGACCCCGGGATCATGACCTGAGTGAAGGCAGATGCTTAACTGACTGAGCCACCCAGTCACCCATTGAAGTGATAGAGATTTTTAATTAGCGTGGATAAAATACAAAAATCAATGCACAAGGAGAAAATTACTGGAGAGTGTTGCTCAGATGGTCCTTGCCAAGGAGCCAAGTGGACCCTGAACACAAGCGGGCGGGTTAAACACCGCGAGAAAGCAGCCGTTTGGTAGTACGAGGTTATTGGCAATATTTCAGGAAATTGTAATCTGCTTGGTAGCAGTAGTCTATTTAAAATTACCATTTTTTTTAATTAAGAGGATTAAGTTAATGTTTATTGAAAATAGTGCTTAATAACATATGGAAGAACCTCAGATAATTAATTGCCTTACATAGAAAAGAATAATTTACACTTGAGACAATATTGCAAGTACTTAGTATAACTTATTAAAATGTTTTTAATCAGGAATAATGCCAATTCAATTAGGAGAATAAAATAGTCTTTGTTGTAACAGGCCGAAAATCAAGTTTAGTTATGATTAAAGAATACCAGCAACAATGCCTCTGTTTGCTAAAACAAAAAGGAACCAAATCATTAATCTTCATTTATATTCTAGTTTAATAAAATGGCAACTATATACATGGCAAATAATTGAATAAAATAACTGAATAAAAATGTTTGGTTTTATTCTCTGGAAGATTAAGCATGTAAGTGGAGAAAATACATAGAGTTTGTGTAAAATCCCAGAGCATATGTCAGAAGAAAATTACTTTAATTTTTTTGAAGAAGATATGGTATAATAGATCCACAGTCAATTAAATTTGACAGAAATGAATTGGTCAGCTTTGTGTGGTAGGAACCACAGGGTGTTTGGGATTAATCCTATACAGATTTTGTTTCTTTTACTAACTAGCTGTGTAACCTTAGGCATTACTTAGCCTTCCTGAGATTCAATGCCTCTTTCTCTTTGTAAATTGTAACAATATTTGTCTCTTAAAGCTGTTGAAAAGATTAAATTGTTTCATGTAATCAATATGTGAAAATTTCCAAGTATGGTATCCTTCATAGAGTGGATAGTAAAAAATGTTATCCAGTTCCTTCCTTTCTCCCATTTGTCCACTGGACTTAATTTTCTCCTTTCAAAGAGCAAGTGTTTAATAGGAGACAGAGCCTGTGGGGCTCCGTAGCTCTGTGGTGGCACGATTCACTTTGCTTTCCTTGTAAGTACCGCTCCTTGGGGACTGTGCGATGAGACTGTTGGCCCATTTAGTCAAGAACGAAGAAGAAAGGATAAAGGAGACTAAAATGAATCTTTGCAGGTTATATTCATGTCCAAAGATTATTTTTAAATGGAAACTAATGAAATCCATTGTGATGTCAAATAATCCTTTGAGTTTTGGGGTTTGTTGGTTTGTTTGTTTGTTTTGGTTCACTTACGAAGAATACTCAGCATACGTCAAAGTCAGCTCCAAATGTGTTTGCTTGATGTCTAACATCAAAACTACTGGCTGGTTCTGTATTTTTAAATCTATGGTCCCTTTAAGAGGGTGCTTTTCTCACAAGGGTGGGATGACTTCCTGAGTGAGTTTATTCTAAGGCCAGCATTCTAACTCCTGCTGAAGGTAACTAATTGTCAAACTCTTCAAAACTTGGAGGCTCGCGGATTCAGACTGCATGCACTCATGTCAGAAGGCCTCTCCACTAGCTCTCACACGTGTTTCAGAGGGACGGTCACTTCATGATCCTGGTAGCAGGCTGGGGAGAGTACAAGGGCCAGGGAGAACACTCTGTTAGCACAGACATTCCTCTCATTTCTCAGTCCATAATGCGGTACAGTTCTGGAATCAGGATGTCAGAAATTGAGGAATATGTTTAATGTGTGTTTAAAACAGTGAAGTGTTATCAATGCAATTGCTGTCTTCATTGATGTCCACTATGATGTTGTTTCTTTCTAACAAAATATAACATAGTTTCTTAGAATGCTGGCATTTATCTTACATGAATGTGCTTTCAAAAACATGTCTTCAATGTTTTTTTTAATTAGCTAGTATTATGAATAACATAGTATTAATTTTTTATGATTTTGGGTAACTAGGAACAGCTTTCTCTAACTGTCTTGCTAACAACCATAAAACAAAAATGAACAGAGATCTTGTTTGATTTCAAGTAGTTGTAACTATCCCTATGTTTAAAAGTTGAGAGTGTGTGAAGAGATAAGATCTTAAGCAACTTTACATAACAGAACTTGCAGGCTTCAAGTCCATAATACTTGCTTATCTTGTTAAGCTGTACTCTTCTGAATTTACAGAAACTGTCAATTTCCCTTGGTAAGTTCAAATGTACGGAAGGTACTTTCCCAGGCCAGATTGCTTTTAGACCATCTGCTTCTGTCAGCTGGAAACTATGAACTGATCTCTGGCTTGGCCCTGAGCCCACCCCACATTCATGTTTCTTATCACCATTTTCCTCATGACCAGACTGAGTGCCTATTTCATACAAACCTTCTCATGACCAAAAAAGAGAGGGTGGTCTCTCAGACCTACCCTCCCACCAGCAGATGAAGCTTTCTATTTTCTCCTCTGTTTTCTGCAGCTCTTATTCTAGAACCCTCACCAAAATAGGAAAATAAAGTTTCATGAGACTTTGTGAAGTTTGGAGAGTCAGATGGGTAAGGAAACCTTAGGGGTGTTTTTTTTTTTTTTTTTTTTTTTTTTAAGATTTTATTTATTTATTCGACAGAGATAGAGACAGCCAGCGAGAGAGGGAACACAAGCAGGGGGAGTGAGAGAGGAAGAAGCAGACTCATTGCAGAGGAGCCTAATGTGGGGCTCGATCCCATAACACCGGGATCATGCCCTGAGCCGAAGGCAGACGCTTAACCGCTGTGCCACCCAGGCGCCCCTAGGGGTATTTCAATGACAATTGGATGTTACAATTTGTAGCCTGCATCCAGGTAAATGAGAATTGTGGAATTTGTTCAATAGGTACAAATGGTGTGCTTGGACCATTACATGGGTTTAAAGGCTTTTTAACTGCAAATATCATATTGATTAAGCTTTGTATGTATTGCATCAAAACTAGATATTTAGTATAGAGCTAAATTACAGTTTTTGTTTTCACATATTATAATGTCTTCGTATCACTACTATTGTTTATGGGGTAAGGGTAATATTGATGTTTTAAAGTTAGAAAACTTTACGATAAATTCAATTATCTCTACCTGAGATCCACTTTCTTCCTTCTCCCAACTATAAGGTGTAAGAGTAACTTGTGTTGACTTCTATAATTATACCAGTCCTGTTTTACTTTGTCTATTTTCCCCACTTGGATGTAAGATTCTTGAGTAAGGGCTATGTCCTTTTATATCTTTATATCTTTAGTAACTAGAACAGTCATGCAATTTTGACTGGTACATAATTTTATTAATGTGTTTACTAAGTAGATAATTCATGAATGAATGAAATTATTTAGGAAGGTTTTCTATTAAATCAAATATAAAAAATAAATCATTTAGTTAATATTTTAGGGCACCTGAAACATCTTATTTCATGAGTGCTCTTGATCTGAAAATACTCTAGTAAACATACTCTATTTTTCATTATATTTGGAATCTATATTTACCTTTTACAATTTCTGTAGTTCAAACTACTTAATATTAAAAAAAAAGTTAGCCATCTGCTGTTCAAGCTCATTTAACATTTCAAAGTGTCAGAATTCAATCAGAGATCTGCAAATTAAGCAATGGTAACCAATTACTTGAATTAAGTGAGAAGGGAGAATGCATCATTTACTCTTAGACCTCCATTAGGTCTTGGTCTTCTGTTTCTAATGGAGTGGGAAGGTTGTATCAAAATGCTGAAGATGGAAGAGGAAGAGTCAAATCCTGCAATTATTCATAGAAACAGCTTACTAATTGAGAATAAAAAACACTGACCGTTCTGGCTCTGTCTCTGTGTGGCTTTTTCTCTCTCATCTCTCTCATCTCTCTCTCTCTCTCTCTCTCTCTCTCTCTCTCTCTCTCTCTCCTCTCAACTCTAGACTACCTTTTATATTCCTCCAGAAGTAGATTTTAAGCTCCTATTGGATATAGTAAATTGCTATAGTGGCAGTGGTAAGAAAATTAGCATCAAGAAGAGTTCAGTCATCTTCAATTCGTAATGCACATGACTGCATTTCACATTTCATTCTATATACTCTGGGTCTATAAATAGTGTAAATCATATGTATCACCTAAGATATTGGTAAAGGAAGTTGTCTCCCACCTGGACTTGTGAATTTGATTCCGATTGCCGATGTAAAGATGTAGCATTAATTTAGTGGCTTGAAGAACACAGATGCTTTGTCTTGTAGTTCTGGAGGTCAGAAGTTTAAAATCAAGGACACAACAGAGCTGCATGCCTTCTGGAGGCTTCAGGGGAGAATCTCTTTCCTAGCCCTTGTGGCCCTTCTTTCATATTATGCAAAGCTTCTGACTCTGATACTCCTGTTTCTCTTTTGTAAAGACCCTTGTAACTGCATTACATTTACCGGGAAAATCCAGGATAATCTCTCCATCTGAAGATCCTTGATTTATCACATCTGCAGGATCCTATTTACCGTGTAGGGTAACATATTCACAGGTCCTGGGGCTTAGGGCATGAATATCTTTAGGAGGTCATTATTCAGGCTATCATATTATGGTCTTAAATGTTATGTGAAAGACATAGTAGAAAAAGAACTCTGATTCTGTTAGGATACATAGATACACTCATATCATAAGATTACTCAAGAACAGAAGTGACCATATATCATGTGGTTAAATGGACACTTGACAATATGGTCTTTACTTTAATACCTGTGCCAAGTGATTGCATATCTTATGTTTGAATAACTCCACCAATAAGTTTGTAATGAGCTAAAACATGCTTCTGGGAGGTTATGTCCATCATAAGACAGTAGTTAAGAGTACATGTGTTAGTATACAAATACTTGAAATTTAATACTAATTTACTAAATGGTGTTAGAAAGTTTTATAGTCTTTATAAGCCCTCTAGCATTACTTTCTCATTTTTCAAGTGTAGATAATTATACATAACTTGTAATTGAAAAGAAGAAAATTACAAAAATTTCCAAAATTCAATTCTGCTTGTCTACTGAATAGTATTTATGGATTATTTATTATTATTATTATTAAAATAATTGTCATGCTCAACTTCATTTCCATTTCTCTTGTAAGAGCAAGGTAATTCCTCCCTATTGACACTAGCAAGAAAAGTAGGATGGGACAACTTTTATTCCTTCAGTTTCACTGAAAACATGATATCAATTTTTGCAGATAAATTAAGAATTTCCTAATGAAATACTAATTTGCTGAAGAGTTAAAATTGATATGAAAAGGGGCGCCTGGGTGGCACAGCGGTTAAGCGTCTGCCTTCAGCTCAGGGTGTAATCCCAGCGTTATGGGATCGAGCCCCACATCAGGCTCTTCTGCAATGAGCCTGCTTCTTCCTCTCCCACTCCCCCTTCTTGTGTTCCCTCTCTCGCTGGCTGTCTCTATCTCTGTCAAATAAATAAATAAAATCTTAAAAAAAAAAAAAAGCCACAGAAGTGTGATTGAATATGTTTAAAAAAAAAATTGATATGAAAAGTTAGTTTTCTACT
This sequence comes from Ursus maritimus, assembly GCF_017311325.1. Classification (NCBI taxonomy): domain Eukaryota; kingdom Metazoa; phylum Chordata; class Mammalia; order Carnivora; family Ursidae; genus Ursus; species Ursus maritimus. Next base: position 37,554,255 of record NW_024423344.1, read on the forward strand.
AACTAAATATTTTACCTAAGGAGATTAAGGAAGAAAGGAAGTAGAAGCCTAAAGCTGGCAGAAAGAAGCAACTAATTAAAATTAAGGCAAAATTAATGATATTGAGAACAGGAAAAAACAGAGAAAAAGAAACAAAGTCAACACATGATTCTCTGAAAAGATCAACAAATTTTGTAAGCCTTCAGCCAGGCTAACCAAGGAAAAAAGCAAACAGAAATAAATTACCAATATCATAAATGAAATGGAGGATCATCAAAGTTGTAACAGGACATTAAGAGGATAATAGAGGAGTATTACAAACAATATTATGCCCACTAATTAGATAATTCAGATGAAATAGATCAATTTTTAGAAGAAACAAACTAATAAAACTCACAGGAGAAAGAGATACTATTACTGTACCTATATCTATTAAAGAAATTAAATCAATAATTAATAACCACTTGAAAGAGGACTTATAGGTCCCAAAATGGTTTTACTCTTCAATTCTAACAATATTTAAGGAAGAAATGATACCAGTTCTAAAAATCACTTCCAGAAAATAGAAACAGTCTTTCAGTTGAAGGCCAGGATTACCCTGTACCAAATCAGGTAAACACAGTACAAGAAAGGAAAATGACTGATCAATATCTTTCATGAACAAGCTATAAAAATCCTCAACAAAGTATTAGTAAATAAAATCCACCAATATGTATAAATTTTATACACCATGACCAGTGGGATATATTCCATGTATATAAGAAGGTTCAATATTTGAGACTCAATCAGTGTAATCTGCCATATCAACAGACTAAAGAAAAGTCATATGGTGAGCATTTTATAATATTTAATAACAATCCAAGATAAAACCTCTCAGCAAGCTAAGAATAGAGGGTAATATCCTCATTTTGATAAAAAAAATTATAAAATATACAGCAATATAATTAATTGTGAGAAATTGGATACTTGACCAAGATGGGGAGAATGGCAAGTATTTCCTCTCTCTCCACTAATACTCAATATTGTACTAGAAGCCCAGGCTGATGCAATAAGAATAAAAGGAAATAAGAGGTATTCAGATTATGAAGGAAGAAATAAACTCTCCATGCAGAAAACCCCAAAGAATCAACAAAAAATTCCTCACACCGAAAAGTTACTACAAAAAGATTATAAAATGCAAGGCAAGATACAAAAGTCTGTTGCTGTCATACATAGTAGCAATGAACTATTAGAATTTGAAATTAAACAATTGTTATTTATAGTTGCTCTCAGAAAAATTACTTAGCTATTAGAACTAACAAAATATTTACAGGATTTTTATCCAGAGAACTACAAAATACTGATGAAAAAAATCAAAATAGATCTGAATTAATGGAAAGCTATTCCATCCTCATGGATTGGAAGGGTCAATATTGTTAAAATATCAATTCTTCCCAACTTAATCCCAACCTGAAAGTTACTCTTTCAAAAGTCTTTCATGTTCAGAACATACATCAAGGAAGTATTTACTTCCCTCAGATTAATTTTTTTCTTGACTAAATCAGCTTTTTGTTTCCTTGAATAAACTTCCACTTATTCATCAAGAATTACCATTTCTGAAATCACCATTTCTGAGGTGCCTGGATGGTGCAGTTGGTTAGGTGTCTGACTCTCGGTTTCAGCTCAGGTCATGATTTCAGGGTCATTGGATTGAGTCCCAGGTTAGGTTCCACGCTGAGGGAAGGGTCTGCTTAATATTCTCTCACCCCTCTCCATCTTCCCCTCCCTGCCACTCACTCTCTTTCTCTAAAAAAAAGAAAGAAAGAAAGAAAGAAAGAAAGAAAGAAAGAAAGAAAGAAAGAAAGAAAGAAAAAAAAAAAGAGCTACCATTTTTAGGGCATCTGGGTAGCTTAGATGGTTCAGCATCTGCCTTCAGCTCAGGTCCTGATCTCCAGGTCCTGGGATTGAGCCCCACGTCAGGCTCCCAGCTCAGTGGGGAGTCTGCTTCTCCCTCTCCCTCTGCCTCTCACCTTGCTTGTGCTCTCTCTGCCTCTCTCTCTCTCTCTCAAATAAATAAAGTCTTTTAAAATAGGAATTCCCATTTCTAAATTCCACATATAAGTGAAAAAGTGAAATCATGTACTATTTGTCTTTTTCTTTGTTTCACTTTACATAACACCCTTTACGTCTATCCATGTTGTCACAAATGGTAAGATTTCTTTCTTTTTTGGTGTAATGTATAGAATTGTTGAATCACTGTGTTGTACCATTGAAACTAATGTAACACCGTATGTCAACTATACTTCAATTTAAAAAGAAAACAAAAGGACTTACCATTTCTACATACAATTCTTGAGCCTGGATCTCACCTCCTATCCTCAAACTTATACAAAATTCTGTGTAATTATAATGATTAGGAAATCCTTCAGAAGAGCAGGTGATGGCGGTAGAGAAGGGAACCAGCTAAATCTCTACAGCCCAAGGTAGACATAGATTCTGTCAGTCAAGTGTCCAATGAGGTGATTTCACCATCATAAACTGTTAGTCTTTTCATTAGCTATTTCATTTCTTAGATTAAGAAAAAAAAAACAAAACATTAGTACATTTCACCAAGAAAATGATTCTTGGGGTGGTTAATACTTAATAATCTTTAAAATATAAATAATAATTAGCAATTTGAATTTCTTCCTTGCTCTGGAATCAGTAGGAATCATTACTGTGCATGATACTGATTGTGTCTCTATCCTGATCATCTTCAGAGATGACATGAATAAAAATAGGCCCGCCTTATTGCCCAGTAGTTGCTTCTTGATTAACAAGAAAGTCTCTGAAATTTCTATTTCTGTGAGCCTTCCTTCTTCTCCATCTTCTTCTGTAGTAAAACAAAAATGATAGCCTGTACTACTAGCTTTATTATTATTGTTATCATTATTATTATCAGGCAGTTTACTTATTTTTTAAAATATTTTATTTATTTATTTGAGAGAGAGAGAGTGAGAGAGACATAGAAAGAAGGAGCAGGGGGAGGGGCAGGGACAGAAGGAGAAGCAGACTCCCTGCTGAGAAGGGAGCCTGCCCTGGGCCTCAATCCTGGGACTCCATCCTGGGACTCTGGGATCATGACCTGAGCCAAAGGCAGATGCTTAACCAACTGAGCCAGCCAGGTGCCCGTATTATCAGGCAAAGTTTAATCAATTATTTGTAGCAAAATGCCATAGTAATTCTTAAAGATAGCCATAATGACCTCTGAGTTTGCATTTTTGAAGGTTTGAATGTAGCATTTTGTTTAGACTTTCTTTTTATTTTTAACACCCAGATAAATTATGACAAAGTTCAGAGCAGAATGAAAAATTCGATATTTCTTTTTTAGATGCAACATTTCTACTAATAAAGTCTTTTTTGCATTAGATTTACTGGAACCATATTGCATTATTCATTTGTATTGACTGGTGGTGAGCTACCACTTGTAAATTATCTTTATATGTGCACTTGTTTAGATAAGTTCCTTTCAGTTTAAAATAAACAGTTAATATTTTGGACCAAAGTGCAAGGACAGCTATTTATCCATATTAAATTATTTAAAATCAGTTCATCATCCTAGCTGGCAGTCTTTAGGTTTTTGTCATGTAGGTTATGTTATTCTTCTCTGTGTTTAACATTCCAAAAATTTGATGCAAATGGCTTCATGTCTTAGATTAAGATATTAAGGAAAATAAGACTAAAGGCAGGATACTATGCCATATTCTCAAAATGTCTCTAAGTTAACCAATTACATATTTACCTATTTGTATTATAGTATAACATTAGGTTCAGTACCATTGTATCCACAAATATTACATAAACTTCCTGACAAAATTTTGCTGAAATCTGGATACTTACTCTATCAAATGTCCATCAACTGCTAGGGTAGTATTTTTAAATAAAATATGTCAATCTGCTATGCCTCTTCATATGTAGAAAAAATATTGTCATGCTTTATTTTATTAAAATCAATCCAAAAGTTTTCCTAACACAAATATCACAAATTGTAATTAATTGTAATATTAACATCAAGGAGAAAAATTTACTATATATATAGATATCTATATATATGTCTATATATATCTAGATAGATAGATAGATAGATAGATAGATAGATATCTGAATAGTCCTTATATTATTTAAACATAAAGGGCCTCACCTCTAGCAGGAGGAATTTTGGCTCTATGGTCTTTACTACCTGGTACCATGTTTCTAAATATGTTACGTTATAGGCAAAAGGTACTTTACAGATACGATTAAGTTCACTGATCAGTTGACTTTAAGATAAGGGCATTATCTTGGATGATATAAAGGTAGGCCTATATAATCATATGCACTCTTAAAGTGTAGAACTTGCTCTGGCTGGATACAGGATAATGCAATAGAAGGGGAAGTCAGACATTGAAAGCATGAAGATTTGATACACTTTTTGTGGGTTCAAGACAGAGGAGTCCAGGAACCTCAGTCCCACAACCACAAGAAACTGTATCCTTCCAGCCATCTGTGTGAGCTTGGAAATGGAATTTTCTCTTGAGCATCTAGATAAGAGTCCTGCAGGGCCAATACCTTTATTTAGTTTTGTGAGACCTAATCTGTGTTGGGCCTCTGACCTACAGAATCTGTGAGATAATCCATGTGATAATTTAATCATTATGTAATTTTTCTAATTTGTTTCAGCAGTAGAAATTTAATGCATTCCCCGATTATTAAATAGAGGGTTTGTTTCTGAATTATATACTTTATTTTAGTTTTCTAAATCTTCCAAAATAACAAATGAATCTATAAATATTTCTGAAAGTAGAATATTTCACCATAAAATGGTCTAAAGAAAAAAATTACTTTAAATGTATGTATTTTAATATTAGCCAGAGAACTAGATTTTGACACTGTTTTGATATTATTTATTTTCCAAATAACCAACTTTAAATCTTTGATCTGCTATATCAGACTCCTCTGTAATGGTATTTTGGACATTTCTTTGGCACTTGACTTTACTGTGATGTTCAGAATTATACATTTATTTAATCAAATATATAGTCCCTTTATTTTTGAAAGCGTTAAAATTGGTAGAAGTGGGAAATAGGTAGGCCACTAAAAAGGTTATTTGTTAGTCATAACCAGCAATCCTTAGTTGTGTTAGTATATTCTGTTCCTTTTATTATTGATGTCATTTTGAAAATCTCTCTCCAATTCTAAGACTGTGACATGTTTATTTTAGAGAATAAAATAAATTTACCTACGTCTTTTCTTGACCACTACTTGAGAATTTGATGCTAGGGGCGCCTGGGTGGCGCAGTCATTAAGCGTCTGCCTTCGGCTCAGGGCGTGATCCCGGGGTCCTGGGATCGAGCCCCACATCATGCTCCTCCGCTATGAGCCTGCTTCTTCCTCTCCCACTCCCCCTGCTTGTGTTCCCTCTCTCGCTGGCTGTCTCTCTCTGTCAAATAAATAAATAAAATCTTTAAAAAAAAAAGAGAATTTGATGCTAGTTTTTAAAATTTCTTCTCACCTAACTATAATGAAAAGCAAAGTTAGTAATTAGTAAATATTGATATACAAACATTATTAATTTATTCATATAATCAAGCAATGATTGTCATTTTAAAATGCTGGTTTAGTCTGTTACTTTAAAAATCTGGTAAACTTTTATTATTTAGAAATAGACCTCTGGTTTAATAAATTATAGAGTATTGATTCATTTCATTGGTAATGGATTTGTAAACAATTTCAATTACAAAGGAATTCTTTATAAGTAAAAAATTGTATTTCACAAATTCTTTATGTTATAGAAAATATATATCTTTAATCCACAGCAATGTGATTTTTGAATATTTTTTCCAGATTATTCAGACATTATTTAGAGCAGAATAGGTATCAACATTTTTCTCCCAGCCTTAATAACCGAAAATTCTACTTTTATACAATGGTTTAGGAGTTTACATTTTCCAACATAAATGTTCAATGTTACTACTATTTTTAAGGGAACAAAGAAAGAGAGCAAACACATTTTTTAAAGAATTTTATTTTTAAATAATCTGTACACCCAACATAGACTTGAACTTCCAACCCTGAAATCAGGAGTCCCATGCTCTAGAGAATGAGCCAGCCAGCCAGCCAGGCACCCCTGAGAGCAAACACAGTTTTGATTAGTTGCGTAAATCCTCTCATTTAACTTAAAGGTAATCTTCTCCAATGGGTGCCATTCATTATTCTCATTTAAGAAAAAAAAAAAAGAATACTCTGAATTTCAGAAGATTTAGCGCCTTTGAATCATAACATTGGGACAATTAGGAGCCAGCCAGTCTTTATAAACTACAGTGTGTCTGATTTCAAAATTTGTGTTATTTGTACCACAGCAAAATGCCTCCAAATTCTCTAGATTGCCACCAAATTTTCTAATTTGTGTCTTTCCAGACCACATCTGTTTACTATTATGGAATGTAGAATTTTAAGATTTTATAGCATAAATTCTTCCTTAGTTTTGGAGCCCTTGCAGAATAGTTACCATATAATCAGTGATAAATTACTGTTTAAGACATTTAAGAATGTGTATATAATAAGATTTCTTCTCTTTCCTCAAACCCTGTAATTTGAGCGTAGAGGGAAGTTTCAGCATTGGGGACCATGCATAACTAGGAACTATCCAAGATCTTTCCACTCTGAAACAATCTGTATACTTTCTGTCTTAGAGGGGGAAAGAAAATGACTCCTCACCCCAGGGCCACTACTTAGAGAAAAATGTCAACAGTATCAGAGCTGATTTGAATTGCGGGCAACAAGAAGGGACAAGTATCCTTGAGGTGAAAGCACTAAAACAGCATATTGGTCCTAGGGACAAGATATACTGTTCCATTTGAGTTTATTCTAGAAATAGGAGAAGGCTTAATATTAGAAAAATCTTTAAATGACATTTACTTCATTAATTTAAGGAAGAAAAGCTGTAAGATAGCCTTAGTCGGTGAGAAATTATTTCATAAAATTAAACGGCCATTCATGATTTTTTAAAAAATGCTTTCATTAAGAGTAGAATATAGCAGTTCAGTGACAGGCAAGCATTCCATGAATAAAATAGACAAAATAGTAAATCAATGATAATTTTAAATAGCTAAATAACAAATAGATTAAATAAATACAATAATAAGTCATAAAGAATAAACCATTATCTTTAAAGCTGTGGAAGCAACCAGGACCAGAGTCCGTACAATTCTGGAAAGAGGAGAAACTTGCACAGATGATGTGAGAATTTGAAGCCCTCACTGGTGGTTTCTACCAGCCCTGGTTCAGGCTGGAGTCTGGGAATTTCGTCCAGGTGCAGGTTAAGGGCTACTGCTTGGATGGAGAACTTTTGTCAAACCATGGAGTGGAATAACAAAACCGGATATCAGAGGGGTCTCCACATGGCTAGTGTCCCCCTCAATACAGATGCTAAATGTCATAGCTATGCCGGCCAGGGGCTTGAGAACTAAACCAAAGACCTTAGAAAATCAGGATTTTTCTCTTGTGTTTAGAAAGCAAGCGTCTATTCAAGAAAGAGTCTCAGAGATTACATGTGAGAAAAAGCCTTTGAGAGAGTGACACTGAAAATCCTTATTTTTCTCCGTTTCGAGGAGTTTGCCTATTTTGGTGGATTTGGAGCCTGGCAGGGAACCAGACCTGGAGGAGAGAAAACTGGGTAAGATTTTAGGGACTCTCAGGGTTTCGAAATATCAAACTGGAGCCTTGAAGATTCTCAAAAGCACAGATTGAAAACATTTGCTGTATGTTAAAGCTGTGCCGGTCTAAGCCAAAACTTCTAAAAAGCAATGTAAAAATTTTCACTCTCTCCATGTTGAGACATGCCAGGGTCACAATGAAAAAAAATATGGAGGGCTATATATTAGATATAAGGACAGAGAAAAGAGGTAGACTTGTTCTTACCGAACCCGCAATCCAGGTTGAGCTCAGCTTTGTGGTTATCTCTACTACTTCTGCTTACCAAAGAGTGGACCTTCACTGGTGGAAGATATTATCTGGAGTCTCTAGATTTTTGTGAATACGAGGAAAGTCATTTATTCAAAAACTTCTTGTTATAAAAATAGACATGGCTACATAAGAGAAAGAATACACAATAAAGGCAATGAATGTGTTGTTTAACAACAGATTGAACAGACATTAGCATTAGTGAAATGGATGATGGGTCATTAAAAATACCTAAGCTGAATCACAGATTCCCTAAAATGAGGGGAAAAGCAAGAAATATGATGATCAACGTGCCATGTCTATTGTAATCAGAATAATAAAACAAGAAAAATAAAAACACAAAATTTCTAAAAAAGGAAATAAAACTATCCTCTTTAGATTATTGGTAGTAGAAAACACCAGAGAATCCACAAAGACTTTAATAGGACAGTTTTAAAAGTCAGTATAATAATAACGTGCTATTAACCAGTGAAAATATAAAAACATGCTTTAAACTTTCCCTATTTATTTGAGCAATATACTTAGGAATAAATCTTACAAAAATGTGAAGGCCAATTATTAGGAATTTATACAATTTTTTTTGTAAAGCAGTTAAAGAAGACAGAAATCATCAAAAGATATTTTATATTCATGATTTGGAAGAGTTAATTTTGTAAGAATATTACTTTTCCATAGTTATTTTATTGATATCATCCAATTCCAATCAGATTGTCCAAAAAATTTTCATGGACCTAAAAAGCTGATTGTACACATTTTAAATGATAAGCAGTGTATAAAAAGAGCCAATACTTTCCATCTGTTTTTTGGATTTTATCACACTGTGATGCACATAAAGCTAGGTTTTTTTTTATTGTAAAAAGTAACATTTGAAATATTAATATTCATTATTTCCAATTAAGTTTTTTTGGGAAAATAGAGTATATTGGTAACAAGTAGGAGGTTTTGGAGTTTTGGATTATATATTTGAAATTGAAGTTTAACCTTGTTTTGAATATAACATCTTTTAAATCTGATTGTATTCATAATGGAGGATTAAAATGAGGAAAGGATAACTTTTTGTGGTAGTAGTTTGATTAAATTCTGCAAACTCACTGATTTTGTGTTTCTATGTACTTTTTTTTTTCTGTATACTTTTAGAGCCACTTCATGAATTTAATTGAGATTTTTCTCTTCCAGTAACAATGTATTACTTTTTTTTTTTTTTTAAGATTTTGTTTATTTATTAGAGAGAGAGAGAGAGAGCACGAGCGGGGAGGGTGGGGCAGAGGAGAGGGAGAAGCAGACTCCCATAGGGACACCAGGCTAGATTCCAGGACCCTGGGATCATGACCTGAGCTGAAGGCAGATGCTTAACCAACTGAGCCACCCGGACACCCCAACAATATGTTACTTTTAACAGCACAGTTTTAGCTTAATAAAATAATGTAGTGCATCTAGATTCCAAATGCATTAGCATTTCATGTTTTGGGTGCTTATATTTAAAGCCAGATCACGTTAATTGTTAACCATTTACAATTCATCTCTCAAATGTTGTCTGTAGTCAGTAGTAAAGACAGAAAATAAATGAGGTCAAACTGAAAAACTTGGAAATCTAATTGAGATCTTTTCCTTGAGCCAATACCAAATTAATGTTCTCTCAACCTTTCATAATTAAAATGTAATATTGTGTGGAGCAGTGCAATTATACAGCAAAGCAGGTGGTAGCAGAGGGGATAAAAATTAATCCTTAGCCACTTGTTGAGTCATGGGCTGTAGCTTCAATTTTAAAGAAGCATTATTGTAAAGTGCCTAATTCACTGATGGAAATTCTCCAAGTTCCCAAAGTCAGTCAAGAATTGAAAGTCTATGTTATCTTACCCATAAAATTGAGTGCAATCTACCATGATGAGCACTGAGTAATGTATAGAATTGTTGAATCATTATATTGTACACCTGAAAATAATATAACACTGTATGTTAACTATATTTGAATTAAAAAATAAATGTAAGAATTTAGTGCAACCTAGGAAATATCATATTGCATGTTCTCATGTGGCTACCATCATAGGCTATCCAAAGAACACATCTGATTAGTTCACCCCGTGTTTTAGATCTCTTAAGTGAATATCCATTCAATTACAGCAAGGTCTCTCTACCTTGGCATTTTCGGGTCACAATACAAAATTACATTGTTGTGACGGCTGTCCTGTGCTTTGTGAAAGCTGCTTGGTGGCATCCCTGGTTTCTCAGCACTAGATGCTATGAGCAACCCCCAGCTCAAAAGGGAACAATCCAGCATGTCTCCAGATGCTGGCAAATATTCCCTGGAGGACAAACTTACTCTCCAGTAGAGAACCACTTACCAATAGCATTAAGTTGAAGATTTTTAGCATAATGTCAATGCCCGTGGTAACTTCATCTCTTTTAATGTCATTTCTTTCTTAGCTTTTTGCTCCATAAACACTGATCCTTGTGTTTCTGCATAGACTTTGTGATTTCCAACCTCTATGTGTTTGCTTCTGTTCTCCCTCCTTCTAACCCTTTGTGACCATTTCATCTAACAATGTGATAAGCATCTTTTAGAACTCCGTTCAAAAATATCCTTTCAAAGAAATTTTTTCCTAATGCACCAAAGATGGATTAAATGCTTAGCTTTGGGCCTTGTTTACTGCCTGGGTCTGTCTCTGACTTTGCACTTACTGCATTGCGGGCAAGTCCGAGCAGAGAAGCATAATCCAGGTCATTTAGCCCAAACGTCTAGCTCCACAGACAAAATTTAAATGTTATTCAAATAAAAAAGTTTAGGAGTAAATCAGAAAGATGCTTTACCAGCAATATTAACTTTAGTGTTAAACTATTACCTACCTATTTATCTATCATCTATCTACCTTCTGCCTGTCTTTGTCTGAGTGTCCATCCATCCATCCATCCATCCATCCATCCATCCATCCCATTGACTCATCTAGTCCATTCATCGATCTTTTTATCTGTCTATCTACCCATCCATCTATCTGTATTTTTCTAAATGTAATCGCCCCCAATTACAACTCTATCGGTCAGTTATATACCGATGCACTCATGCACCATGCATTCATGCATACCATCCCACGCATCAAGTCATGAGGTAGGGCTCTGGGCTCCTGTGAGTATTTGCACTCACCCACAGGTATTCCATTGCCCTAGGGAATGAAATATTAAATAACAAATAAAAATACCCTGATAGGTGAGGAAAGGACCTCAGAAAGAGGAAAACAATTTTTTCCTGTTTTTTTGAACAAGGGACTCCACGTTTTAATTTTGTACTGACCCCCACAAGTTATGTAGGTGGACTTGCTTCCAGATGTGTGAAAGTTTCACTTCTATTCAATTAGAAAAATCAAAACATAACTGCCACTTAAGCTGTGACCATTTTTAATTATTTTTTCTTGGTACACGCTTATTTAAGTGTTTGAACTTTAAACCCAGACTTCAAGATTATATATGAACAGATAGTAGCATCAAGTTCATGATCTTTTATGACCAATATTTAGTTTTCAATTTTAATAGCATCTAAATTGAATGAACTACAGCTGCATGCATGAATGTAAATATTTCAATAAGAAAACTCCTAGTTTGAGATGTTACTTTTAGATTTTTATAACTCAGTCTAATTTATAGGAGCCTACAGTGCTCCTTCTTTTACTTGCCAGAACTGCCGAACTTCAATTTATGAAAACACTGATTTTCATTAGTAAGTCACAGGATGTGACATAAAATTAGGAAATGTAATCTCATAACTGCTGGATAGCTAGTAAGACTACATGAAAAATTAGTATCACTGTATAAAAAAGTTGGGCTTAGAAATAAATGAAAATGTCAAAAAATACCTTTTTTCTTAACTCTTTTAATAACATGATTATTTCACACCTTATTAGCTCTCATTAAGACTTTTCCTTTTTAAAATCTCACATTAGTTTTATATTTGGGAAGCAAATTATGTAAACAAAATCAGATAGATGATAGGGCCAAAAAATTATTTTCTCACTTCAACTGTAATAAAGTTACAGGATGGAGTATTTGTCCTGTGACTGGCTTATTTCTTTAGCGTAGTGTCTTCCAGGTTAATCCAAGTTGTCACATGTGGCAGGATTTCCTTCCTTTTAAAGGCTGCATAGTATTCCATTGTACATTTATGCCATACTTCCTTTATTCATCCATCAGTGGACATCTAGGTTGTTTCCATATCTTACCTATTCAATGGGCATGAGGTTTCACTTATGCAAGATGAATAAGCTCTGGAGATCTGCTGTACATCATTGTACCAATAGTTCACAACAGTGTATTATACACTTAAAAATTTTAAGAGGGTGTGGGCACCTGGGTGGCAGTTGATTAAGCATCTGCCTTCAGTTCAGGTCGTCATCCCAGGGTCCTGGGATTGAGCCCAAGTCATGGGGCTCCCTGCTCAGCAGGGAATCTGCTTCTCCCCCTGCCCCTCTCCTCACTCAGATCTATTGTTACCGTAATAAAAAATCAATCAATAAATATAGCATAGTTTGAATGTTACTCATTTTTCTCGATAACTGCTTATTTCTGATATATGCATTGCTCTGAAATCTGCTTTGTCTGACTCTAACGTGTGACACTCCAATTGCCCTTCTCCCCCTTTCTTAGCCTCCTATAGCTTTTCCCATCCTTTAGTTTTACCCTGGTTATGTATTAATATATAAAGTCTATTTCTTGTGGGCAGCATAGCTTGTCTATTGTATTTCAACATGAATATGGTGTATATGTTTAAAGTATCTCAATTTCTAGAAAGAAATTTGTGTTATTTTGGGGTTTCTGTGAGTTACTTTATTTCTTCTTAGTGAATGTCTTCTTTTCACCCTTCTGTTATCCTATATCAATAGGATGCATTTGTTTGGATCGTTCAATGCAATTTCCTCTCTTTCAAGGCTAACTTTTACATTAGTTAAATTCTTTGTTCAGTCCCAGATAATAAACTTCCTTGGCAAGTCTTAGAATACTGGGATTCCTCCTCAGTGACAGAGCAACAGTCAGGAAAATCATGACTTCCTTTTTCTTGTTTGTTAGATAAAAAGATGGATGACACTTACCCATTTCCTGGGATTGGAGAAAGAACTCCATTTCTTACCAGCATCTTTTTAAGTGTAAGCAGGAGAAAAGATATATTTTCTTGCTAGTCAATCAGAGCTTCAGCTCTCAAATTCAGACCCTCTCAAAACTACTAGGGACAATCACAGAATAATCTACCTTTGGATATGAAAGCAGATTTTCGAAGAGATTAACAAATTTACCCCAGGACATAGTAATTGAATTATAACATGGCAATAAACTTATTCCAAGAATGTGGGAATGTTCAGATTAATTTATCCATCACCACACACCATTTATGTTACTAAGGACCAAATACTTATTATTATATCCACAGGTGACAAAAAGTGTCTGTGCTGACTTACATAATTCTAATTAATTATAACACAAAACTCTACATAGGATATGACACACTGCCAAATATGTGTTGGATGAACAAGGCAGGATAAAGCTAAAAAAAAAAAAATCTGTATATTAAGGTCAACTGTACAGAGATTTTTCTAGGAAGGTACCTGACATCCTGATGTGAAATAGCCCAGAGACCCTGAGGACAGGACCCCATAGATCTCTTGGAAATTTTAATTTAAAACCAGAGAAGGGAAAAGTCCTGATCCCTGGCAACCTGTTGCTGGGCAACCTGATCTTACTGGGTCGCTTAGTAACAATCCTGCTGGTTCTTCTCCAGAGGATATTTTAATATTAAATAAATGCGTTTAGCCAAAATCTTCTAAAATTATATTTTAGCACCAAAGATCATAAAATTTTAACATTTGTGCCTTTCAAAATACGATCTAAATAAGACTCTAAGCAAAATCACAATGTCCTATATTCATCTGTATTTTTTGTTTTAATTTTATTGTCTAATACGGCATAAAAGTCTTTTTAACATTATAAGAATTCTATGATTTGTATTCTGTATATCCCTGAGAAAATATGAAGTACTTATTCTCTCTTTTAAGGTAAATATTACTCTGCATGTTAACAGAGAACAACAACTCTATTGGGGAATAAATCTTAATTCTAAGATACTTTAAAAGTAAAAAAAAGGTAATTACTGATGACATTTAAAAATATGTCTACAATCTTATAGAAAAGGCTTCTTTCTTTTTTTTCTTCTGACAGCACTCAAATTCTTATTTTAAAAGATACCTTACTGAATCTCTTCTTTTAGAATGTGACATAATTATAATATCAGTTTCTAGAATAAGACAATATTGGTGGGGTGGGGAGAAACAGCCTTATTTCAAATCTAGCTAACCTGTCATGGGCAGTCCTTCAGGTTACTATTTCTCATCTTGCAAATCTTGCAAAAAAAAAAAAAAAAAAAAAAAAAAGGATGAAAGGCCAGGTGGAAAAACAACCAATAGG
>NW_024423344.1:37568643-37847101 GCF_017311325.1 Ursus maritimus
AAAAAAAAAAAAAAAAAAAAAAAAAAGGATGAAAGGCCAGGTTAAGAAACAACTCATATGCTCCAAATTTTATTCATCCCATTCAGGCCAATTATCCCGTTCCCTGTGCATCAAGCTGCAGTGTAGGGAATGCTATTAAAAACAGGTATTGCAAAAAAGACCACCCACCCTCTTGGACACTTTCTTCAATACAGTGATGGTCTTTACTTACTTTCTCAGATTAATTTAATTTGGCTAGTAGGTTTATTTTTAGGAAATACAGGAGTGTCTTTAGAGAGGAACTTAAACAGAGTTGTGTGTAAACTTTCGAATTATTTATATCAGCTTTAGATACCACTTGGGTCCATTTCCATTGGTGGAGAAAAACATCCTAGACGTCATATAGTAGAGCAGGTAAGGACATGTCAGTGTATAACAACCCTAGCACACTCCCTCCCATACAGGAGCTTTTTTTTTTTTTTTTTAAGTGGAAATGAAAATAAAGGGATGAATATCTGTGACAGCACAAATTTAAATGGTCCTGATGCTTTATATTTTGCATTTATAAAAATAGGATCATAGAATAGGTGAACTTCTGTGTCTAGCTCCTTTCACTTAATGTCATGAAGGTTTATATTATAGTGTTATTACTACTTCATTCTTTTTGTATGGCTGGATAATTTTCCATTGTATGACTGTACTATGTTTTGTTGATCCATTCATCAATTGATTGAAATTTTGGGTGTTGCTAGATTTCGAGGATCATGAAAAATGCTGCTATGAACATTTGCATGCAACTTTTGGGTAGATATGTTTTCATTTCTCTTGGATATACATGTAATAGTGGAATTGCTTCACCATATGGCAACTCCGTGAATAACATCTGAGGAATTTTAGTCTTTTTTCTCTTTGCCTTTCAGTTTGGGAAGTTCCTACTGGCAGATCTTTAAGTGCACGGTTCTTTTTTTGGCTGTTGATGAGCCCTTTAAAGGCATTCTTTATTTCTGTTACAGTGTATTTGGTTTCTAGCATTTCTGTTTGAATCGTTATTTGAGTTCCCAACTCTCTGCTTACATAACCCATGTTTTCTTCCATTGTTTCCATTAGCTCCCTTAGCATATTAATCAGTTAATTTAAATCCTTCTGTGATAATCTCAAAGTCTCTGCCATATCTGACTTTAGTTCTGTTACTTCCTTTGTCTCTTACAACTATTTAGCTTTTTAGTATACCTTTCAGTTTTCTGTTGAAAGCCTGACATGATATATAGGGTAAAAGGAGTTGTGGTAAATGGGCCCTTAATGGGAGGTTTTATGTTTCTCTGGTTAGGAGTTATGCTGTATGTATTGTTTGCTATGGCCGTAGGGGTCAAGGTGAAAATTTCTGCCAGGTTCCTTGGTTTTGTCTCCCTTCTTGGCTTGGGGCTTCTCTAAAAGAATCTTCAAATAACATCTGAGCCTTGCTGCTCTCTTAGCTGGAATAGCTTGTTACCCTAGAGCAGTCCTATGGAAGTGGCAGTAAGGCGTGAGGGGAGGGGAGCCATTCTGATCAGGTCTGTCTGATAAGGTCTGTCTTTTCCTGATGCCTCTAAGCTTTGACCTTCACAGAACCCATGCCCCTAGACTGTGACTTTCACAAAGGATTCTCTGTCCCTGCCCTCCCCCGCTTCTTAGGTGACACAGGAGGGCAAGAGGCAGCTGGAGTTGGGTTTACCCTCTCCCAGGTTGGTTTGGCTCCAGTAGAGTAGTTTCCTTGAGGCAGAACTAGTTAAAGAGCGCAGAATGCTATGGACATATTTCAGAATGAAAACTTATCTCCTCTTACCCCTTTCCCTGCCGTGATGGAGGGGATTTTTTTTCTGATCTTTACTGTGTGAGCCTGGTAGGGCTCCTGGAGGTAAAACTCAAGAAAGTGTGAGGGCCCCTTCAGCATGAGCCTTATGTGGAATTTTTATCTTACAAACTTGTCCACACTGAGCCTGTAGCAATCCACCAGAGTTTAAACCTTCCTACCTGATCCTAACTCCAGCAGTTTCTGCTCCTAGGCTACTTTTTCAGTAAGCCACGATTCTTGGATTTCACTTGTCTCTTCAGTTTTCAGAGTAGTGGTTTGTCCTGTGACTTTAATTCTTGGATAGAATTAAGAGGAGCTCATTTTTAGTTTGTGCAGCTTTTTGCTTGTTGTGAGTCGGGGAATGACTTCACACTGTTTACGTCTTGGAACAGAAACTGGAAAGCCTGTGGCTCATCTTTGCACTTTCTGACAGTTATTTGAAGTACTTTTTTCTTTTTTTATTTTGATGAAGCCAGTTTATTTTTTTTTTCTTTCATTGTTTTTGCTGTTGGTGTCATATCCCAGAAACCATTGCCTACTCCAAGATCATGAAAATTTAAACCTGAGTTTTGCTTTAAGAATTTCATAGTTTCAGTTTTTATATTTAGGTCTTCATATATTTTAAGTTACTTTTTGTGTATGATCATGAGGTGTAGGGTTCCAGATTCATTCCTTTTTGTGTGTATATCCAGTTGTGCCTGTGAAATTCTTGAAAAGACTATTATTTCTCCCCTTGAATTGTCTTTGATACCCCTGTTTAAAATCAACTGGGGACGAGTTTTGGATTTACTTCTAGATCCTCTATTCTATCCCATTGATGTATACATTGATCCTAAGCCATTACGAATCCGACTTGTTTATTGTAGCTTTGTATTAAGTTTCGAAGTCAGGAAGTGTTAGTCTTTTTTTTTTTTTTAATACATTTTTTTGGCTATCCACATCCCTCACTTTTCATATGAACTTTATAGACTCATAAAATTCTGAAGAAGAGCAAGTGTGGATCTTGATAGAGGTTGTGTTGAATCTGTAGAACAGTGTGGGAAGTATTGCCATGTGAATGGACTGTCTTCAAATTCATAAGCATGGGATGTGTTTCCATTTATGGAGGTCTTTTTAATTTTTTTCAGTGGTGATCTAAAGTTTTGAGTGTAGGGCTGCCTGGGTGGCACAGCGGTTGAGCGTCTGCCTTCGGCTCAGGGCGTGATCCCAGCATTCTGGGATCGAGCCCCACATCAGGCTCCTCCGCTATGAGCCTGCTTCTTCCTCTCCCACTCCCCCTGCTCGTGTTCCCTCTCTCGCTGGCTGTCTCTATCTCTGTCAAATAAATAAATAAAATCTTTAAAAAAATAAAAATAAAAAAAAATAAAGTTTTGAGTGTACATTCCTTGCACTTCTTTTGTTAAAACTGTTCTAAATATTTTATTCTTTTTGATGCTATTGCAAATGAAATTGTTTTATTAATTTTATTTTTGGATCATTCATTGCTAGAATATAGAAATACAACTGATTTTTGCATTTGAACCTTGTCCCTGCAAATTTGCTGAACTCATTTACTAGCATTACTAATTTGTTACTGTTTCTGTTGTTATTTCTATGGATTTCTTGGGACTTTCTGTATGCAAGACCATGAATCTACAAATAGAGATTTTCTCCTTTTCCAATCCGAATGTCTTTTTCTGTTCTTTCCTAATTTCCCTGTTTAGAACTACCAGCATAATGTTGACTAGAAACGGTGAGCACTGTTCTTGATCTTAAGAGAAAAGCTTTCGTTCTTTCAAATACAATAAGATACTAACTGGGTTTTTTGGTAGGTGTCCTTTTTCAGATTGAAGAAGTTCCTTTCTATTCCTACTTTGTTGAGCAGTTTTGTTAAATGCAGTTTCGTGTGTGTGTGTGTGCGTGTGTGCGTGTGCGAGCTGAGATGATCATGTATCTTTCCCCCTTTATTCTATAACATATTACATAGATCTCTTTTCTTACCGTGAGTTTTTCTTGCACACGTGGAGTAAATCGCACTTTGGGAGGATGCAGCATCATTTTTGTATTTTCCTGAATTTGGTTTGAAAGTATCTTGTTGACAATTCTTGCATCTCTATTTATGTGCGACATTGATCTATAATTTTTTTCTTGTGATGTCTTTGTCTGGTTTTAGTATAAAAGCAATACTGGCCTTATGGAATAAATTGGAAACTGTTCCCACCCCTTTAAATTTTGGAAGAACTAGAGAAGGATTCATGTTAATTTGTCTTTAAATATTTGAAGAAATAACCAGTGGAGCCACCTGGCCCTGGCCTTTTCTTTTTTGGAGGCTTTTTGATTACCTATTCATTATACTTACTTGTAATAAGTGCATGCATATTTTCTGTTTTTCTTGATTCAGTTTTTGTAGTTTGTGCATTCCTAGGAACTTGGCCATTTCATCTAGGTTATCTAATGCATTGTCGTATAATTGTTCATAATATTCCCTTATAAGACTATTTTTATTTCTCTAAGGTTGATATTAGTGTCTCCTCTTTTTAAAAAAAAACAAACTGATTTTTGTCATATGAGGCTTCTCTCTTATTTGCTTGGCCATTCTAGTGAAGTCTTTTAAGTTTGTGGAACTGTTCAGAGAATCAGCTTTTTTTTTTTTTTTTTTTTAAAGATTTTATTTATTTATTCGACAGAGATAGAGACAGCCAGCGAGAGAGGGAACACAAGCAGGGGGAGTGGGAGAGGAAGAAGCAGACTCATAGCGGAGGAGCCTGATGTGGGGCTCGATCCCATAATGCCGGGATCACGCCCTGAGCCGAAGGCAGACGCTTAACCGTTGTGCCACCCAGGCGCCCCAGAGAATCAGCTTTTTAAAAAATATTCTTTGCTGTTTTTCTGTTTTACCTTTTATGTATTTCCACTCTAACCCTTGTTATCTCCTTTCCTATGCTTATTTTGGGTTTAGTGTGATTTTCTCCCTAATTTTTAAGGTGGAAGTTTAAGTAATTTTTCTTCTTTTTCTAAGATAGCCATTCACAACTATAAATTTAACTACTGACAGTGCATTACCTTCATCCTATAGGATTTGGTATATTGGTTTTATGTTTTTATTCATTACAAAAGATATTCTAATTTCCCTTGTGACTTCTGTGATAGTTAGGTTTTGGGTTATTTATTTAGGAATATGTTATTTAATTTTCACATATTTTTAAATTTCTCAAATTTCTTTCCATTTTTAATTTGTAATTTTATCCCATTGCATTCAGATAACTTTATATTATTTATTTGTTTCAATGTATTGAGAATTGTTTTATGGCCTAGCATATGGTCTATGCTGGTACATCCGAACTTAAGCAGAATATGTATTCTACTGTTGGAATCATCTGTAGATTTCTCTTGGTTCTAACTGATGTGTAGTATTTTTTAGATATTTTATTTGTTTGTTGATCTTCTTTCTAGTTGTTCAAATATGGTGAGTATATATAGTCTCTAACTACTTTGCAGAATTATTTTTTTCTCCCTTCAATTCTGTCATTTTTTGTTTCATGTATTTCTGGACTTCGTTGTTAGGTGGACTTTGTTCTGGACTTTGTTGTTAAATACAAAAAATATATTTTTATAATTGTGATGTATTTGTGATGTATTGCCCCTTTTGCCTTTATAAGACAACCTTTTACATTTCTAGTGGCAACTTTGTCTTAATGTATATTTTGTCTGTTATTAATGGACCCCTCCAATTTTCTTTCCATTACTGTTTGAATGGTATATCTTTTCCATCCTTTTATTTTCAACTTTTTGTGTCTTTCAATATAAAGTGTGTCTCCTATAAACATAATACGTTTGGTTCATGTTTTTTATCCAATCTGCCACCACTGCCTTTTGATCGAAGTGTTTAATCCATTATATTTAATCTAATTACTGATAAAGGAAGATTTTATTTTGCTTTTATTTTCCATATGTCTTATGTTTTGCTCTTCCTCCAGTCTTCACTTACTACCTTCTTTTTGTTATTTTCAAGTGTACAATTTTAATTCTTTTGTCATTTCTTTTATAGTAGTTTACTATAGAGGCCTCTAGACTGTTCTTTTTTTATTGTTTTTGAAGGTGTTTGCTTTTCAAGCTGATGCAGGGGAGATGGGGATAGGCCAAGTTGAAACACTACAAAGCTTAATGTTCTTATGAGACTCAGATATGTTTTTTGTGAGGAAAACTCAACTCTGAGTTTGCAAGTCTGATTAATTTCTAGACTTCTGAAAAGTTTATTTTGACAACTTTTGCCAGTGTTCTCTTTGCTTTTATGAAGGAGAGGATTTTCAGAGGTTCTCACACTGACACTTTGCTGATAAATTTCTACCACCAGTTTTTTAAATTTAATGTAATTTTTATTGATGTGTAATTGACATGTAACATTATATTAGGTTCAGGTATACAACATAATGATTCAATATTTGTACACATTATGAAATGAACACCACAATAAATCTAGCTGTCACCCATCACCATACATAATTACAATGTGTTTTTTTTTTTTAATGAGGATGTTTAAGATTTACTCTCTTGGCAGCTTTCAAATATGCAATACATCATTCTTAACTATAGTTACCATACTGTATATTACATTCTCATCACTATTTTATAACTGGAAGTTTGTACCTTTTGACCCCCTTCACCAATTTAACAGACTCCCCAACACCTCCCCGCCTTTCTGGCAACCACCAATCTGTTTTCTGTAACTATGAGCTTGTTTTTTTTTTTTTTCTTTTGTTTTGTTTTGTTTGTTTTGTTTTGTTTTTTAGATTTCACATATAAGTAAGATCATATGGTGTTTGTCTTTCTCTATTTGACTTATTTTACTTAATATAAATGCCCTCAGTGTCAATCCAAGTTGTCCCAAATGGCAAGATTTCATTCTTTTATGGCTAAATAGTATTCCATTGTGTGTGTGTGTGTGTGTGTGAGAGAGAGAGAGAGAGAGAGAGAGAGAGAGAAATATCTTTATCAGTTCATCCATTAATAGATACTTTGGTTGTTTACATATCATGGCTATTATACATAATGCTGCAATGAATATGGAGGTGCCTATATCTTTTTGAATTAGTGTTTTCATTTTCTTTTGATAAATACCCAGAAGTAGAGTTGCTGGATTATATGGTAGTTCTAGTTTTAAGTTTTTGAGGAACCTCCATTACTGTTTTCCACGGAGGCTGTACCACTTTACATTCCCACAAACAGTGGTAGTTCTAGTTTTAATTTTTTGAGGAACCTCCATTACTGTTTTCCACGGACGCTATACCACTTTACATTCCCACAAACAGTGCACAAGGGTTTCCTTTTCTCCACATCCTCACTGACACTTGTTTCTTATCTTTTTAATAATAGCTAGTCTATAAAAAAAAAAATAATAGCTAGTCTAACAGGTGTGAGGTGATATCTCATTGTGGTTTTGATTTGTAGTTCCTTGATGATAAGTGATGTTGAGCATCTTTTCATGTGCCCGTTGGTCAACTGTGTCTTCTTTGAAAAATGTCTATCCAGATCCTCTGCCCATTTTTTAATCAGATCATTTTATTTTTTGCTATTGAGTTGTATAAGTTCTTTACATATTTTAGATATTAACCCCTTATCAGATATATGATTTGCAAATATTTTCTCCCATTGGTTGATTGGCTTTTTGTTTTACTGATGTTTTCCTCTGCTATAAAGAGCTTTTTAATTTGATGTAGTTCCACTAGTTTGTTTTTGCGTTTATTGCTTTTGCTTTTGGAGTCAGTTCCAAAAAAATCATCACCATGATCAGTGTCAAAGGACTTACTGCTTATGTTTTCTTCTAGGAGTTTTATAGTTTCAGGTCTAACATTCAAGTCTTTAATGCATTTTGAGTTAATTTTTGTATATTGTGTAAGATGTTAGTGCAATTTCATTCTTTTGCATGTGGCTGTCCAGTTTTCCCAATACTGTTTATCGAAGAGACTGTCCTTTCCCTGTTGTATATTCTTGGCTCCTTTGTTGTAAATTAATTAACCATATATGTGTGGGTGGATTTACGAATTCTCTATTTTGTTCTATTGAGCTGTGTCTGTTTTTATGCCAATACTACAGTATTCTGATTACTATAGTTTCTTAGTATAGATGGAAATCAGGAAGTGTGATGCCTCCAGCTTTGCTGTTTTTCAGTATTGCTTTTCTAGACTGCCAGCCCACATGGATTGAGCAGAACTTCTTGCCTTAGGAGGCCTCTTCAGCTGTTTTTTTTTTTTTTTTTTTTTTTTAAGATTTATTTATTTATTTATTAGAGAGAGACAGCCAGCGAGAGAGGGAACACAAGCAGGGGGAGTGGGAGAGGAAGAAGCAGGCTCCTAGTGGAGGAGCCTGATGTGAGGCTTGATCCCTGAACGCCAGGATCATGCCCTGAGCCAAAGGCAGATGCTTAAGGACTGCTCCACCCAGGCGCCCCTGTTTTTTGTTTTTTGTCTTGTATTGTTTTGTTTAAAGCTACCCCATGGAAATTCACACCTATCTGCCTGTACCTTTACATAACAACTAACTTAGCTGACTTTCCAGTTAAGTATTTAACTCCTTAATGCTTCCCAGGCTGGTAAATGCCCCATCATTTGCTACTTTCTTTCTCAGGTGCCTACACACACACACACACACACACACACACACACACACGCACACACGCACACGCTCGCATGAGCACCCACTTCCTTTATATACAGAGCAGCATTTCAAGTTCCAAAATACATTGCTTTTAGTAAAGTCAAGCAAAAAGGAAAAAGAATCTTGTACTTAAATCATTTTAAAAAGTCACTTGCAATTAATGAAACTTAGCTATTTTTCAGGGTTTATTTATTGATTTACTTATAAGTAAAATATGTACGTAGAGGCTATGAAATGTGAGAAATCTTATGTGAACAAATTAGGCCATTCTCTTACCAATAAACATTTTGTGGCTTGCCATAGATTTTAGAAAAAAAATATGTCATCCCAAAGACCTTCAAAGTAATGCAAATCTGTACTTGCATTTCTTCAATATTTCTCTTATCTTTGGAATATTTTATCCAGTATGCATCCTGATTATAATCTGAAGACTTTTCTGCCACTTCCATTCATTATTACTGTTATTGAATGTTTTTGAAATAAATTTATATTTAAAATATCATTGGATCAAAATTAGGACAGAGTTACCAGAAATATAAATTAGCTATGATACTTTATACTAGGAATTGGCAGAATAAAAAAAAAAATTGAAGTTTGAGGGGAGAATAAAAATATTAAAAGAACACAAAATATCTAAAATAGTTAAAATAATAATATTATAACAAAATATTGGCATTTTGGTTTTTACCAAGAAACCATTGGAGAACAGAGATTGTATAGCAATTATAACTTGAAAGGATAAATGCATTTGAGGCAGTCAATTAGAAGTGAGCATGATGCAGCAACATGGACGGCACTGGAGGAGATAATGCTAAGTGAAATAAGTCAAGCAGAGAAAGACCAGTATCATATGGTTTCACTCATCTATGGAACATAAGAAGTAGGAAGATTGGTAGGAGAAGAAAGAGATAAAGAAAGGGGGGATAATCAGAAGGGGGAATGAAGCATGAGAGACTATGGACTCTGGGAAACAAACTGAGGGCTTGAGAGGGGAGGGGGGTGGGGGAATGGGACAGGCTGGTGATGGGAAGTAAGGAGGGCACGTATTGCATGGTGCACTGGGTATTATACGCAACTAATGAATCATCGAACTTTACATCAGAAACCAGGGATGTACTGTATGGTGACTGACATAATATAATAAAAAAATATTATTATTAAAAAAAAAGAAGTGAGCATGATGGAACACATTATTATAGTGGAATACAAGATTAGTTTAGAAATTAAGAAATTAACTAGGGAACAGCTACACAAAATTATGAAATTTAAATAAAAGTTATTAAAAGTAAAAAAAATTGCTACGATATGTGGTAAGCTCCTCAATAAGTAGATATTGACAAAATAGAAACTGGCATTAAATTAATTAACTGTAATTAATTTAGAATAAAATATTAAGTTGGAATTTAGAAAATAAATTAGTATTTAATCATACCATTTTAAAATCTAAATTTAATAACGTACTGGATACCATAATTAGACAAAAATTCTGTATATTTTTTAAAACTGTATAAACTGTAAGATTCTCTCAAAAGTATAAATCTGTGGTCCTGATGGTAACATACATTTTCCCATGTGTCATGAGCTATAACCAATACTGAACATTATTTACAAAGCATTAAACATTTCTGTTAAATTTTAAAGTTAGTATGTGTGCTAAATCAATTATATTGGCCATTTGCTAAATTGATCCTTTGGTATATTGATTTCTAACAAATTGGTTTCTGGCAAATGGGCTTTTAACAAACTTGGCTAGATCAGAAGAGAAAGGAATATTGGAAGCATCTCACAGTCAATTTTTGTGTGGACACAGGTAACTATTTCTTGAAGGGATTGAGAGCAATTCCATCCTGGAATAAAACTAAGTTTTCTTTCACCTTCTCTGGATAGAAACTCATGAGATATATTAGCATAGCTATTTATACATGTATTGTACTGTTTATTTAAGCAAAAGAGTAAGGAAGAAAGATAATTGAAGAAGAAAGTGGAAGGAAAGAGGAAAGTTAAGAAGTAGAAAGGGTGACTAATAGAAAAAACATGAGTTCTAAACAAAAATAAATAAAATAGGGCATTTACATTTGCTATTTAGTCTCCCTTTTTGGAGATTTGCTACCTATCTTTTGATCAGTACACAATAACTTCGGTAGTGCTTAGCAAAGAATAGTGCTATCATTCTGTTAGTTCCCTGTACTCCCACGAGAAGGATAACTAGTTTATAAGGTGGTGTCAGAAACCTTACACATTACGGTTTTTATTCTGAAGCTAATAGAAACATGCACACATATATACACACACAGAGAAGAGATAAATACCAAAATGTATTCTGTGTAAACATCAGTATCAATAAAGACTTTCAGTAAAAGGAAAAGAGATTAAAAATATAATATCAAAGAAGTTAATTGCAAAAACCTTATAATTTTTAATTTGAATGGAACTCCTATGAACTCCTGTTTTCTCTTAAAACTAGTATTTCCTAGGGGCGCCTGGGTGTCTCAGTCATTGAGTGTCTGCCTTTGGCTCAGGGCGTGATCCAGGCGATCTGGGATGAGCCCCGCATCAGGCTCCTCTGCTGGAAGCCTGCTTCTTCCTCTCCCGCTCCCCCTGCTTGTGTTCCCTCTCTCGCTGGCTGTCTCTCTCTGTGTCAAATAAATAAATAAAATCTTTAAAAAAAAAAACACAAAAAACTAGTATTTCCTATTTCAGTCAAGTTTAGTCATCTGACAACTCTTTCAGTTATCTGTTGGTGTAGTAAATAAATATTAGTGGCTTTAAACAATGAACATTGGGGATGCCTGGGTGGCTCAGTCAGTTAAGCGTCTGCCTTTGGCTCAGCTCATGATCCCAGGGTCCTGGGATTGAGCCCTGCATCTAGTCCCTGCTCAGCAGGGAGCCTGCTTCTTCCTCTCCTCCTGGCTCATGGTCCTGCTTCACTATTTCTGTCTCTCACCCAAATAAATAAATAAAATCTTAAAAGAAAAAAGAACATTAAATTGCTCAGAGTTATGAGACAGAAATTCAGGAAAGGGTCAGCAGGGTCATCTATGTTCTCCATAGTGTTGATTGAGCAACCTGGTAGAGGCCAGAGATCAGTTCGAATGTCTGGAGGGGTTTCTGGATGGTCAGGCCTCTTTTTTTGCGTGGCCATTTTATATGTCTGGATCCTTGGCTGTTCTCCTCATGGTGTCTGTCACCGCATGCAGTCTTATCCTCCAGGGTGTTTCTCTTCAGGCAGATAGCCCAGACTTCTGACCTCCCAGAGACAAACAATGGAGGCTGGAGGGCCTCTTCACGTCTAAGTTTGGACATCACACAAAAGGGCATACACAATAAAAGAAATTGTAGCCTCCGCCTTTAGATACTATCTACCACAACACCCCAAAGCAATGAAAACTTCTAGCATCAAATGTGGGCCCAATAGATACATTTCCCACTTTTAGCAGGATTTTTCGGTTAAGGGCGAAACCTAGGAGCAAAAAACGCAGAAGACAAACTCGGACTATCTTAACACATCAGAAACCAAGGAAGTGAAGAGAATAAGGGAAGAAACAATCATATAATATATGCCTCTTGATGTGATGCTTTAGAAAGTACATAAACAATGTGTAAAATATTCTTCCAAAAAAAAAAAAAGTTTCAATCTGTTCAAATCTCTAATTATAACCATTAACTCAAATGAAATTCAAGAGTCAGAGGAACATATTAAACCATAACATGATAATAACATGCTAATATCAGATTAATTTGTGTTAGAAACTAAGTTTCACCTTCTCTTAGCTTTGCGAAAATTATTTTGCAGGGATTTCAATCTCTTGTCATAGGATGGAGGTAAGAAGAAGATACTTTATGAATATATGCTATGTGCATATTAAAGAATATAAATTATATAAAACAGCATAGATAGCAATGGAGCCCAACAAAAATGAGCTTCAACTCTCCTTTTCCTCCTCCTGACATACCTGTTACTCCCGGTAGAGAATTTCTTTCGGAGTTGTCTGCAGTTACTAGTATAAATTGAGCCCTGTGATTCCTCCTCATTAATAGCTTTTCAGTAAGAAGATAGCTCTTAAATATAAATCCTCTTATGATATGAAATGAATCATTTAATAATGGTCTCAACAAAATTCAAAGATTTCTCAGAAAACAGGGGGGAAAAAAAAAAAAAAACTACCAGAAGCTTTTCCCACGCCACTGAACAACTTACCTACTTCTCTGCTTCTGTGCTCTGCATTCTTCCCGGGCACGTTACATGGATTCTCATGCTGTTTACAAAGACCCGCACTTCACTTGTATAGCAGATCCCACCCCTCTCACCTACTTAGTGACATTGCTGCCTGCCCTCTCCTCTGAATCACTGTGTTTCCCCCTTATCTAATGGATTTTTCACCCACAAGTAGACAAGTATCCCAATATTCATTCTGTCTTCAAGATAAAGTTCTCTTGATCTACTCTGGCCTCTTCATGGTACCTTGAAACATTATACTCTCAAACACAGAGTCTTTGCACTTGCTGTTCCCTCTTCATGAAAGTACTTCTCTGAGATATTTGCATGGCTTGCTCCCACACTTTGTCCTGATACTGAGTCATGTGTCAGTATTCTGCTGTCATCTCCCATTACCACCTTGATTAAAATTACAAGCCCCACTTTACTGCTCATTGACATTACATATATTTTGTCCTCAGTTTTTTCTCCAAAGCTCATATTACTTTTTAACTTATATATATATGTATATGTATATACATATATATAGAACGCAAATATAATTTTCAAGATATATATTTAAATATATAAAATATATAAATATAAAATATAAATAAAATATAAAAATATGTAAAATGTATTTAAATATATTTAATTTAAAAATATATAATTTTATATATTTGTAAATATATATTTATAAATATTTAAATACATATTTTAAAATAAAGTATACTTAAATATGTTTAGTAAATATAATTTTAATAAATATAATTTAAAATTATTTTGAATATAATTTTTAAATAAAATTTTTTACAGTCACTGTCTATTCATTAGAATGAAATATTCATGAAAACTGTAAATTTGTGTGTTTTGTTCACTGGTCCATCATCATTGACTAATAGGTTCTCAATAAATATTTGTTAACCCAAGAGACTAGCTTATAGAACTAAGCATCAAAATCTGGTAATTGTGGCTACGGCTCTTTATGACCCCATGATATGTGGTACATGTTGTGTTTATCATCTGCCTTTCATGTCAAAATTTAGATTTAAGTATTGAAGAAGAAATATCAAACTGCTTATATTTTTCTCTAATAAAATAGGTGCAAATGCACTTTTTTGCTCCTCACAATTATTCAAGATATAAATGAAAACTAAACTTTGATAATGTCAAAGAGCTGTAGCTGACACAAAGCCTGCATGCATTATACAACAATAAAGGGAACGGAAATTAAATATGCCACTTTCAACTTCTATTTTTAACTTCTTCAGCACTGCGATATTTACAAACCTTATTTTTTAAAATATAATTATCTAAAATAAGTCAAAGGTGTCATTTTATAGCTATAAAACAGATGGGGGATGATGTTGAAACCTTGAAGCATAATTTCATGAAATGCTAATTGATCCCAGAGGTTGATTATTGCTTTAGTATTTCAAGAACGTTTCATTTAAATTTTCATAAATTTTCTGTTTCCCCCCCCTCTCTCTCTATATATATAAAACCTCTCTCTCTATAAATATATATATAAGCATCTGAAGAAAATTTGTTTCCCTCTCCCCCCCATGTATATATAAAACCTTTTTCTCTCTCTCTATATATAAAACCTCTCTCTCTCTCTCTCTCTCTATATATATATATATATATAAAACCTCCCTCTCCCTCCCCCTCTATTTATATATGTATATAAAATCTATAAGCATCTGAAGACCTTTAAGGTATTTTGGTGTATACGAATTCACATATAAATATCCTAAAGAGAAATTGTAAACTGTTGTTGAATTACTGTTGGAAATTTTCTTCAAGTATAAATAAGGTGTTTGCTATAATCACAGAGGGACTGCTATTTACACATAATAGTCTGGTTATTTGTTGTTGACTAGTTGTTTCCATGTCAACTGCATTCAATAAAGGAAATTAGTCACCATATGGTTGATAGAGCCATCTGTGCACTCCAAGGACTAGCCTATTGATGCAAATGGAAACTTGTTTTGTAAAAGGTTAAAATGACAGTAATATATAAATTATATAATGTATCAAAGGGGTTGCACAAAATATATTTTCCTAATTGTTCATATTAAATTCTCTTGGTTATTATTGAATAATACCATTTTACTCTAGGTAAAAAACACCAAAATATATTAAACAGACATTTTTTTTAAAAAGGAAAGAAAGAAGGAAGGAAACAACAAATTAGTTTAATGGTTTAAGCAGTTTTATCAGAAATTACCTTACCATGAAATTCACTGGACATTTTTGAGGTACCCAAACCATTAAGTACATTCTAATTTTTCAGGTGGCTACATGCAATATTTGGCAAGTTTGAGAACTTTTAAATATTAGTAGGAAAGAAACCACAATATATTTCAGTGATAAAACTTTAAAGCCATCTGAATCTCTTTCCTTTAACCCATTGAGAATTGAGGCCACTTCTGTAAGCATGAATTTTTCTTTGTTCCAGGAAGATAAGTTTTTAAGCAAATATCCTTGATGACTATTTCGGAAATTCTTTAAATCCAATTTATTGGATTAAATAGGTTGCTCATCCAGGTAAATACTCCTTTCTCAGGACAATACATTCCTTACGCAAGCAGTTTACTATCAAACAACTTTTTAATCACCAAGATTTAATTTAAGATCCACACTTTTCTGTGACCACCAGCACTAAACATTATATCACAGAATTTGCCTAATCCCAACCAGATACCCATATTGGAAGATCTAACACAAATCTTTTGAGCATAGCTCCTCTTCCAAGCCTGTGAATATAAACCCATGACTTCTCTTTCTGAGACGTTGTTAAACTCTGTCAAGATAGTGTTCTCTCTACCTGAAGTAGGCTTCATAAACGGATCTATTTGATCAGTGGGTATCATTTGGAGAAGTCTGCAATCTGGAAGCCCAGAGGCCTCAAGTATATCCAATTGAAAGCCCCTCTTTACTGAAGCTCAAAACCTTAGCTTAAAAGCAGCACGTTCCTCTGAGACCCTTTAGTCTCCTTAGGGGTCCCTCCAACTGCAACAATGAGATAAACCTCACAATGGTTTGTGCTATAATTTCTCTTTGTTCCGCCCCAAAAATTTGAGCTTATGTTGATTTCTAAGAATTGAAAGAGAAACCTTTTTAGTGTTTCTTCAATTAACTGATCTTAGTTGGAAACTTTTATTCTTAATGTTGTCATTTGCAACACTGTTCTTTGTCTCTCTCCTGTCCCCATCCATTTGGTTAGAGTGTCTTTAAGCAAATATGCACAGAGAAGAGAACACACATAGTATGATAAGATCAAAAGGTCTCAGAGATTAGACACTTTATAGCATGAAGTTTGCCTTGGGTCACCTATTAATACTTTATAAAAATTTTCTTAAACCTGCCTTATAATATCTGTTAAAAGTATGGCACTAGGAAAATCTCTGCTCCAAAATTTTCCTTTTCTAAGAATAACAGATTTATTGATGCCACTACAGGAAATAATCTATCACCAGTTTGGGGCCCCCAAATCACAAGATGCATAAGTGTTATATATGACCAACTGCGGCCAGCCTCTCGTGGCTTAGACCCACTTTAACTCAGTCTAAGTGTACTCACTCTTAGACTGATTGATATGATCCTATCTTAACCTGTGCTTCTTCCCATCTTATCTACAGACTGGCCTTCTCTAATGGCCGTTTAGAGTTCAATGCAAATGCAATATAGTTCATGTTAGACACTTGTCTTTTTCAGAATAGAGAAATTTTGTCAAAGCTTTTTAGTAGTTAGACAGATATGGAGACATTTAGAGATTATTTAGAATAGTTAATATATAATCTGAGGCTCTATAATATCTACCAAATCTTTAATATGTAAATTGGACCCTCAGATTAAACGAACAAACAAAAAACCCAAAAAAACCCTTGAACAGAAAAGTCAAAATGGGAAAACCCTGATGATGACTTTAAAGTCCATGAATTTCAGATGCAAAGTCTTTGGAAGCCTTCCCCAATTCTTTCCTTTGTAAACATATGGGACACTCATGCAGTTTTTTAAAGTAATGAAAGGATGAATCCCCTGGGAAGTTCAAGGATATATTTACTCTTTAATATCTTTGTAGCTTTGAAATAGATCCTGAAGAAAATGTGACCCTAACTATCTCTTGACTTTTTAAAAATAGACTAAATCCAGAAATACAAGATTTAGCTTGCAAACAGAAACTAGTAAGAAATTATCCTGCTGTCAAGTCTCAAAATCTTTGCTGAACATTTTGAAAGAGCCTAAGAACAAAAGTAGAATAATGTCCAGCCTAAACTAATAACCCAGATAAAACAATTAAATTCTCCCACTAAAGTTGTCAAACATCAGAGGGGGAATCGATTTGATAAAGATACCTGTAGATAGTATAAGCAAAAAGTATATTGGAAAAACAATTGTCTTGCAATAGCTTAAGAATATGAAGAAAAAAAATACAGTTATCAATGAATGTGCTATAAGGGAGAATCAAGTACCCAATTACTCATTTTACTCTTAACCTCAGAAAGAGAAATTTCTTGAAATATTAAAACACAACAGTGATAGTTAATTTTATATGTTAATATGACCAGGCCACAAGGTGCCCCAATATTTGAGGATGTCTATGAGGGTGTTTCCAGATGAGACTAACATTTGAATCAGTAGATCCTGTAGAGTTCCCACTCCAGTGGAGGTGAGCCTCATCTTCAAAGGGTTAGAATAAAAACTGAGTAAGAAACAATTCTCTCTCTCTGCCTGTCTTTGAGATGAGACATCAATCTTCTGTGCTTGGACTTGACTCAGACTAGAATTTACACCGATTGCTCTCCTGGTTTTCAGGCCTCTGGACATGAACAGGAGCTCTACCATTAGCTGTCCTGAGTCTCTAGCTTGCCAACTGCAGATCTTAGGATTTCTCAGCTTCCATAATTATATGTTAATTCTGTTTCTCTGGCAAACCCCAACTAATACAGACTTTTGGCAGTGAGACTGGTTCTAGAGAGACAGAATTTTAAGGATGAGTTTTCTGAATTGCTTCTGGAGTTTCTGGAATTGGCTCTCTAATTTGCTTAGATTTAAAGATGCTAGTGACTATTTCCAGTAGTAAAGAGTGCATGATACATGACCTGGCATTAGAGCTATGCAAAATATCTTCCCATTGGATACTCCTAATCAAGCATTTTATAAGAAGCAAGAAGCTTGGTGACTGTGTATGATATTTTCAAACATATTTGGGAAACTAATGAATATTATGAGGTTAGCTGGTTGCTCCTAATGTCTGTCAACAAAGTGGTAAAAGAAAAGGATGAGCTCAGGGATTCCAATTCCCAGCTCAATCACCCCAGAAATGGCCTTATAGCTTCTATGTGTGCACTGAAGGAGATTTTTATCTTCTGTAGCCACAGGCAGAGTTTGCCGAAAATCACATGCAGAACCTCATTCTGTGATTGGCTAAATTACAATGCCGGTACAATTCCCAATCTTGCAGGTTTCTGTTAAAGTGAGGGCACCGATTGGGAAAGAATGAGATATTTTAAGTTGGGATAGGGATGAGTGATACGCCTGATGAAACTGCAGACATCAACTCTGCAAATTCTGACGAATCTTCTTTGCTAATGGAAGGCATCGCACCAGCCCTAGTGGTAGTAGCCATCCCCATCCCAGTCTGCACTGCTTGAGGAGATGGTAATAGGCTCCCCTGAAGCAGTTGCCATTCAAGGCAGTGGCCATTGTCTTCAGACTCACCTCCACCATGCCTCTTTGCTTCTAGACCTCTAACTAGACCCAAGTCCGAGCAGGCTCCTCAGGCAAAGTACAGGAAGTGATCTATAAGGAAGTGAGCAGTCCAAAGGACTTCTTGTGTTTTTTAATGCATATAGACAGAAATCCAGGAACATCTGTGGGAATGGATATTGAGGGATGGTATAATGATGGAAGGAACATAAAGTTGGATCGAGCTAAATTACGATATGGGCTCACTAAGCAGAGATTTTGTATTTAATGTTGCGGCTTGGGATGTTAGGATGGGCTCTAATAGTTTTTCAGTTGGTTGACTGAAACATGAACTAAACAGTGGCCCACAGTGAGTGAATTAGAAATGCCAGACCTGCTAAGGAAAAGATTCAAAGACTTAAGGAGATGGACATGTTAGAGCAGATTTGTCCTGTAAGACATAATGTGTCCGCGCTTGTGCTGGGAGGGTTCAGAAAACATATTTTTCATCTCAGCTGTGAGAAAAAAATTTGGGAGGAGAGTCCAGGAATCCTTGAAGAACTCTGTCATTGGTCTTGCCTCTAGGCCAGACCTAATGGTGGTGACTGCAGTCAGTGAATTAGGAAACCTCAATACAGTGGGAGTAATTAGATCCTAGTGGGAGGGCCAAGTGGCTGTCAGTGGGTTACTGTAATGGACAACAGAGTCAAATCAGCAATCAGAATAGTCTAACTGACCAGACCGTATGGTATTGGGTAGTTAATCATGGTGTTCCTAGAGATGATATAGATAGGAAATCTAATAAATTCTCACTTGATGTGTGTAAGTTAAAAAGTTTGAGATCAAAAGAACAAAAATCTATCCTGAATCATAAAAATGGAAAGTCATGACTCCTCAGTTAGTTCCCAGACTTGAGCCAGTGTAGAGTCCCAGAACGCTTCAAATGAGGGGGAAGCTGTATCCCTATGAGGAAGGACCCTGGTACAGTGTCAAAAACTGATACTGTTAGTCTTTCTCACAGCCTTCCCCAAAGGGCCCTCCAGCCTTTTACCAGGGTAAGTGTTCACTGGGGAAAAGGAAATAATGAGATCTTCTGGGGACTACTGGACAGTGGTTTTAAACTGACATTAATTCCAGAAGACCCAAAATACTGTGGCTTAGCAGTCAAAGTAGTGACTTATAGACGTGAGGTGATCAATGGAGTTTTAGGTCAGATTTGTCTCACAGTACGTAGAGTAGTTCCCAATCCCACCTTATGGCTATTTCCCCATTGCTGAAATCTTAATTGGAGTAGATAGTTTCAGAAACTAGCAGAATACCCGCATTAGTTCTCTGACCTGTGGAGTAAGAGCTATTATGGTGGGAGAGGCTGAATGGGAGCCGTAAGAGCCGTAAGTGGACCTTTTGAGGTATGTAATTAATCCCAACTTTTACCTTCTAACTAGTAGAGAATGTTTGAGCCATATAAAATTTATGGACAGTTGTACTATTCATTTTTAATTTCATGATTTCTCTCTTTTTTTGTCTTTGTCTCTCTTACTTTTTTTTTCTCTTTCTCGTTCTTCTTTCACTTCTTTACTTTCTCTTTCTCCCCTGCCCCAGCAATTTTAGTTTCTATGTCTGCACTGCATTTAATGCATTTTTGTAAGCCCCATTAAATCATTTCTAGAAAATGATCAGATTTAAGTAAATAAATAAATACATAAATAAATGACAGTATATATGATTTACATATGGATCCACTTGAATTCCTTTTTGCCTATCATAATAAACTTTTACTTCAAAATTATGTCACATTGAAAGAAAAATACCAAAAAGGAAAAATTTTTAAGGATATATTTGGAGACCGTAAATAAAATAGAAGTACAAAACTGTTGGTAGTTAAAGCCACCAGTTCAATGAACTATATGTCTAGATGCAAGTAGATAGCCACAATATATTTTGATTACTACAGAATAAGAAAACTTTCCCATATAAAGAAGAAGACTACTTGCTTGAACACAATAATATTCATACTCCCCATACCCTGATATAAGACTAAAACATTCTGTTGTTGTTTGCCCCTTGGGGATATACTTAAATTTTAATGAAGTTATCTGAGAGGATATTTGAGTACAATTCTATATAGTGGGAAATAATTGTCCCTATATGCTTATATTTATAATACCCAAATTGACACATATCCTTCTGCTCGGTGATAGAATCTGGAATATTTTCACCATCACTCTGGGGCAAGGGAGTCATCATATTATCTTTCATTCTGTACTAAAGACCTCAGAGAGCTGAGTGGAGATGACCATAAAACCAAAGACAAACCATTCCATTCAAAGATCTGCAAACACAAACTCTAAGTTAGATATGTAAGAAAAACATCTAACACTAGAAAGGCAGCCATCAAAATAAACTACATAATTTGTTCATGCTTTTAAGAATTAATGTCAGAAAATAACTTAAAATACTTTGGGAATTTTTTGAAATATTTTCAAAAGAAAATGATGAGGTGATATCCATAATTAAGAACTAAAGGACAAAATCATATAGAAATGAAAGAAAACTGAAAGAAAATAGAAATCTTAGGAAGAGCATAGTCATTAAATTAATAATATAATCAAAAATGTAGGCCGTTAGATCAATCTTTATTAAAAATGATTCTGATCTACATCAGAAATAACCAATCTGGAAATTAAATAAAAAGCAAAAATTCTATTCTCCATAATGACAGAAATTGTAAGCTACATGGGAATAAATTGTACAAATATTGTGCAAATCTTTCTGAAATAAAATGATAAGTCATATTAAAATAGATAAGTGGCATTAATAAATTAAGACATAAGGTCACAGTGAAATGGCAAACTCACTTCATAAAGATGTCAATTCTCCATGGGTTAATTGGCAAATTCAATGAAACTCCAGTCAAAAATCAAATTGGTTGGTTGGTTGGTTGGTAAAAGTTGTCTAGATGATACTAAAATCCATAATAAAACTTTAAAGGGGCTTCTGTTGCCACCCAAGATGGACCAACAGTGACTTCATTTTATCTTTCTGTTTGAAACAAAGACGAAATAGCCAAAATATTTTAGATAACAGATTTCAAGACACCAGACATATACAACAAGGGGCAGTGGCTATGAGAGATGAGAAGCAAACAACGTTACCCCTATGATTCCCTACCCTCTATTCCTTGATAGAGTTTCCAGGCCATGGTCCAAGGTAGGGGGGGAGACAAAGTCCAACAGACTTCTTGATTTGAGGAGAGTGAGCTGAGAGTTTACAAAGACCGAGGTGGCAACGGTGGTTCATAGATCAGAGTAGTGAAGTGGAGGTAGACGTCTAGAACTCCAAACAGGGTTCCTCCCAAATATTCACATGAATATTGGGAAGCATATATGCGTGAGAATAAGACGAGGGAAAGATCTAAAGAATTAGTAGTGACAATGCCCATGCCCTTGACTCAGGGCCTCCTGCTATCATCCAGTGTGGAAAACTTCAAGATTCACAGGGCACTGGCGTGAGCACACAGCAGGTATTGTGTGAGTAGTGAGAAATAATGATCCCTGGAGAAGCACTGTTCTGGTTTCACCTAACAAATCTTGTAAACATCAGGTTAGTTATCCATCCAGGAAGCTTTGCCAAAAAACCAAGTTTACTTCATTTTGGAGACATATTCGTTACTGAGGGTTACATGATTTATCATGAGTGGTTCCTCAAGATTAAAGATCTCTTAAAAACTCGGTCACATGCATGTGACCTTGTTTTCAAGAGGGAGGTGTCTTAATGACTAACTTCAACACAAGAAATAAAGTTTAGTAGGCTGATTCCCCCAGCAAGAAAATTATTTTTTTTTAGATTGTTACAACCCCCTCCCCCAAACAACCCCCACACACATACAGGATATACGTCAGTGACTAGGTACAGGTAACAGGACATCCAACATCCATAGTGAGTTGCCAGTAAAGGAGTAGGGCATAAGTTTCACAGTTGAGTTTGAATAATTAAGCTGAATTTTTGTTTTTCAAGGGCTTCCTGAGGACTGTTGCACCAACCTGTCCTAATGTCTACACCATCAGTCAGGTGAGACTCTTCTACTCTATGACATGACAAGTGATAGTTTTAGGAAAGTAGGTGGAGAAGACGTCTGGAGTAATTGACAGGTGTTTTGTGTGGGAGGTACAGGAGTTGAGAACATTCGTTGTTTCTGATAGGTCAGAGCAATCTAACAGGAAATGTCAGACCCAAGAGTGAGTTAAATTTAAGATCCTTGCAGTGGTTTGTAAGACTTGCACCAGGGTGTTTTCCCTCATGAGGAAGGATTCAGAAATGGTTGTAAGAGAGAGATGGCATTAATGTTCCTCTATCCCACATGTCCTATACTCTAAGGTGGCCCCTCCCGAGGAGCTAAGTTGTTGCCTTCCTTCCACCATCACAAAATCATTGTATACCATTCCAGTGTCTATAAATTTACCTTTTTCTCAGTCACCCTCTCCTTTCATGAATTCTTTTTGAAGATGAGATGCAAGAGGGACAAGGTAATTTTTATAATCTTATGCATATCCACTGTCTTCAGCTTTGACCTACTGGTGCAAAGGGAATTCAGCAAGGAGTATACACAACAAGTGCTAATTATCCTTACGGTGTAAGACTGTGTCAATCCAAAATGAAAAATGTGGGTGTCTGAAACAGAATGAGTATTGAATCCCTGAGGCCTTCTTTTGACTCGCTGATACCTGGAAATTCCATCAACCAGATCAGCCTGGATTGCCACAGGGGAAGAATAAAGCATCGTACCCAGGAATAGTCAGGATGGAATTACAAATTTTTGAAAAATGGCTATATATCCTCTGTACTTTTTGTCTTCATCATTATTTAGACTGAGAGAAAATGATCCCTTTCTGAAAATAGCACATTCAGTGACAGAACTGCCTAATTTATTAAGGTCAAAGAAGTGAGGGAGATAGAGTCAGAAATCGTTGAGTGGATTTTTTGAGGAGTCTATTCTAGTGCTCAGCAATACTAGATATCAGTGGATGGTGGGGAATGTGGAGGACCCATTAAATAACTTGATATCAACCTGGTGTTGAGAGACTTCTGGGATAATGGCTGCACCATTGTCAGATGAGAAATAACCTGAAAAACTGAAAAGATGACAAATAGTAGTTTCAGGGGCCAGTGTGATGTATCCAAGTCAGATGATTGACTGAAACAGCATCATCGTAACCTGAAAACATATCATTAACCATGCGGCACCACTGACAGCCCTGAGAGGGGGCTCAAAATCATATGTAGTCAATATGCCAAGAACAGGTGGGGACAGCACTTCTGTCAACATGAGATAACTGGGTCAACTTTTTGCAGGTATCAGAAATCTGGCAAGCAGTTGTAGCCTCTGCATTAGAAATGGTATTATTTACTTAGAGTC
Organism: Ursus maritimus; assembly: GCF_017311325.1. Classification (NCBI taxonomy): domain Eukaryota; kingdom Metazoa; phylum Chordata; class Mammalia; order Carnivora; family Ursidae; genus Ursus; species Ursus maritimus. Next base: position 37,592,392 of record NW_024423344.1, read on the forward strand.
CAGTTTATGTTGATGATGGATTTCCATGCCTGGTGTGATGATGAATTCAGACAGAAATGGTGGGAATCTGGATGTTGCTTGATCGGTAGCTCAATTTCAGTTTGACTCATCAGAGACTGTTTCCTTACAATTGTCATCTACATGCATAACTCAGTTCGTTCAGTGGCTGAAATTTTCTACAATCATTGGGCCCAAAGTCAGTTTTAAATCTGCCAGCCAATAGTTTTCCAAATGTCAAATAAACAGCCAGTTCATTAGCAATGGCCCAAGAGTCAGTAAAAATATAACAAATTTCATTTGGCAAAGTCTTGGGCAGAGCTATGAAAATGCCCTTGATATCTGCTCAACGAGGGAAGCAACCATATCCATGTCTGGTCCTGCTTAGCTAGGGCTGAGGTTCAACAGCGACAGAAGGCTAAGGTACACTGTCAGGCTTCAGCTTATCTAAATCATCATTGAAGCAGGCCTGGAATTTAGGGCAATCTCTGTGAATTCAGACTCCAGGTGATTGAGTAGCTTTGCTTCAAGAAGCATAGTTGGGGATAAATTTTCCCTAAAGTGATAGCTGCCAATTTTGCAGGTAAAGGTGAAATAATGCTGGACTCCTATTGTCTGTATTCTTTAATATTGCATATCTACTTCACAGGTAAGGCTTGTTGGAACCTTTTTAACTTTCTGACCATTGGATTTGAGTTGACTTACTACCAAATGGCAGTGTGATGAGTAACAAGGCCTCCGTGAGTCAGGAGTTAAGTTTCAGTGGGAGTCAAGTAGCAAGTTAATAACTTTTTTAAAAAAATTGGTGTAATTATTATCCATATCTGGAAAGTGAGTTCAAAACTCAAAGGATGGCTTCAAGTAGAGGCTCCTTCTCTTTGCTAGAAGCTCCAATCAGCAGAATCATCATTCAGCAAGACGTGCGGCTTTAAGAGATTACTAGGGCTGTAGTGCCCCAAATATGGAACCTGTTCAGTTTACTGGATGGATTCTAAATGTTTGGATCTATTGGTTTGGGTAACACTTAGGAAAGTCTGATGTGTGGTGTAGTCTGTATATGTAAAGGACCAGGTAGAACACCCAAGTGGGACACAAGCATTCTCCAGAATCTCAAGAGTGCTGGGTGCTCGTGAGGTACTAGGCCTTGTTTTTAGGTAAAAGGGAGCGAAGGAGATATTTTGTTCCTTGACTATCAGATAATCCTTGTGAATCTACTCACAGAGTTCCGAGAACCATTACTTGCCAAAAAGGCCTCTAACTTTCATCGGAATTCATCATTGACACCTTCTGGAGGAGGTATGATGACACCAAAGTCATGGTCATTGGGTCCTAGCATTCTTATTTGTCATACAATAGTATATCATCTACATAGTAAAAGCTTTGAACATTAGAAGTTAGAGCCATTCACTAAATCTCATCCACCCAAAACTGGCAAATAACAGGGTAGTTTAGATGCTCCTGGGGGAGTACCATGAGCTTATATCCACGCCCTTATGTCATAATGTGAACTTTTCTTGATCCTGGTATGTCCAAAACTGCATACCAAGTACTATCAGTTTGTGTAATCTGGATATAGTTGCAAAGTCTGTAACAACCAGAGCTGCAGAAGCAACAACTGAGTTCACTTAACAATAATCCATTGTAAGTTTCCTTTACCACCCAACATAAAGGGCTATTGTATTGAGATACTGCATTTCTTACTACTCCTGCTGCCTCTAAGTCTTTGATCAAAGTCATGATTTTCCATTTCTCCTTTTGGCATTCTATACTGATTATGTAGGACCACCCAGGAGGCTGTAGGGAGGCAATTTGGCATTTCTGTATGGGTAGATGTTCCTGATTAGAAGAATGTCTTTTGGCACCGTAAAACAGGAGGCACGCACATACAGCACATTAATTCCTGCTAAACATTCATGTGTAGGAGCAACAATAATACAACTAATTGACTCAAAGGAGCCTGTAAACAGAGTCATGTCAGCTTTCCTTCTCTACTGTGAATTCTGCCCAAACACTGGTAGCTGAGTAAGGGTCCCTTTTCCTTCCACAATTGTGGGCAGAATAACAGCTTCAGTTTCTGTATTCAACAGAGCTGTAATTGACTGAGTCCCTTGCTTCAGAATTCCCCAGCATAGTCAGACAGGAGCATATGGACATTGATTTCCCTTGATGATAAGGTGTCCTTAGTCCCACCTTATTTATCTTTTACTATAAAGTCTCTGAGTTCTGAATAGAGGAGGTGAGATTGAGGGAACATCGAAGAAAAGAGGTGTTCCATGCCATTAAATAAGACTTGGCATTTACTTTCTGTTTGAACTTCATGACAACAGATGTGACTCAACCAGATAAACTTTCCTGTGTTTTGGTCTAATGCTATACATTAGATAGTATGGATCTCATTGCTAACATTATCTATTACAACCTTGGGAATCCCTGATTCAAATGCAGAAGGTACAAGATCTATTTCCCAGACTTCTCATTATACAAGCATCCTTGAAAAGGTAGTCCAGCACAAAGACAGACTGCAAGACTTGTAGTGATGCAAGGGACCCATAGTGAGTTATCTCCCAACAGCTGTAATTGACATGAGTTTGTTGATGTTGTTTTTCTTGTTTTCAGAAATGAATAGAGAACTAAGCCCACCATATTTTACTCTTTTTTATAATAAGCATTTTGGAGCCAAACATACTTTCCTACCCCTCTGATTTTTTGATAAAGATCACATATCTGTGTATGCACTAAACACAATACTAGGGTTAGGCAAAATTTGTTTAGCTCTTTGTTCTGCAAACTACTTGCTTCTGAAAGACAAGACTGAACCAACTAAAATAACTCACTTATTAAAGACTCACAGTTTAATCGTCAGTATACACACCAGTACAGTTTCTTCCCTGTGCCCACCGATCAAGATCTACATCATAAACTAATGCCAGTTGAACTGTATCTCCACCTTACAAGACCATCCTTAAAATTACACAGACCAGACTCTAATGCCCAGTGCTCCCACTGCTGAGGTAATTCTAATGCAGTTTGTTGCTAGGACCCTGGCATTTTTTCCTGGCAAATTTGACAACCACTTCTTTGCTATCCAGCTTTTTCCATTGCTTATTTTTACAAATGACATATTATATTTTAGGAAATTAAGTAGCTAAAAGAAAACTCCAAAATGACAACCTTAAAGCTGTGTCATTTTTAACAGAATATCTTTAAAAAATATGTATTCACAGTAGGTAAAAAATTTCTTTATGCTTTGTTTTTATATTATCACGAAGCTGAATGATTTTCTTATACCAATTTAAAAATTCTGTGGCCATTCATATATTATTCCACTAAAATAACATGTGTTTTTTATTCTTCAAAATTCTGCCACCAAATCAAATAACGTGCAACCAGAAGATTATATATTTTATGCTATCAGAGTAGAATTGGCAGTATTGGGGAATAAAATGAAAATAAATTGCAATGGTAAAAAGATCTCTGTGGGGAACAAAATATAGGTAACATAAAACATGAAAAATAAGCATAACCACAGCAATCTATTCATTAAATTATCTCATTTCTTTATTTCTGAAATAACAATATTTCCAGTGGCTCTTTGATACGGCCTGGGGGATTCTGAGATGCACTTTTAATGGGATACAACTCACCTGCTTAATTAGTACTGATATTATCCCAGTACTATTTTTATTTTGTCTTCAAGTGATCACTTTAGAGAGAAAGTAAAAATCTCACCACTTGGTGGTGCTGGTGGATAGTATAAAAAACAAATTATTCCTGGAGCACATTTTGAGAGAGCTGGTTATGGTGAGTGAAATAAAATTAAGGGAAGGACAGCTTCATTCACCTCTGTCATCCCCTATTTTTCATTTCTCCTTTTGACACAAAGAGTGTAAATTAGGCAGAATTGTTACTACTGATGGCTTGGGTCCTTACTAACTAGCAAGAGGAACAGAGATCTTTAACACAAATTTCATGGCATTGGAGATTGACGATTAATGAGGCTATTATTTTCATTTTTAAATTGTCCCTGCTGCAGTATGAAAGATTGCTTCAATTACACACTTTATTTTCATCCTTCGAAAAGGACAAATTTTTGTATGACTGCTCATGTTTTCATCGAGCATGTGATGATCCTGTTCTGGATAGGAATGCAAGTATTTTAACATGTTATTGAATGTTTTTATACCAAAATGAATAGTAAATACATGTACAAACTTAAGTAACCATTCATTTATAGTTGATGTCAGAATATTTTCAGATGGGAAGTGGATAAGCAAATGGCTCAATGTTATTTACTATTTATAATAATTGTCGGAGCTTGCCTCCGGAAGTATATTGCTTTATCAAAAGCAAGCTCTCCTAAAATGGTAACAGTTTTTCATATTTATTTGGCACTGTTTTTTACTTAGCTCAGCTTTGGTTTTCACATTTTTAAAAATGCATATATTATACAATTTTTATGAAGTGTTCAACCATGTATCACTTCAACCACATAAACACAAGAGAAGTATGTCTTGTGTGTGTGTGTGTGTGTGTGTATTTTATTATCTATTAACCAGGGGCAAGTCCATGAATTTCTTTTGCCCAAAGTTAACCTAGACTGTAGTGCTCCACAGGGGGTATGAGATGGAAGACTTATACAGAAAGGATTTTCAAATGACAAAGTAAAAGTTCTCAGTTTTCACCTCACTTCAAAGAAAAGAACCCAGCAGATCCATGTTCTCTGTCGCGTTGGTAGGCAGATACATTATTAACATCTTTGGCGTGGAAGAAACGCAGCCCGAGGGCCCTAAATTCTCATTCTATATAGATAAAGGAATAGCAGTTAACTCTGCTATGGAACAACTGTTTTAAATTTAAGGCCAAGAATGAACTCAAAGCTTATTTGTACCTCTGTGTGCCCATCTAACCTCAGGGTCAGATACTGCTTGATTTGAGTTTCCATTAATGCTTTTGATACTTTCAAATGCAGTTGGTAACAATAGGGGTGGTTAGTGAAAAAGTTACCCTCTACAAAATGCATGGGAAGATTAATATAACAGTCCATAATTCTAAAAATCTGATACAGATAGAGTCAATCATTCACCTTCCCTAATACAACACATAATGGCAGTGCAATGTGTGTTCGTTAGCAAGATTTACTCTGAACCGATTAAAGGACATGCTCGGCTGCCTGCTAGAGAAATCTGAACGTTTTTTTAAAATTAATTAATTAATTATTTTGATGTAAAGTTCGATGATTCATTAGTTGCGTAAAAATTTAATTCCAGAATAGTTAGGACACAGTGTTATATTTGTTTCAGGTGTACAATAGGGAGAATCTAAACTTTTGTCCTATCTTGTTAATATTATGATTTTTTTTAGCTCTACTGGAGAATAGCTTTGTTCTCCCAGTAATGATCTCTTGTATTATTATTCTTTTATTCTTTGTAGAAACAGCAAGAATAATCCTCTTTATTTGATCAAGTACCCTTAACTTGCCTTCACATCACACTTTCTTCTCCAGGGCATTTTTTTGTCTCCCTTCCTTCTTCCTCTTGATTACTTTAAGCATGATAAACAAGTGAAACAAACAAAAAATATAACAGATAAAATACAGCAAATGAAAACTACTTAGGAATATATGGACATCGTTTTTACCACTGATCACAGGTATACTGTATCATTTAGTGCATTAGAATAGAAATACTGAATTGATGTTAAGTCAAATGAAATCTAATGCAGTCATAGTTCTAACATTGCAAGTTGTAAAATTATCGGTCTATCACTTCAACTCTGGGATGCAATTTTCTCATTTATAGAATGGCAAGATATGGCTATTGAGAAATTGAAATGTGGCTAGTCTGAACTGACATATATGTGTTTGAAATATAAAACTGACTTCAAAGACAGCATAAAAACAAGAACGTAAAATATTTTACCAACAATTATGTGTAGGCTCCATGTTAAAATGATGATATTTTAGACATATGGGGTTAAATAAGACATTATCCACATCATTTTCATCTGTTTCCCTTTGATATTTTAATGTGTCTCTAAGAAAGTTTCAGATCACATGCTTGGCTCACAAATTTGGCATGCATTATCATTCTATAGGACAGTGCTGCTATAGAAACTGAAATTTGAAAAGTATTTTTGCTCGTGATAGAAAAATAGATCTCAGTGAATCTTGATCAGTTATTTTGAACAAGATATATTTGTTATTTTGAAATATTCCTTCCATATTTAACTTATTTGAGTGGAATGTTATTTTTTGGTCTAATGAAGTGTTTCTTTCAAGAAGATTCCAAACTTGGATTGCTGATTATATACTCTGAGAATCCAACCACTGGTACATTCTTAGTAAAACTGTTTTTACCTGTGCAGTTGATCGTCTTATGCTGAGGACACAATTTTGAGATAAAAGACTGGTAACTGGGAGACAAGCAGGGAATGTACTCAGAGCAGCCACCTCAGCTGTGCAGTGCATGGCCCTCAGATAGACTAGACTGCTCAACTCAGTCATGACTACGCGATTTGGATGCTAATGGAATCACCAAGTGAGAATTCCCAGTGATAAAAAAAAACAGCATGCGAAATATTACAGCGTATTTTCTTGATTTGGTTGATAAGTTTCTATTAGCCTTTCATTAAGAATGTGTAATAGTGTGAGTTAACCCATCTGTCCTTTAGCAGGAACATATAAAAGGAACGTGCTGCAGTTTTTATGGATTGCTGCTTTATGAAAGCAAGTGATTACTTTAAAGGGATACCTAACTCATGTCAGAAGAAAAATCCCATTGTCACTATTCTTTATCTAGAAATGTCTAGCTGTGTGTAAAACATATCTCTTTTTTAAGCCAAAGATTAAATGAGATCCTTTTATAGCTAATTATATATTTCACAGGTAAAAAGCATTTTATTCTCAAAGAAACACTTTCTTTGTTAGGTTGTGTCATGTTCAAAAACTTTATTTGTTCAAAGCCCAGCCAAAGTCATTTTCTCTCTTACAAAAGCATGGCTTCATTTGTTAATATATGCGTTCATTCAGAAAATGCTGTTGACTTCCTACTCACTGCAAGGCATTGATTGGGTTATTTATAGCACCAGAAAATAAGATAAAACTCACAAGATTGGAAACTATTTTCCTAATGGTGATTCTTTCAGATGATGAGTTTGAGTGCAATAGAACCCAATTACATTTCTGGGTTTTGTTGAATAAACAAAAACTGCTGAAGATTGTTGATATTGCAAAAGTCATTATGAAATTCTGTCGTTTTCAAATTGACTCTTTACTGTTGAGTCATATTTATTCGTATATTTTATGGTACCAATGGAGGATGACAGTCAGACAAATTGAATTATTTTTATCATGATACATGATTGAAAATGCCAGAATATTGTAAATAGACTTCTACCATGTTTTTCAAAAATATAAGTGAAAAGTAATAAATAATAAATATGTCATAAAAGATTTCAAAAGCATTCCAGGCAATCTTAATTTCTAACAATGATTATTAGAAGTAGTTATTTTTCTTCGCTTAGGTATTTATTTATTTATTTATTTATTTATTTATTTATTTAAGGAAGGAGGGGGGCAGAGGCAGAGAGAGAATGAGAGAATCCCAAGCAGGCTCCACACCCAGCACAGAGCCCAACCTGGGACTCCATCTCACAACCCTGAGATCATGGCTTGAGCAGAAATCAAGAGTCAAACGCTTACCAGACTGAGCCACCCAGCTGCCCCTAGGTTTATAATATTAATGACAGAGTCCAGATAAAATATTTCCTAATAATATTGAACAGTTATTATAAAATTTAGACTCAAACTTTCCCCTTTCCCTTAATTTTTCAATTCAGTATAATTGTTCACAGAGTAAACTGGCGTATCTATTTCCACTTAAATATTGCAATTTTAGAAAAAATATATGATGTACTGTAATGTGTTTGTTATGAGAAGGTCTCAATGACATCTTTAACATTATCTCATTAAGACAATTTTATTATTAATAATATTGTTATCTAGGTGATAGTTTTTTATATTTTCTTTTATTAGTATCAAACTGGAGCAGAGAAGCTAAGTCACTTTCTTACAGGAATGATCCTTTTAATTGGTGGATTGAAGCATTTCAGTGCTTAAAAGAAAATATAATAGAAATCAGTAGATGATAGTGAATTTAAAACGACCAATTACATTACTTGAAAAATATTCTTTCCTCCACATATAAACATTTCCTTCATTTGAATTATCCTAAAACAATGTACTGCTTTGGAGCTAGGAAGAAATTGAATCTCTAACCAACGCAGTCACTTATAATATATTGGACCTCGAACAATCCCCTTTATTTTTAATGTTTAAAAGGTTTTCTAAAGCAATCAAATAATATAATTTGTTATATTTTTGCTTAAAAAAAGAAGAATATTGTGGACTTGGAGTAAAATGAATCTATATGTATTGGCTGCTTAGTTGCTATTGATATTATATTGTATAGGAATATCCAGTATAAAGGTACACAACCAACAGTCCGCCAGAAAACAGAAAAGTAGCGAATGAGTGTTGGTCAGAATCATCTGAAAGTATTATATGATGCAGACATGAGGGCTTTAAGAATTTGCACACACCAAGATTCTAGGGCAACATTACGGCTATGGAGAAGGAGGATGTGACATAAGTAACAAAGGTCCATACAATATTGCAGCATTATGAACCAATACAAATGGATTAGTTAATGTTGAAGATGATACTACCAGCAAATGCTGTGAAAAAAGAGTTCCTATAGATCAGTTATGTACTTTGCCTTAGCACTTGCGAAGTCTTCTTTTTAGCTGGACTGCAGTTTTTTTGTCCATCGTTATGATCTTAATGGAAGTTTTCTGATGAATTCTGTTAGTTTCAAATCAAATCCTAATGGGGCCTGCAATGATCTGACCCCTATCTCTCTTTCCAGCATTTCCAGCTATATTCTCTTTCTTAGTTCCTCAGAAAAGCCAGTTCCAGTTTTGTTGTGCATTTGTGGGTATTATGTACCTAGAGAACGCCCATCCCCAAATATACACATGATTTTGTCCCTCACTTTATTCCCCTCTCTGTTCAGCGTTTAACAAAACTGAAAGGCCTTTTCTGATTATACTGTCTGTAATAGCACTTTCTTCCTCTATATCCGCTTACATTTATGCTTCTATACAGCATGGATGACTAGCTGCCGGTAGGTTGTCCATTTGCAATTCTGAGTGTCACTCCATAGCTTCTGTAACAAGTGATCAACAAAAACAAACTGGTTTAGTTCAGTGCAAATTGATTTCTTAGTCACATTACATTTTTGACTCTTGTCAAGAAGGCCTGCTCCAAGCTTGGACACTTTGGGTCATGGATTCTTCCTTCATGGGCCTGTGCCATTTTCTAAGGTCACCAGCGTTAGGTCAGTGAATTAATATGGAGAGAGTGAAGGAAAAATGCAGGGCTTGTCATCGCTAGGTTTAAGAGCGGTATACCTAGTTCTGCCCGTTAGCCAGCACCCAGGCATATGTCTCCGTATCACTGAAGGGGGGCTGGAAGATGTGAATCTCTGTACGCTGTGTAGTCAGGACGAGGAGACGGGATTGATAAACCTTAAACAGAGTCTACCACGGTATTTATTTGCTTGTATGTTTCTATTCTGTCTCCTGAGCTACATCTTATACCCCTAGAAGGCCCCACCATTATTTGGTTTGGTTCCTGTTCTATCCCCATTACCTAGAACAGAGCTTGGCATGTGGTAGCTGCTCGATAAATATTTTTAAAATGAAAAAAAAAGATAAGTGCAATGTTTTATTTATCTTTTGCTCCACGTTGGCTTAAAGTCTGATAACATATACTAAAGGCAAGAGAATCTCCTAGGATTAATATTCCCGAGCTAACTGGCACTGATCAGAAATGTAGTCGAAAGCTAGTAGCTCTGGATTACTCTTAACGTGGTCAGCTCAGGTCTTTTGATTCATCTGGTCACACACTGGCATCAAGGTGTTGCATGCTTTGAGTAGACTAAGTTCCTCTATTAAATAAAATTTGGAAATATATAGTTTCATTATAAAATTTTATTACAAAGTACAGTTTAAAATTTGATTAGAATTTTGATTTGTTTACTTTCTTCTCGTTTTTTTTTTAATGGAAAAGTGTTTGGACTGAATATTATATTTAATTTAGTAGGGCACTTATTTCTTTTTATAACATTTGCAGAGAACTTAACAAAACACTTTAAACATTCTTATCAGTCTCTGCAACAATATAAGAAGGCTGTTGCTCTAATCACTTCTATTTTACAGAAAAGGATATGGGTCTCAGAATCTGTCACTTTCACAGTATCACCAACTCATGAGCAGCTAGGTTTTAATCTGATGCTCATTCCACTGCATTTGTGAATAAAGCTCTCATAATCTCCACAGCAATTTGCTTAGTGAAATAATCATAACCATTAATTTTCAAATGCATTTTTTGATCTATTGACCACAGTTTCTTAATTTATTGGCTCCAAGAAAGCATGAATTCAAAGCTCACATGGACCTTTTTGTCAAATGATGAAACCTTCATGATGAGTTTTCTAATAGAGGAAAATAAGTCAGAAGGAGGGGAAGAGATATAGTACTTTATAGGGGAAGGTCTAGCTCCAAAGTGTGGTTACCAAAAGTTGGACTAACTTAGAGGGTTTGGGGACCACCCACAGTATAAGAACAGTAGTCTTAGTATACTTTCTTATGCAATACACAAAAATAAACTCAAAATGGATTAAAGACTTAAACATGGGACCTGAAACCATAGAACTCCAGAATAAAACACAGTAGTCTCTTGGACATTGGCCTTAGCAACATTTATTTACATATATGTCCTTAGGCAAGGGAAACAAAAGCAAAATAAACTATTGGGATTACACCAAAATAAAAAGCTTTTGGACAGCAAAGGAAACCCCCCAGTGAAACAAAAGGCAACCTACTGAATAGGAGCAGATATTCACACATGGCATATCCAATAAGTAAGGGGCTAATATCCAAAATATATAAAGAACTTATACAACTCAATACCAAAATCCCCAAACAACCTGATTAAATAATGGGCAGAGAACCTGAATAGACATTTTTCCAAACAAGACATACAGATGGCCAGCAGACGCATGAAAAAGATGCTCACCGCCACTGATGCAAATGCAAACCAAAGCCACAGTGAGGTATCACCTTACGCCTTTCGAAAGGGCTAAAATAGACAAGAAACAACAGGTGTTGGTGAGGATGTGGAGAAAAAGGAATCCTCATGCACTGTTGGTGGGAATGTAACATCGTACAGCCATTATGGAACAGTGTGGAAGTTCCTCAAAAACTTAAAATCACATATGATCAAACAATTCCAATTCTGAGTATTTATGGAAAGAAAATGAAAACACTAATTCAAAAAGATATAGGCACCCCTATGTTTTTTTGCAGCATTATCTACAATAGTCAAGATATGAAACAGTATTTTTTTTTTAAAGACTTTATTTATTTATTTGACAGAGATAGAGACAGCCAGTGAGAGAGGGAACACAAGCAGGGGGAGTGGGAGAGGAAGAAGCAGGCTCCCAGTGGAAGAGCCTGACATGGGGCTCGATCCCAGAACTCCGGGATCACGCCCTGAGCCAAAGGCAGACGCTTAACGACTGAGCCACCCTGGCGCCCCAAGATATGAAACAGTATTATCCATTATAAATATATATCCATTATTGTATATCCATTGAATATAATGAATATATATAATGGAAAACATATATTCCATGAGATAGATAGATATTTATCTATCTATATCAGCTGTAAGAAAGAATGAGATCTTGCCATTTGCAACAACATGGATTGGGCTAGAGGGCATTATGCTAAGTGAAATAAGTCAGAGAAAGGCAAAGCCATATGATTTCACTTTTTGTAGAATCTTAATAAGCAAAAAGCAGAAACAGACTCATAAATACAGAGAACTAGTAGCTGCTAGAGGGGAGGGAGGGGGGCAGATGGTCAAAATGAGTGAAGGGCGGAGGGGGATAAAGGCTTCCAGTTGTGGAATGAGTTAGGATAAAAAGTACGTCATAGGGAATAGAGTCAATGGTATTGTAATAGTGTTGTATGGTGACAGATGGTAGCTACTCTGGTAGTGAGCATGGCATAAAGCATAAACTAGATTATACATTGGAAACCAGTGTGACACTGGGTGTCAACTATGCATCAATTTAAAAAAAGTGCAAACTGAGGGCTTCAGAGGGGAGGGGTGTGGGGGATTGGGATAGGCTGGTGATGGGTATTAAGGAGGGCACATATTGCATGGTGCACTGGGTGTTATACGCAACTAATGAATCATGGAACTTTACATCAAAAACCAGGAATGTACTGTATGGTGAATAACATAATATAATAAAAATATTATTATAAAAAATTATCTCTCAGTCTTCAAAGATAAAAAATAAAATAAAATAAATTAAAAAAAAAAGGCCGAGTAGTAAGTAGTCTCAGAAGGCATCCTTTTCAAACAGTGGTTGTAGGAGCCCTGACAACACTCACTTCGTCTCTGGCCCTTTATCTCGTTCTCCCCTCTGGCGAACAGATAGCACCACTTTAGATAACTAGTCGAGATGACTGGTGTACAGAAGTCTCCACTTTAAATAACTGCCCTGTGACCGCGCCACCATGCCCCTCGCTCTATAAAAGCTCGGGGTTGAGGTCTGGGCTGGGTGGAGAATAGTTGCCGTGTGATCTGTGTCGTCCAGCTTGCCTTCCCTATCAGTAAGTTACCCTGAATAAAACTCTGTAAGTGGAATGGAGTGGCTCACTTTGTAATTCGGTATTAAAATGCCTTCTCAGGGCGGAGGATACTTTATTGATTCTCCTCTGCCTTCTAACAGTGGTTTTGTAAGAGTTGAACTGAGGTTAAATCAGAGCTCATGTTAGAGGCAAGCATTTGAGTACAAAATTCACTTTCCATCCTGGAAGTAGACATTTACAAAGTGACTCCAAGTGGGTTATAACAACAGTGGGAAATTAGGTTTATATGCAAGCAGAAGTCCAATAAGGTTGGGAACAAAAGAAGGAACTTAAGATAGTACAGCGTATTAGAACATAGGACATCCTCAGTTTCGTGCTAGGTCCTCAGATTATAGGTTAGGCACTGCAGAATATTGTCAAGCCTTACCAGTAAAGAGACAAACCCAAATATGTAGAATTGCTTCGTGGTTTTCGGTCCGGGTCCTGGACAAAACGGAGCCCACAAACTAATGGTTTTCAGACAGCTGCTTCAGGGCAGGCTAGGAATGAGACAGGCAGAAGTGGGGGGTCCCCAATGGCAATCTAAGCATTCTAGGAGATGGTGCTTGTGGAACACAGGATGACGTTGAGAATTCTATAGCGTCTTCTTTTAGAGTTTGCATGTGCTGTGTTTTTAACTCCTCTCTCTGTTTAGGAGAGAGACATAGCAATATGATATATAGGAAACGAAATTATATAAATCCATAATGGTTTTCTTGTGGAGGGTATGTTTGTGTAACAGCTATAAAATATTAACCAGTAAGAAAGACTTTTAATTAAGACGCTTTTAGTTCTATTTTATAAACTTAGAATGGTATTAGTAAAATACTGCTTTTTGAATTTCACAATGTGTCTTTATTTGGTAATAATGAAAAGTTGTCTTATGTTTTTGTTTTTCTTTAAATTCCAATTAGTTAACATAAAATGTCATATTAGTTTCAGGTGTGAAGTTCATTGATCCAATACTTCCATACAACACCCAGTGCTCATCACAAGGGCCCTCCTTCATCCCCATCACCTGTTTCACCCATCCTCCCACCCACCTCCACTCTGGTAACCATCAGTTTGTTTTCTAGAGTTAAGTCTGTTTCTTGGCTTGCCTCTCTTTGTTTCCCTTTGCTCGTTTTATTTTTTAAATTCTATATATGAGTGAAATCGTATGGTATTTGTTTTTCTCTGACTTATTTCACTTAGCATTATACTCTGTAACTTCATCTGTGTCATTGCAAATGGCAAGATTTCATTCTTTTTTTATGGCTGAGTAATACTGCAGGGTGTGTGTGGGTGTGTGTATGTGTGTGTATGTGTGTGTGAGTATGTGTGTGAGTGTGTGTGTGTCTATGTACCACATCTTTATTCATCAGATGGACACTTGGGCAAAAGTTGTTCTAATACAAGTACAGTAAGATATTTAGGTCGATAAATGGCCATCTTATAATGCCATTAGAGACAGAACAAAATATAAAATAGATCCATGCTTATTTCCTTTTTCTAATGCAAGTATAGCTTTTAATATTTTTTGTTTTGTTTTATTTTAATAATGTACCAGAGAAGTTTGATCACTATCTTGACTTACTATGTTCAATTAGCCAACATATTAGTTCTTGGCTATCTTGACTTTCATTTGGGAACTGCATGGGTGACATTGGTTATCAGCCTGTAAATTTTCAAGTATAATCTGTCACCTTTTTAACAATACTAATCCAAGCTAATTATTTTTTTCTTATATGGGAAATTGAGTGGTTTAAATAAGTTTGATTTATAAAAGTTCTGGATACTGATATTTGTTTTATGTGTTTTAATATCTCCTACTGTGTGTTTTTTCTTAAAATCTTATGATATTGCTAATCGTGTTTTTTTTAAAGCATTTAAACATATTCTAATTGATTAACCCTCCTTCAATGATTTATAATACTACTGTTGCCTTATATCAAGTTTTTATATATGACTGGTCTAATTTAGAAATTTTTTTCTATTGTATTGATTACCCCTACTCCTTACCAATACTACACTCCCTTAATTTTTAAAATTGATAGAATATCTCTGCTAGAATAAGTCCTATGACCTCTATAGATCAATTTAGGGAAGGACTGAACATATTCGTTCATTGAGTCTTCTAGTCCATGAACAATCAGGCTGTCTTTATGTCTTTCTGTTATTTCTGTAACTATTTTCTAAGAAATGTTGTGTCTTTTGCTAGCTATATTCCTAGCTATGTTTTGATTCTGTTGTCAGTTATGAATAGGATCTTTATCTACAAAGAATAATTATTTTTGTATGATTTTTACTACTCAACTTGCATAATTATTCTATTCAAATGGTTTGTGTATTTGAGTTTCTGGATTTTCTACGTAGCTGATCAGTCAATTAAAAGGAAAGAAGTTTTTCTTCTTATGAGTCATGACCTATTGTTTCTGATTTTATTGTGTTGGCCAGGGCCTCTAATACAGGGCTAAACAGACATGGTAGAAAGGGCTATATTCTTAGTTCAGTATTCCTCAATGACAGGTTTATTGGTTATTTTTAATATAGGTTGTTCATTAAGTTAAGAACATTTTATCTCTAGTTTCCTACATTTTCTAAAAGTAACAAATGAATGTTGGCATTTGCTAACTATTTTTAAGCATCTACTTGTGGGGGTCATGGTTTTTCAACTTCCAACTTCTCAATAGACCATATTTAATTGGTTTTCGAACTGGAACACACATAATCCTTAAAACTGTTCAAAAACTTCCCCAAAACTACATAGACTTGAATGATTTTAGGAGAATTGGTTTCAATATTTTCAATTTCATTTGTGTTTTTCTTAATACAGACGTCTGAAAATGTGCACATTGCCTTTTTGTAGTTGCGCTTTGCACGTAAACAAAGAAGATCCTAATTTTAACCCATCTAGAATTTTTCTATGATGAATTGCCACTAGTTGTAAAGTATGCTGGAACATAACATGAAGGGAAAATTAAACATATTTGTTTCTGCAAAGACTCCTTTAGTCAAGGTACCATGATGCTGAGAAGGGATTTTGTCATCCTCTGTCTGATGCATGTTTTGCTTCGGGGTCCCTAGTGTGATGTAAGGATGGGCTGTTTTGACTTGTAGTGAGAGATTCAGGATCCAGAAATGTTCTAATGAAGGGGTAGTGCTGATAGCTTTCATTTAATAACCTCACCTCTTCAACTCCTCAATTATTGTACAAGAATGCTTCACTGCTAAGGGAGAATCCAACAAGAAAAACGAGAGCATCCTTAAATAGCAATGAGTGCTATTTGATCTTTATTTCTTTTACGTTAGAAATTCATAGCAACCCTTTCTACCTTATCTATCTATCTACTATAGATTGTATTATTGTTTTTCTCTTTTACTCCCTTTCTGAAAATCGAGTAAACATCTAATGCCTTTGTCCTGGGATGTTGCTTTGGTTTCCATTAGCATTAGCTGAGTATTTATCCCGATCCCTTCACGTGGGGTTTGGCCTTCTTTGACTAACAGAATGTAAGATGGAGACGAGAGAGTGGCAGAGTAAGTGTTGCAGGCTAATGCTTTCAGAATCATGGAAAGCTTCAACCAACCTTTTTATACGTTCCCTCTCCACCATGAGAAAAACCTATTGCAAGCGCATTTTCTTCAGCCTGGGTCCCAGAAGGAAAACAGGTGAAGCAGAACTAAATTGCCCCAAAGCCTCGCCTTCTTTCAAATAAAAACCAAGAAGGCAGACCTGAAAACTCACTTTTGTTTATGCTAAACGTGTGAGGGTAAGGTTATAGCTAAGAAAATATTTTCTCTGCCTCATAAGAAAGTGCTCTCTCTCAGTAAACAAAACACTAAAATAGGTGTTGCATTCACACGTCTATCCGTGTGATGTTTAGTAATTGTGGAGAACACTCTTTTTGATCATTGTGAATAATGAACAGTGGTACGGGTAAAATTAGGAGTTACTTTTTTGAAGTTGCTATTCTCTTTGCTCTGTGAATCAAAAAAAGGCATACAGCTCTAGATTTTTCCCATGAGCACAGATAAGAACACTTGAAAAGAATGCCACTGGGACCCAGATGCATGCTTTATATGTATAGTTTGCAATTCCACTCTTCTTTTAAAGGATAGACTCCTCTTTAGTGTTCTTATAAATTGTTTCTAAATTTAAAGCACTGCCAAAGGATGAAAACATAGTGTGGTGTATTCCTAAATGAAGAAGATCTATTCACTGACAAGGCAAACTGTCACACTGTGAGGAGGAACAAGACTTTAAAAAAAAAAAAAAAAACTTATGTGAAAGCTAATATTTTTCTGCTAAAGGGACTTGGCTGAAGTGGAACACTGAGGATTATATTTAGGCACTGGTATTTTTTGCACTAAGAAGATGCATAGGAGAAACTAGAAACTATTGGGACTGATGCATGTGTTGTAAATTCTAGTTCTGGAATTATAAATATCTAAGTTAACCTGGATTCATTTAGAAGGCTAAATTTAGGACATTCTAATATTGCTATAATGTTTTTATTAAAAATGTTATAAAACAGACTGTAAAAGCTATATGAGCACCTATAAAAGTAGTGTCGTGATGCATGCATTAAATGTTTGTCAACGTATTTTCAGAAATTACAATCCAAGATATGTATTTCTGAGGGTTACAGATACCTATTGAACAGATTCTATTATCAGGTGGATCATCATAGAATCAACCTGGTCTACAAAGAATGAAAAGAAAATAGAAATTAATTGCCTAAGGTTCAACAGCTATTAAGTCATAGTTTTGGAACTAAATATTTAGAATCATACTGGCCATTGCACTGGTAAAAATAAAAACAATTATTACTTAGGGTAATTAAGAGCATTATGGGAAGAAAAAAAACCAAGAATAATAAGAATTATAGGTCACAGCTCGTATTTCTTCAGAGATCTTGGAAAGCTAAAAAACAAAAGGGATAATCAGAAATGAAAAAAAGGTAACACTTGATAATTTATGCTTGTTCGTAAATCTCAGTGCAGGAAATGGTAGAAAACCAAAAAGGCTAGCTTTAGGCTCAAACCTTCCCTAGCTTTTTCTTCTCCATAGCTCACACCCAAAATGATTAGAAAAGTGAGGAGAAGAAAGGGTCCTGGATTGCAGGAGAGAAGAGGGAGGTGTTTGACTCTCCCTTAAAAAGACATTAATCCATTTTCCACTCTGAAGCCTGTGTACAAAAGAAATAAGGTATCATGGATTAAATTATTTTATAGGAACCCAGATAACGAAAATGGCATTATTTTTGCCCTAGAATCTGACCAATCAGATTAAACTGCCCATTCTTGAGATGGGATAGGGAAAGGGTAAAGAGAAGTGCCAGGAATGGCCAGCAATCCCTGTACTGACTGATGAAAGATTACTCCAGACTTTGCCATGAAAGAGAGAAGGGCAAGGGGGTCAACGTTCAGAAACGAAGACCCTTTGCTCTTCTTTGCTCCTGCTTTTATTGATCCTTCAAGATAATCACAAATCCTTATGCTCCTCAAGCACATGATATTGACAAGGGGTCTTACTGAAAACTGGGAGGATCTACTTACAGGAAAGATACAGTATGCTAATTTGGGCATGTTCTATGAGTTCTGCTAAACATAGCCTAAGGGACAATGCCTACGTTTCTTAGATCACAGGGTGACTATTTGGGCTAGGAAAGTTTTGGGAAGGCAACTCCCCGTGGCTTTCCAATGGCAGAGTGGCGGAGTGATCACGTAGGCCTTGGCATTCCAAAGGCCTATGCCCTTGTCTGAAACCTTCCCTGCCTCAGTGGCCTCTGTGTTACATTGTAGCAAGCCAGGTATTATGCTTGATTTCATGCTCTCCATTAACCCCAACAGAAAGGGGTAAGTGTAAATGTGTATTTGTTAAAGTCAATATTTACTAATAATTTTGATAAATACCTGTCTTTTTTTTAATAATATTTTTTATTATGTTACTCACCATACAGTACATCCCTGGTTTTTGATGTAAAGTTTGATGATTCACCAGCCTATCCCATTCCCCCACCCCCTCCCCTCTGCAGCCCTCAGTTTGTTTCTCAGAGTCCATCCTGTCTTAAAAACAAAAGAAGCAGTGTGCTATTTTTCTAGGTGGCAGTAGAAATTCAACAGGAAAACAATATTTCTAGGATTCTCTGAAACTTTAAAAGGAAAAAAAATTAGTTCAGGGATGCTAAGAAATTGCTGAGAAAATGCATGACTCTTAATCATGAATGAATCAAAGATGAAAAAAGGAAATATGTAAAAAGAATAGCTGTAGCCCAAAGACTGTGATAAATTAGATGTGAAGGCTAGTGTGAAGAGGAGGATGCTCTTAAGCAGGAAGACTTAGCAAAGAAATGTACATGACTAAAACAAAATGTATATAAAGATTAAGCCAAATACGACTCGAGTTTTACAAAAATTTTAAGGGGGAAATCAATGATTTAACTATATTAAAAAAAAACCTATTCTAAATAGAATAATCTTTAAACTATAAAAACTAAGCAAGTATCTGAAATACGGAGTTCTCTCTCAATGAAGACTTACCCAAATGAAATCATTTCTAATTTCTGACAAATATTATCTAAAGGCAGAATCTTAAAACAACAAAAAACCAGTAACAACCAATGGCAAAAATGCACCCTTACTTCAAGGAACAATAGCCACAAAAATTTAAGCACTCAGGAAAAGTTAGAAAAGTGCGGGTAGAGAATATTCTTCTGATACAGTGTGAACTGTGGATACAAGAACTTGAGACCAAGTGCAGTGGCATAAGTCACTTGTAAAATTCTAGAATCATTTAGAAGATAGGATTTGGTTGAAATTTTTAAAAGGATCAATATCCAATACCTTTTTACCAAGAAAGATTATACCAAGCAAACCTCACTTCTGAGTATGCATCTGATCAATTCTACATTATGAAACCTACTACAACATAGATAAATATCAGTTAAGATTGCAACAAAAGAAAGTTTCTCATAGGACACTCTAGAACAGAATGTGTACTTTACAGGTGGACTGAAAAGCTTTAGTTAACTTCTGCAGGTGTGTTCTTGGCTTTCTCCGGTTCACCCTTGGCAGAAACAATAAAAATAACTAATAAAATTTGAAACTGAAGCAGAATTCATAAAATCTTCAGATACTGGATATGGGATGGTTAGACTGTAACACAGGTGCTTCAACTGAAAGGAAGGTGCCTTAAAAAGGTGATTCAGGAAGTTGCTGATACCTGGTTTCACCTCACGAGAGAAAGAAATCGAAGTCGTAGCCTGCATCTCACTAAGGAAAGAGTCCATGAGAATGGAAAGCAAGGAGCAGGTGGATGTGAGAGATACTATGAGGGTATGATTATCAAAATCTGTTTCCTGACTAAGTGTTATAATGAGAAAAACTAAGAATTCACGTTGATTCTTTAGTTTCAAGCCTTGATAAGTAGAAGTATAATATGTGTTTTTAAACTAGAATAGAGTAGAAATCCTGAAGGAAGGTTTAGTTTGTGTGTGTTGATTATACTGTTAAATGTACTCAATTTGCAAAGCTATGGAGATAACTGAATACATTCCTCATTAATAAACCATTTATATAACTTCCATAGAGAACACAGTATGTACAAAGAACCCTGTATATATCGAAGTGGGGAAAATACAGCAGCTATGAGAGTTCAGATACTCCCAAAGGATTATAAGTCAGCAAGGGGAGGACTGAAACTCCTGCCTTGTTGACTCCAAATCTCATGTTTTCTTACTCTAGCCTGGATCTGCTTGTGGAAAAATAAGCATAAAATACTACTTATTCAATCATTGCTGTTTTCCTCAATTCTAGGCTTTTGTCCTGTCCCTCAGAGAGTTAATTCAGGCTTTTTCAGCAGCGATGTTCCTCTTGAGCTCAGAGTGGAACTGGTTTCAGTCACATGTGGGTTTGAAACTAGACTCCCTATTAAACGGGTGTATGACCTTGAGTGACTGCCTTCACCTCCCTGAGGATGAACAGAGCTGTTAATGAGCTCACAAGGCAGGTCACCAACTATTCCTCACAAAGTGCAATTAGAAATAGCAAGCAGGCCAGTTAGTAATCAGAAACAGGAAATGATTCAGATAGGCATCAGGAATGCTCACTACCGGGTTATGTCACTCAACCAGTCAATCCGTCTGGGTTAAGAAAGGAGAGGGAATCACGAAAGATCTCTTGGATATGTACACACTGATTCCGACTTCTTCTGTATCTGAAGTCCATGACCCCTGTTTTTAAAGGGTGAGAAGCAGTGAGCAGTTTGAAACCAGAGCACTGAACTAAGAACAAACAATTTATCTTAAAATATTATTTGCTCATTGTCAATATTTGGTGTAGATTATAGAAATAGCAATGGGTTAGAACTAAGGAGATTTGCTTCCCAGCACTTTCTATTAGGAATATGCTATTGACCCCTACTGCCTGTCTTTGAATATCTCTGAACCCACTTCTCTGCTCTGGGGAATGATGGTTTGGGATAAATAATTTTCAAGGATCCCTTGACATAACACTTCTAGGATTTTATTACTTGTAACAAAAACAACAGAGATAGAAAAGAAAGCTTCAAACAACAAAACGTGAATATTAAAGATAAGCTGGGATTGAAGAGGAATAGTCCCACATTAAGAAAAAGATTTTAAATTAATGCAACCTCTGATCAATCATTATTGGAGGTAAGGGTGTTTTTATTTATAATATACAAAAAGTATATAAAATACATAGGCAGAAAGAAACCAAAAGTGGGTAGATATTTGGAAATACTAATTGGACAAATATAACAATATTTATCTAAACAATTTGTAAATTTGTAGTAGTGAAAGGAATGAAAGCAGGTATTAAACCCTACCAAAGAGAGAAATGAAGGGATCTAAATAGTATATGTAATGGTACATATACTTAAAGTTTATCACGTTCAATTGAAAAGAGAAAAAAGTTTGAATATTAATAGAAAGTAAAAAGTTAATCAGATGTAATATTTTAGATCAGTCTTTAGTGAAATTCTACCGAGACATTTTAGAGTATCAAAAATAGTCAGTTTCTTCATTTTTATCATATAATCCTAAGAATTAAAAAAAACTCAAGTGCACTGCATTTCAATCCATTTTTTTCATCATTTCATGAATCACATAATGCCCACACATGATAGAGCCTTATAGTCTAGGGTTGTAAGATGTTGACAATGAAGTGCCTTGCCACCTGATCCCGATGCCATTATTCAATGCTTTTTTGTTATACATGGGATTTTTCTATCACCCTTATTTAAGTCAACCTGAAAGGGCTGTTAAAAGTGCCGTGATTGTTGTTCTTGTATCCTACCAGCATGGATGGCCGTGAGACATGGTTTGAAATTGGATTTCATTAATAGCTCAGCAGCCTATTAGTATCCCCTCTGTATGAAGGCATGTCAGATTTGTAGAGAACAAGCAGGTACCCGTCTCAGTTTGATCTCACAGGCACCATCCCTTCTAAAATAAGGTAACATGCTCAATCAAACCACGGGCCTTGATGCATCCCCGTTCTGAAGACCCAAACCCCAGGCATATGGGTTTGTCTCATTTTTAGATACACATAATAAAGCGGTCATTCTGAAAGTTCATTCATGTGTGCGTGGTACAACTGCTGACACAGTAAGCTTGCATTCTTTTAGAACGCGGGACGCAGTGGGTGTTTGCAACAGGCTCCAGTTGCTAGTCCGCTCTCACAATGGATCACAGTTGAAGTCCTTTCACTCCAGGCTTCAAAATTGAAACGCGAACCCTCTGAGAAATCTTTCATGTATTCCTTTTAAGCTGGGCTGCAAAAATAATGAGCAATTAGTTCTTGTAATGATGCACTGCTGTTTGGATGAACGACTTGTAGATATTTCAAGTAGCCCATTGGGATCCTGGAGAAAAGAAAAGAAGTCTACTTAGGATGAGCCTTCCTATTTAGTCTTCAAAGTCCTAGGTTGCTCACCACCAAGCTGAGCTTCTGAATAAATGGTTGCTTTTAGCCTCCATGAAATGCTGGCGCCCTGTCAGAATCATGTATTTCAAGTCACATTTCCCAGTGCCAAATTTTCGTGCTATGTAATTCTTTAGGTACCCTCCAAGAAAAGTTAAAGCTTTCTAACATATGAAATTGTATTATTTTCTACAGACTTAGTTCTGTTTAACAGATCTGTTTGTAGATTTTACCATACGTAGGACTTTCATTAAAATGAGCTACTCCATCCTTGAGCCCTTAATTTGAAAGCCATTCAAGGGCCCACCTGGGAGCTGATATTTTGTTTTGTTTTCCTGTATATGTGCGTGTGTCTGTGTGTATATATATGGATCTGGACTATATTAGATTTAAATTTATCCAAAACCCTTTCACCCCAATTTAGTTTAATAATCCATGATTAATTAATCAATTTTGCTTTGACTTTTTTCTCTTTTGTAAAAGGTGTGAACACTTTCAGAAAGCTCTAAAACTCCATTGTTAGCATTTAACAAGTTTAGGTTTGGAAAGTCTTAGAAAATTCTTTCAGGCATGAATACCTGTTTTGAGAAACCAGGTCCCGATGGTGAGTGGTGCCATTCCATTTCTAATTTTATATAAATGGTGCTTCCAAATAGTCTTATGACAAAAGAGCAGGAGTTAAATATGCTTTCTCTGTGGTCAATTGATGACATTACTTCTTTAGGTTACCTTATTTTACAAAAATATATAAATATTAATACATGGAGACAAACATTGGCAGTATAAATTATTAACACCTTGGGTCAGATTAGTTTGTCAGATCCCTGAGAAAAATACAGGAAAAAAAAAAAAGACACTGATAGGAAACTTTTAAAGAAAGAAGAAAAAAATACATGTATGGACAGAACATAGTGCATAAGAGCCAGCTCTAAATGGTCTACTCTGATAGATTATCAGTGACCAGGAAGCAGAGATTGCCATGAGACAGCAAGCACCCCTTCACCAGAACCTGTGTGCTTTGCTTTTTTATCGAACACAAGATACATTATTCAACCCCTAGCACTTAGCCAGCACTCAGTCTTTGCTGAATTAAGAATGTGTGGCATTTGTTTTATGGAGTAGTCTTCTGGTAAAGTATACTGGGTGAAGGTGGGGTACAGAAAGTTAAAATGGGATGCTATAACCAAAGGATTTCTTTTCTATCCTCTTCTTCCATGGGTATGTTCATTTGTATGACTTCCATTCCGTGACTATAAGAAAAAGGCCTCTCTTCAATATCTGCCAAATACTCTCTAGAATCTTACTCTGTTTGGATAGCAAATCATCTTAGTTTTTGCTCCCTTGTGCATTTGCAGAATGCAGACAGCAGAATGTTCAGTGTGGGGAGTCCTGTGTGAAGCCATAGACCACCCTGGACAGTGGGAAGGCACAATCAGAGAGACTAATGACTACAGCGTGACAGAGGAGGAGTTGGAGGGAAGTTCCCTCCACACCAGGCTCCGTGTTTTCTGTAAATCTCTTTTATCCTCTCCAGGGAAAGCTTCAATATGAATGACATAATTTGGATTTCTGCAAAGCGGGAATATCTCTCTAGTGGAGGATTAAGGACTGAGAAAATTAGAAACACTCCAGGAGCTGAAGAAGGTGGGGCATTAATAGATGACGGGTAATGGAGAGATGAGGACAAAGGGCCCGGGGAGGATTATGAGTGGAAAGACCACTTCATCAAAAACTTGAAGTGAGGGAAACCTATCAAATAGGAAAGCAATGGAACCGTTTATTCAGCTCACAAAAGAGACTTTATATGATTCTTATAGAGACTTCCCAAGCAAAAAAAAAAACAAAAAAAAAACTTGTGTGGGCACAGCAAAAACTTCGCACATGAGGAATCAAACAGAATAGTAAATCCACCATTTTTCTGCATGGCAGGGCTTTAATGTTAGAAAATTTCCTGACAAAGAGAATACAAGGCCCACAGGCTCCTCGTTCTGCCCCCAGTAATGATCTCATGCATTCCGGAGCTACGGGCACTTAGAAAGAAGTGCAAAATGCTTACACCTGGAAAATAAGTTTCTGGCTTCTCTGTTTGCAGAAGCCTAGATCTGTCTTATTTTAGATATAGTTTTCTGTCTCAAAATATTCATTTTTAAAACCAAGCTCACTGAGCAGAGTTTCAAAACCATTTTCATCCAGCTGCTCAGACAGTAAGTAAATGCTTTTTTGTTTGTGTCTGTAATTTCACCAAAGCAGCCGCTTGAACTCCCCATTATCTGTAAACATCAACTCCCTGGGGGAGAGGTTTGGGGACGATCAGGGGGGAGTTGGATGAGTGTGGTTTCCCCACGGCTGTCACATGCAGGCGGCTTCTTTGTCTTGTGCTGATGCTTGAGTCTCTCGGACACCCGTGCCCCAGCACCTCTCTCCTTCCCAAATGGAGTTCCAATTCAAATGGCGAATTACCGTGTTAGAGCTGGACAAGTATCATGGAACAAGTCCAAATGGGTAAAGCCTGTTTGCTGACTCACAAAATCCTCTTCTTTTTTACATATCCGAATGGTCAAATGATTAAGAAAGAAGCAAAATGAGAATGCTTTTCCATCCAACCTTTTTTTGCAGCACACACCTGGATAATATTTGGAGTTTGTTGGGGCGGGAGGAGGTGGGAATATAAGTATGAAACTCTTACATCAGGCTCTCTAACCTTGATATTGCTCTGTACCTCTCAATAAAGTGTCAGGAAAGTGTACTGGATGAGGGTGGGGCCTAGAAAGTAGAATGGGGTGCTGTAATCCAAGGATTTTTTTCCCCTTATATTCTTGCATAAGTAAATTCTTATGTATGACTTCCTTTCTGTGACTACAAGGAAAAGACTTCTCTTTAATATCTGCAAAATTCTCTCTTCAATATCTGCAGGACTTTTGCTCCCTGTGCATTGCTGATGACAACAGAATGTTCAGTGTAGAAAGTCCTGTTTGATGTCATATACTGTGCAGGACAGTCTTTTTTGGGCTACTTCTCCCAAGACCCTGCATGCATATTGTGCCTCATAGGAAGAGGTGGAGATTTGCTTTCCCAATGTGGGCAACTTTGCCTGACATCCCAAGTGACAACAAGCTTTTTTCTTCATATATAAAGAAGGAAACAGATAATAGTGACTTAATAAAGGTGATGTCTTTGGGAATTCTGAAGACTCAACTAAGTTTAAATACACAGAATTTACTTTTAAAAGAGAGTTAAAGCATTGCTTTAAAATAATTGAGAAATAAATCCCATTTTATTACATTAAAATTATGAGCTTTTCTTCAGTTAGTCAATCATAAAATGAAAGCCATTTGAACCTTTAAAGGACTACCAGGAAAAGAAATATTTCTTCAGCTACCATTGGAGATAGATTCTACATGCTTAATTGTTGGAACTATTCTCTAAAAGAAAACTTAAAACCTTAGTCAATCAAGATTATCTATTTGCCTTCTCAGTGATCTCTAAGAGCAGTAGATGAGGGAGGAAACAGAGGAAGTAGACGGATTCAAAGGGGAATGCCCATTTGTCTTTTAAAGTCTGGTTTTCAACAATTTCATATTGAATACTGTTTCATTTCAAGAGCAAATTTCTAAAATGGCAGACTTGACACTGAGAACAGCATTGGAACTGAGGACAAAGACTGTACAGTATAGAATTTTCTTTTTCCTGATTTTTCTGCCAATCTGAGGTCAGACTAACTTTATCCCTCTGATTTTTACCCTTAAACTTTTCCATCTCATTAAGTGAGTTTTTTTTTTCTAATTTTAATGATTAAGCCTGTTTCATAAAACTAGAAGTGTTTACCAAAAAGGGATCTTGAATTCCAAATGAGGATGTCTCAGACCTAAGGAGAGAGAGGTCAAATTCTGTAATCAGATCAGATCATCCGATCTCTTGCAGTGTTCCTTTGATTTTCCCATACTGTTGTCCAGTCTCTTAACAGCATTTCTGTCTGTTAAAATTTCTCCAGAGTTCCCTGTCACAAATCTGATTTAAAAAGACAGGCTGAGATTTCAACTTCTTACATGCTATTTAATAAAGTATTTGCTTTTACATTTTATTATTCAACTTTTTCAAGACTTTTTTTTTTTCTTTTCTTTCTCTTCTCTGGTATTCATGAGGTTCTTATTTGCTAAATCAGGTTCTTTTCATGTCTTAGAATTTAGGGAAATGTTAGCATGTAAGAGGGAAATTCCCAGCTCAAGTGTTCCTTTCTGATTAGATTCCTTTCCCTTCGACCACAAACAACTTGTCCTTTGCCTGCTCTTCTATGCCCCCACTCCTGACAGGGATGTATGCTGGTTTGAAACCTTGGGAGTTAGCTGGATGAAATTCAAAACTGGTTCCCATAAACAGAGGGCAAGGAGAGATTGAAGGAAGAGGCAGACCGCTCCAGATTGGTGGGTGGAAGGTTTACTAAGCAGGGAATTCACCAAGCTTGTCTGGGGCAGCTGCAATACAAACAGATCTCCACATCTGCCAACCAGAATCTTAAGAGTTTATATAGAGGCCTTAACGGGGTTCAGTTTTGTATTCAGTCCAGATGGTCCCCACGGCACATTACTCTCTCAAAGCTGTATCTTTGTAGTGTCTTCTAGTGTGGGAACATGGGTGGAATGTATATTCCAAGGCCAGGATTGGGGGGCCTCTGATTGCCCGGGCTCTGCTCACAGGCCAAACGGCAGTCATGTCCCCTTGAGAACCTCCACCACCCAAGTGTTACGGAACTGAATCTTTGGGGCTCAACTTCTGGATTGCCCAGTTGCAGGTTGTCCTGTGTGGCAGTGAGCAAGTGCTCAGCATCTCTCCATCTGTTTTCTTATCACTAAGTTATGGATAATAATAATGCTTAATAGTCATGATGTGAATAATGGGCCAAGATGTTCCGATTAAAACCCTTACTGTAACACGCAACACCTAGGAAATGCAATCAGCTTCAATAAGTCTAGGGTGAGGAAATGCTGGTGTTAGTCTGGGAGGGCCTGGAATGCAGTGTGTGCCCTATAACTATGTAATAAATTGGAGCTGATGTTTCACATCTGAATTGAGCCAGCTAGAGAATGAGCAAGCCACACAGTACCCCAAGCGTCTGTGTAAGAAGTTTGTGGCACACAGGTCACAAATTGTGAACAAACACTGCAATTAAGACTCATAAAAGTTAAGGACAAAATTCATCAACTTCAAATTGTTTTGTTGTGGTTGCAATGGGTTATAACGTTACGTGTGATGCAGTTAATGGATTAAATGTGTTACAGGAATAAATTGTATTTACCGTTATTAGGTCTCAGGTCCTGTTACAAAGGTATGCCATAACTTTTAATACAATTATTAAAAGGTATACAAAGTATTTCTGCCTTTAATCTGAGAGGAAGATAACATTCTGCCATACACAAAGATAGACAGGACCTGGAATATTGGGGGCATTTTGTACTATGTTTAGAGTTTTCTACTTGGAAAAGTGAACCAGGAAGAGATTTAAATAGAACTGTGACTCAAATTTGCAGTCAGGGTCAACTTCAGATGGGTCATAAATGATAGCAGAGGCAGAGAGGCAAAGAGATGGCAGTAGCAGTCACCGTAGAAGGGAGGTGGAAATGTAGGACTTCAGTGATTACAGTGGGACTATTAAGAAGCTGAAAAACTAATGTGGTTCAAAAACAGAAAAAAATTTATTTATTAAAAAAAAATGGCCTTCTGTCCAGGTTATCCAAACATGGTAGTCTGTAGTTGTGAGTTAGAATATGTGTAAGTGTGTACTTACACATCCCCTACGTCGTCAGGGAAATGATAGTCCAAAAAGATTAAATCTCTATCTAGGGTACCTATTTAAGAGGTTGATCTGTAATGTCCTGAAAATTACCCGTGGAGGAAATACATCAATTTATTCGAGCAATGATATAAAGTGTCTAGTACATGAATGACCTTGCAACTCACTGGACGTGTCCCAGTTGTTGATTGTGGGAGCATGAGCCTCTCCAGAATTTCGGTTCTCTCTCTGGTAAACCAACTGAACAGAACAAGTGGCATTGACCGAACTAACGTACTACACAAATAACATGTCGGTATAATGCTTTTAAAATCATTTGTTACAATAGTATCAATGTTTTATGAATAATGAATGCGTTCTAGTTGCAATGATTTTTCACTAAAGTTTACAGCTTCTTGAAGGTCAGTTTTACATTCCAAAATTGGTGCATTTGGTTCAATTTAGTGAACATGCATTGCTCTCTTTCTGTGTGCCAATCACTGTGCTAATGCCAGGACTATGAAGGGGTCACAGAAGGAGATAGACTCAGCCAATTATAGCCAGGATGTAAACCAATCCATTAAGTTGAAACAGACTGGGGAGATATATGGTGTACCTCTCTTTACAGGAGAAAAGATGCTAAGTATCGATTCTGGAGATAATCTCACAGTCTAAATAATTAGGATTAGTTATATTAATTAATTCAGAACTTCAGAGAAAGGGATTATAAATATTCACATTTGATTAAAATACAAATATATGTTAACTGAGATGGTAAATGAGTATGGCCATAATTTGAAATTTAAGCTTGCTTTGCATGTATTCTGTGAGTGAATAGCCCCTTGTAGCCATGTTCAGATTCTATCCTATTTTGCTTGTATGGTTTGTAAATGAGGATTCATCCTTCTCTACATCCAGAACGAAAAATAGGTATGATAAATAGGTTTTCGAGGTGCAATAATTGAAATAATCCACAGCTTTACAGTGCATTCTAAAGTCTTCATGAATCCTGGTTAGCTTTCTTTTGTTGTTGTTGTTTAATTTGAGAGAGATCTAGCAATCCACAGAACTATTATAGGTGAATGGGTACAGAATTCACATCAATGGTACTCTCATCTGTCAAGAAGATCAAATTCATTCAGTTTACCTATCACTTTTCAATGTTAAGGGGGGGAAGGGTATTTTTGTTTAAAAAAAATTACATTCATGCTGGCACAGTACAAAAAAAAAAGAAAAAGAAACCCACAAAGCTCTCTTAGTCCTTTGCAAGCAAGCAGTGAAATTGCAGAAGTGTGGCGTGGAGCAGTGTGCCCTAGTCACAGTTCAGTAGCAATTACTGAGGATGATTGTGTTTGCTCTCTCCAGGAGATGTCACTAAAGAGACTGGCAAAGACATGCTTCACCTGTTTGTTGCAAAAATACAACCAGGGGTGGTGGTGGTAACAGGGGAGATGTAAAGCTTCACTGTACTGAAAATACATTTGTCCATTTTAACAGTGTTCTTCCTCCGAGTAAAGGGGGGAAAAAACAATGTATAGCTTGCTTTATAGAAACTTTTATTTTTTGTACCTGTTCATTAAGGAAGGCCACTTTTAACTAGATTTACAGAAGTATTGCTGATAAAAGTACCTGAAAAGGGAAGTCCTTGCTGGTTGTGTAGGGTAATAAAAGCATTTTCTTTTTGTCATATATACTTTATTAGAACCTCAGGGCAAGAGTTTGTTTATAAGGTTTTCAATACATGCTTTTTATGCATTGGCTTCCTTAAATATGAAAGAACAGAAATCTATTTATTTGGCAAAGCTAAAAAATTATCTAGCTATTCAACTCAAGGGATCAAAATCTTTACAACATGTATGACTCAAATCTAGAAAAGAGATTGCAAATTTCATCCATAAGATTTTTCCCATGGTTCTGCAAGTAATTTAGTGTAGATACTGTTGTAGGAGAAACGTGTTATTGATTGCAATATAAATGTTAGAATCCAACACTAGGGGCGCCTGGGTGGCACAGCGTCTGCCTTCGGCTCAGGGCATGATCCCGGCGTTATGGGATCGAGCCCCACATCAGGCTCCTCCGCTATGAGCCTGCTTCTTCCTCTCCCACTCCCCCTGCTTGTGTTCCCTCTCTCGCTGGCTGTCTCTCTCTCTGTCAAATAAATAAATTAAATCTTAAAAAAAAAAAAAAAGAATCCAACACTATATTTAGGCTTTCAGTTATCACAGGACTAATTTTACTTGATCTGTTTAATCTGCTTAAAAATCTAGGAATTGTCCCACTCTTTTTTTTCTTTTTGTATTGCTCAAAAATGTTGTGAATTGATCGAGACTTAATTTAGATATATCTAAAGACAACTGAATTCTATAAATTAAAAAATTTTATGTCATTCATTAACTGTAAATACATAAAAAAATGTTATTTGTTTTTCAGTACTCTACATCAGTACCTATCATACTGCTTAATGCAAGGAGGCAATCAATACATGTTTGTTTATCAAATTAATGAAGGTATATAGTTATGCTCGCAGAAATCTAATACATCCTCGCTCACCATCGTCTTGATTTCCGTATGGGCCGAACAAAAAATGAGTAGCAAGGAAAATAATTTTTAATTATTTGAAAACGCAGAGATAGTCTCTAGAGGAATATGTCATCTCATCTGAATGCCACCCATTATTATTTGTATCAACTCCTCCTTAACATTGAGGAACCTAGGCGGAAAGTTACCAATACGGGAATTTTTCTTGTTAAACATAAAAAAAAGCTTGAACAACTTATAGGGAGATGTTTTGTTTTTGCTGGTTTTTCATCAAGCCAATTATTTTATTCATGATAAATCATTTGACATTTGGCAAACCCTTTACGTATCAATGACCTAATACTGTCATTCATAAGTATTAGATACAGTAGTCCATAGTGAATGAGAGTAACTTTTTTCATTAGTCATTCACCTATAGATCTAATACATTTCCAAATTTTACTGAATTAGTTTAATTTAGTAATTATACTAAATTAGTATATATTGATTGCCCGTATTTATGATGATATAAATAAGATTTAGATAGCAAACAGTGTTTTTACAGTGAAGTTTATCATAGGTGGGGTTAGTTTCGATAATTATTATTACGTGTGTTGAGAGAGTGCTCTAAATAGAGAGAACAGAGAGATTTATATAGGGTGGAATAGCTCAGGTGGGGTAGGTCTCCTTGCTCAGCGGGGATCCTGTTTCTCCCTCTGCCTGCTGCTCCCCCTGCTTGTGTTCTTTCTCTGTCACATAAATAAATAAAATCTTTAAAAAAAAATAGGGTAGACAGGCTGGCATGTGAATCACTCAAGGAGCTTATGCTAGTGAGTGGGTATGAAAGGGAAGACAGAAAACTGTTTTCTGTTGATTAAATTCAACTCCTGCAAAACTTGCAATTGTTTGAGAGTCTCACAATGTGGTGTGTAATTTGTGTTCACATGCACAGTACGGATTTTCATATCAGTTACTACTTTTTATTTCTAATCATCTTAAGAAACCTCAATCTGTTTCAATGCCGGAAGAAAAACTGACTGTTGAACCTAATTAATAGGGTTCTCTATGGCTGACCTATGACTTTTAGAAAAATTTTGCTTATGCTAATTCATTTTACATACCGAATTTATAGCTTAATTTCCACCCTTACCATTGCATTTATAATTTCTAAGCTATCTTCTAAGCTGCAGGCGTATTTCTAATAAGAAAATATCTTATTTTTTTGAAAAGCCAAAGTGTTCATATTATAGTCTTTATATCCTTGACTAAAACGTGACGTGATTCTGTTTAAAAGCACAGAGAGAGAAGCATTGTTAGTACATCTTGATTATCAGTTACTAAATTGCCATAGTGGACCCCAAATTTCTTTTCACCACTCTGACAAAGTTGAGAAATATTTCACAGTGCCCTCTATGGAATTGATTTTCAAATGGAAAGCAAGCACTCTGAAATAAACATTAGAGAAATGAAGGGTCAGAGATTTGGAGGTGGGGGAAGCATTTACAAGTGATTCTTATCACATACTTTCTTGGGAGTTCTCTCAAGAATCATTGCCATGAAGAACTAGAGTGTGTTATGCTAAGTGAAGTAAGTCGATACCATATGATTTCACTCATGTCTGGAATTTAAGAAATAAAACAGACAAACATAGGGGAAGGGAAGGAAAAATAAGATAAAAACAGAGAGGGAGGCAAACCATAAGAGACTCTGAGGCAAACTGAGGGTTGCTGGGAGGGAGGTAGTTGGGGTGGGTGGGGTAATTGGGTGATGGGCATTAAGGAGGGAACTTGATGTAATGAGCACTGGGTGTTATATGCACCTGATGAATCACTAAACTCTTTCCCTGAAACTAATGTTATGTTAACTAAATTGAATTTAAATAAAAAAACTGAAAAAAAATATCCTCCTTGCCATGAAAAGATGGGTGGGTGTGCTTCATAATTACAGTTCACACACAAACACACTCAGGGATGAAGAGCAAGGAGGAAAGGGAAACAATACAGTTAGAAGCAAAACGCACAAATCAAATATTGAATACGGCTTTGTTTGGTGGGAACTTATTTGTATCGTCTATCTCATCTTTCTCAGATACTTCATGAAAATGTCTGAATGAAAAGATTTATGATAGGTTCTTCATTGCAGGCCAGAGGCCTAAGGAAGTAAGATTGGCCATGTAGCCCTGGCTGCTTTAGCTGTGTCTCCCTAGTCACTGAACCACCCAGCCATTCACATTCCCTACAAATATCTTCTCATACAATTGCAATAAAATACATGAACCATTTCTTACTGCTAGGGAAATTATTAATGGCACACAAATTAACAACTTTCCAGGCTTCAGTATAGATGATAAATCCATGGGTATCAAACAACAAATATGCATATGATAATGGTGGCATTTAGTTTTGTCTCTTTAGCATTCAAATTCTTAGAAATATTTGAGGTCACTTTGAATTTGAATTTATTAAAATGTGCTTTCTTTTCTATTTACCACAATAAAAGCTACCAGAATATTAAAACCAGCAAATCCATGAATTCTAAACTAATTCCAAGAGATAATGTCCAACATGGCCTTCATGTTTCCCTAAGCTTGACTACACCCTGGACAGGTTTCTTGCTGCTCTTGGCCCCTGACCTCCTTCTGCTAGCAACTCTTACATAATCCAGATGCCCTAACCACAGAGATTCCTCCCCTTCCATTTTTTAGACTACTTACTTTAGAAAACTTGTAAATACTTTTCTCTGTCCTTTCAAAGTGCACGTCAATCCTTTCAAAAAACCTCTTGCCAGTTTTATAACCCAGGAATATCTTTTTCAAGGACCTGGAAGCCATCACTTTGAAATGTGATTATCAGGCAAGCTAGTGTCTTTATCCGTCAGTTTCTCTGGGAAGGTAGGATCTTAACTTATACCACTTCCTTGCTCCAGTGGTGAAACTAATGTTGTGAGATACTTGGGTAACCAGTTAGCAATCATAGGTAGCCTACAAGCCCCCCTAACCCAGCTCCTAAAATCTCTCCTGCCCTTCCTTCCAGTGGAGTTGAGTTGAGACCACACTGTGGTCTATCTCTAAGTGCAATAGCCTTGAATAAAGTCTTTCTTACCAGTTTAACTTTTCCAACACAATCTTTGCTTTGATAGTTAACATTATTAAGGATTATAGAATATATTAAAGGTACATTAAAGGCCTAAAAGAAATGTCAGCCTTGCTGTCCTCTAAATTCTACTACAGATAACCATTTATTTGAAATCCCTCAATGTTATAATCATTCATATATTTTTATGTATTTGGTATTAATAAGTTTTCAGTGATGATTTGAAAATAAATCTTCAGCATATCTTCAAATATTAAGTTCATCGAATACAAGTATCTATACAACACCTGATAATAGGAACTTAGATTTAATGAATACTTTGTTATGCAATAGAAATTGTGCCTAATGGTCTTCACACATTACCAAATGGAATCTTTATACAGCCCTGTAAAGAAGATACTATTATTTTTCCAATAGGAAACGGAGGCTTAGCGCGCTTAAGAAACTTGACTGAAGTTAAATATGTTATAAACTATGAGCCTGCCTAAACTCAAATCCTGAGGTTTTCTATTATTTTGTTCATTATTTGTAGGGAAAGTTATGATTTTTTTACAACCGTTTTTGGTCATTTTTACAAGGATTACTTTGGAGCACATTCATCTCAGAAAATGCCAACTATACATTAATGATACACACATTTGCTTACTCCTGGAATGATGCTTTCCATGTACATTCATTCTGCACATATTTGAAATTTACACATCTGAACCTCAAACTTGCTTTATTTCTAATTGGAGTCATCCTAGTTAAGAAATATTTTTCAGATATGACAAATACCATTTTCTATTTATGCTAGCTATCTAGCACACATACTGTTTTAATGTGCTAATAGTATGTGATCTTTGATGTATATAAAGTGTTTTGTCCCCACATTAAATGGATCCAGATTGCTGCTGATGCTTTTGCTGTGCAGATTTATAGCATATTTCATTTTTCTTCTTTTTAGGTTTTATAAACACCATCAAATATACATGTTCCCGCTTTGAGTCTACATTCACAATAACTGAGGTAAGATTGAAAAAGCCAAATAGCCATTTTTGTGCGAAGGGTGACTCTAGTTAAACAGGATATTAAGCAAATACTTCTTGTTTAAAATCATCTATGTATTTTTTTTGGCAAGTTTATGCACACACACACACACACACACACACACACGTGTACACATACTTCGCTATTTTCCTCACCCAATAATTTTTTTAAAATTTTTCTTTAGAGCTTTTAATGTTATAGATACTGTATGGATTTTGGAGTCAAATGGAATTGGGTCTCAATCCTCTCTCTAACACATAGTTTCAGGTGTTATAAAGTTTCATGGATACCAAAGAATTTTCTTCTCTGTAATGGGAAAAAAGTAAACTTTCTATACAGTGAGATAATTTGAGATTAACTTACAGTACAACACTATTCTCTATTTGTTTCCATATTTACTTCCTTTCTTCTCTATTACTGCACTCTGAATTTGTATGATAATCAAATATCTTGTATAATCAGGCCTATTTCAATTCCAGTTAGTGGAAATCTATTTCTAAGAAGCCAAAACAACAGAAGTAAATTCTATTTCTTTTCTTTTTTTTTTTTTTAAAGATTTTATTTATTTATTTGACAGGGAGAGGCAGTGAGAGAGGGAACACAAGCAAGGGGAGTGGGAGAGGGAGAAGCAGGCTTCCTGCGGAGCAGGGAGCCTGATGCAGAGCTGAATGTGGGGCTTGATCCCAGCACCGTGGGATCGTGACCTGAGCCAAAGGCAGACGCTTAACAGCTGAGCCACCCAGGCGCCCCAGTAAATTCTATTTCTTAATTAAGAAACAAAACAAGGCACAATGTCTGTCTTAGATAAGGCTAGCCCAAGGTTTTTAATGAAATCAGGGACTTTATCTTCTCATCTCTGTTGTTCTTTCGTGATTTCATGATCTCAAGTCAGCTAGATTCATGGCTGGCTCTTTCTCCAGGTCTGTATTCTTATAGTTCTATGATCAAAAAGGATCTGTAGGGGCGCCTGGGTGGCACAGCAATTGGGCGTCTGCCTTCGGCTCAGGGCGTGATCCCGGCGTTATGGGATCGAGCCCCACATCAGGCTCCTCTGCTATGAGCCTGCTTCTTCCTCTCCCACTTCCCCTGCTTGTGTTCCCTCTCTTGCTGGCTGTCTCTATCTCTGTCGAATAAATAAATAAAATCTTAAAAAAAAGATCTGTAGTTCTAGATCAAAGAGGAAAAGGAGCTACTTTATTAACAAAACAATTTGAAAGTTCCTAGGGAAAGACACAAACGTACCTGGATTATGTCACATGCCTACACCTTGGACCAACATCATTGTTGAGGAGATAGCACATAGAATATTGTGACAATGAATATTATGAATAGAGGGCTCGTGTGTGAGTGTGAGAGAATGCTCAGTCAAAAACAGTATCCCCGGTTTTTCATGCTTAGCAAATAATTGTCAAGGGCATGTGTCAAACAACTGAATATGAAATTTCCTCTGAAAAATTATATAGTAGCCAATTTCCATGTTCTTTATCAAGAATTAACATTTTATATACAGCATTGCACATAAAATAACATCACCACTGAGTAACATAAATGCCATAGGCTAGCTTCATTAGATTAATGAGCCAATGATTCCAACCTTGATGTCTCTTCTAATTATCCACAATGCACTGTTTCTTTCAAAAGAAGACATCTAATTAATTAGATACAAATGTCATCTATAGGTCATTGACAGCTAAGATGATCACTGATGATTCAGTTTATTCCAAAGTAACTTAACACTCCTCTGGGATTTCCAGAAAATGTCATCTTTGAATCAAAAAGTTCTCCTGTAGTGAAGGATTATAGAAAAGCAAATCTTCAAATCTTTAACTTTTTCACACAGAGTAACTTGTTATCTAATCTGAGAGATAAATGCAGTCTTTTCCAGATATGCATGTTAAGATTTCCTTTTAGTCGTGCCAACTAATTAGATGTTTGAAAGAAGAATGTGCTTGAAAAATAAGAGTTTATTCATATTTTTCATTGTCAATACTTTAAATGTCATTCTTCTTTAGGACAAGAAATATCAAATATTTAATAAAAATACATTTTTCCCACCATTTCATTGTCATGAAAAACAATCCTATCCAAAAATTTATATTCATATGTAAGCATATTGATGCTCTGAGAATATCTGTTAAATATGTTCTTTTTAAAAGTAATAAAATAGTAATATTGTGTTGAATGATTGAAAACAGTATAAATACTGTTGCAAACTAATCGCAAAATGCCTACAAACCCTATGTTAATTATAGTGTCATGAAGAGGTTAAAATTAGGAATGGAACAAAAATATTTATTTTTCCCTCCAGTCTTCATGCCAGTTGTCTGAATAGCATGGTGCCAAATAATGGATATGATTTTTAATATCATAGAATAATTTTACATCTAGATTTCTCACACAGAATATGATCAAAATGTTTTATATACTTCTTACAGTACTTATAAACATCGGCAACTAAGCCACTCTTTATAAAATTTGTTATTCCACTAAGGACATTGCACCAAACACCCTTATTTATAAAGGTAAAAAACGTTAGAATTGTCATTATGTTTCATTTTTATTGAAAAGGGTAATTTTACGTTTTCTCAGTGCTATAATGTCCTAAAAGAACAAAATCTTACGTTATTCATGGACTTAAATTTTAAAACTCAGAACAGGTGATACAATGCATGTATGTACTTCTTGTTGATTTTTTAATATTCTTTTAATAAAAATATGATGGAATTATTCTACTTCCCTAAGATATGATTTAACTAAAATTCATTTTTTTGATGATTTTTTAAATTCAAAAGTCCAGGCTCGTTTTTATGTGTACTTACAACACATGAACTTGAACAAAACACTCCCATAAGAAAATATTGCTGTATGTTAGCTGAGTAGATTCTTTGGGCCCTTCTGGATTCTAGATACCCTTATCTAGCACTTACTATTTCCACGGATTCAGCGTCTTTATGCCCATATAAAATAAGGCCATATACTCTCAAGTGTAACATGAGAAAGATATGAGAATAATTTTTAAAGGATACTTTGACAAAAGTTACAATTTAAAGAGATCACTAGGCATAAATGTAAGTAATTAAGATACTGAGAAGTTTTTTTAAAGCACTAGGAATATTGCCAGGTCCTGGAATCAAGGAAGATATGATCAAGGGAATAAAGTGACATTTATTTGGGGCCTTGATGAGAGGTTATTACCAAATGTGATAGCATGTGGACAATAATCTAGGTAGAGATTGGACCCTAAATAAAGACAGAATGCAAATGAAGAAGTGATATTTCTAGGAAATGGAAGCAGCACAGAATTTCATTGGTGTCTAGAATTAATAAATGGGGGACATAAGAGCAAATACTTTAAAAATATGTTGGAGATCAATTATTATGCTCTATAAATTCCTGTCTGTTTTATTTTAGTCAGAGTTTTCATTGAGTAAATGACTCATTTGGAGAAACTTTGGAGATTAATCTCACAGTATGGTGTAGGATAAATTAGAGGAAGAAAAACACATGTAGTAATTTGCAGCTTTTTAAATCTGTACCCCTCCCCCTTATATAGCCTCATGGCTTCCTTTCTATTATACCAGTAACGTGGACTTTATTTGAAATTTAAAATAAGTTGCTATAACAAAAAGAAAACTAAACCAAAGGTTAATGGGCAAAATTACATGCATATAAAAGCTGAAACTTTAATAATTAATAGAGCTTAATGCTTTGGAATAATGCAAAGATACCCTTAAAACACTACATCAGTTTACATGACTTACTGATTTTAATTTAACTAGATTGTCAAATTTTAATTTAACAAACATGTATATCTATAAATGCTGGTAATTTTTATCTCCGGATAGAGATCATAGGCCAGATCCTGCTCAAACAAGGAGCATGACCAGCAGAAGTATTAAATGGCATACATGTACATTTATTGTTCACAATTTTTAAATTACACACTTTGCTTTTAGGAAAGAATTAATAATTTTGAAGCACCACAGATTAAGTGCTACCTCAAATTTCATACCAAACACTGTTCAACGTAGATTGTTTCCATTTAATTATTGAGCGCATGGTGTATTCCTCTGTTGATGGTAATGGATAGGGACCTGGAGAACAGAAGTGTCAGAATCATTGCTTTATCAGAGATTACAAACAGAGCTAATGTATTTTGAATATGAATAAAAAAGAATGGATTAATATCATGGAAGAGGAAAAATAGAAAAACACTGGAAATATGTAACAGAATATCTGAATCCACTAAGAGACTGGGGGACACCTCTGTAAGGAATTCGTATTTAAGTTGAAGCCGAAAGAAGTGGTGCTTAAAGTGTCGTCCCTGGAAAGCACCTAGGAACTTAGAAGAAATGAAAATTCTCCAACTTGACTCCAGACGTACTGTCAGAAACCCTGTGAGATCCAGGAACCTGTGTTTTAATATACCTTCCTGGTGACTTTAACGTGCAATGAAGTTTGGGAGCGTATGCTCGAAACACCTACAGGAAGAATAGAAAGTGAGTGAGCAAGAGGTGGGAGTGAGATGTTCCAGGCTTCGTGCTTCAGGTAGAAAGAGAGAGATGTTTGCTCAGAGAACTAAAAGGAAACAAGAGCAGACACAGGCAGAATGAAGTGAAATAATGTCAGGTGTGCCGTCAGGGGTGCAAATGTGAAGAAATGGAGGAGGGCTTTGAACTTTATTTTAAAAAGGATTCAATTATGCATTTATAGTATGTCATTTTATATAAAGTCACAAATATGTATTCCTTACAAAAGTAGTATATGTAAGAATATTATTAAAGGGTCTACAAACCATTCTCATTATGGCATCAAGCAATAGTGCCTTTTCCTTCTGTCATATATACTCTTCTTGGTTCCTCTCTTTACTTTTATGATTACTGAGAAAAACAACAAAATTCAGTAGATAACAACTAAAAATCACTCTACTTTCAACAGTATTGTGCCAACAAATTTAAATTAACAAATATGCTTTAGTAAATAGAGCAATTATTTCCATACTCACAATACTCTATAATATCAGATGCTTGGAGTTCAAAAGGCACTTTTTATATATTGTTAACAATGTCAGTATCCTTTAAAAGATCTATTTTTTACTTACAAATTTTAAAAGCCTGTTCTAAGATTCCATACTTAGCAATATCTCTAGTGGGGCATGTACTCCACACAATTATGTATTTTTCATCTGTTTTCTTTACTGATAGACCTCAAGCACTTGTAAGAGTATCTGAACCATAGTAGGTACTCGATGAATATGTACTTTGAGATAGTATTTTAATAAGCAATTGAGTCACTATAGCATTATCAGCTACTAGTATTTATAGATTTTATGTCAAAACATTTATTTGGTCATGTAATTTTAAAATCTTCCATTACGGATGATCATATCACCCATCTCAGTCTTTCTCCATTCATGTAGCATGGCAGGCTACTTACAGTCATGTGTAGAATGTTTTATTATATGTAGATTCTTCCTTTCTATAGACATAAACAACATGTTTCCTTTTTCAATTTCTTATCAACTGACCCTCATGCAAATTTTAGCTGGCCAGAGTGAAACAGCACTCAACTTTTTCCTTAATAGCTACTGTGTGTGTGTGTTTCTAATAAACACACACACATTTTAAATCTAGTTTGTTTTGTGCAGTCAGGTGGAGTGAAAGATTCATCTGTCTTCTGCATAAAAATCAAGCAGGGAGTAGTCATTGTGACAGTGCGTAAAGGATGAGCTATTTGCTCGTCCTTTCAGCCATGGCAAAGAGAGGGATTAAAAAGAGAAGAGGAAAGATGCACACCTCCCCCTTATGTTTTTATACGGCCCCAAATAAGCTTGTTACACCTAGAGGTTTAAAAACAAAAAGTATTTTTTCCAATATGCCTTGTATTAAAATGTATGACTATGTTGGCAACCTTCTACATATTTATATCCTACTTCCATTGGGTTATGACTTTCTCAAAATACAAGTAAACAATAAAGCATTGGAACACATTGGATGAAGCCAGTGAACAGAAGTAATTTTCTACATTTGTATCACATTAGGAACATATAAACAGTTTATTTCTGGATTTTGCTGTAAAATTAAATGTATACATTCCCATTGGAAGGGTGATATAAAACCAATTTGTAAAACATACAGATAAGGCAGTAAGATAATTGAAAAACACATATATATTTGACAATATGTTTCATAAATGCTAAACAAGCAACATGTCTGGGCCCCTCATTTGATGTATATCTCCACACAAACACATACACCATCTCCATGGGAGACCAAAACAGGTTTCATCATAAATTTAATTTTGTGTGTGTGAAAAAAGAATTGTATATCCGTATGTAGAATACAACACATTTTCATTGTTTTGTTTCTCCTCTTTGGAGCTATGGAGGAAAATGGGTAAGGAAAAACAGACACTTCTATGATAAATAAATATGCGTTAAATTCTAAACATTTTTATTTATTAGATTCTGATTTGCTCCTTAGCAGTAGAGAATAATGGTGGAAAGTCTGGTTCTAAAGTATATTTACTTGGGGGGGGGGCACCTGGGTGGCTCAGTTGGTTAAAGCATCAGACCCTTGATTTTTTTTTAAAAGATTTTATTTATTTATTTGACAGAGAGACAGCCAGCAAAAGAGGGAACACAAGCAGGGGGAGTGGGAGAGGAAGAAGCAGGCTCCCAGTGGAGGAGCCTGATGTGGGGCTCGATCCCAGAACGCTGGGATCACGCCCTGAGCCGAAGGCAGACGCTTAACGACTGAGCCACTCAGGTGCCCCCAGACTCTTGATTTTGGCTCAGGTCATGATCTCAGCGTCCTGAGATCAGGCTCCATGTTCAATGGGAAGTCTGCTTGGGATTCTCTTTCCCTCTCCTCTTACCCCTCCCCCCTTCTCAAATAAATAAATCTTTAAAAAAATAAAGTATATTTACTTGGGTTCAATTTGAACTTTGTCACACCCCTTAGATGATTCAGATAAGGCATGTAACTTTATTTGGAATGAGTGTTCTAAGGAGAAAATTAGATATAAAATAAGAATATATAAGGCACACTATAGTTTTGTTTGATTTTTTTTAAATTTGGGAGATCCACTTTTACTGTTTCTTTTATCTCTATATCTAAATTAAGTCCATTGTGTTATTTTTGATAATATGTGCAAGCTTTTATCAGTAAAGCAAAAATAAATTGGTGGGGCCTTTAATTGTATTAGTGTAGAAGATACCACAGCGTAAATCTACATAATTATTTTTTGTTTTTCATTTCTTGATTCCTTTATCTGTTCCCATTTCCCTACCCTCTGAAAAACCAGTAATTATTTTAAAAAATCAGATTCTTTGTATTTCCTTAATATTTTAGTCCTGATCCTTTAAGGCTGTGATCATTGTTGAGCAAACCAAGAATTTAAATTCTGTAACACTAAATGCTATCATGGTCTTGAAAATCTGTGTGAATCTTGGTGTCTAATGTTTTTAACTACCATTTTTATCCTTTTGTTATAATCCCTTAATTGTTTCTCGCATTTGTATCTGTTTAGTTATGCACTTATTCTTCAAACTTTATTTTTTCATTTATAGTCTCACCTTGGTGCTCTGGTGAATGGTGTGACCCTTGGTAATTTGCTCTGTGACTCCACACATCTCTGTTAACTCTGTAGGACATTGTGATACACAGTGTTTCTGAAAGAAAAGGCTGTGTGCATAAGTTTTTGGTAACATTTAAAATACATATTTCTGATGATACAAAGTAGAAGTACTTACTGGAGGTATAAATGGGCTTGTGTGGATCTTCGTGACATTTTTCTAAGAATGGAATCATTTTGTGAAGTTTATTGATTAGGTTCAAGCAAGATCAGTGAATCAGTTGTAAAAACCACACTCGTATTTTGTAATCTTGGCAATGAATGCACCAACCAATTTCAAGGTTTAGAAGAAAAGAATCAGAAAGGATGCTGCATTTGTTTAGAAATGTGCAGAATGTGTTAGATAAACCAATCAATACCTAATTACTAGCCTGCAGCCTTCCCTATTTAATGCTCAGGCTTTCACAGAGATAAACAACCTGCTGTGTGACCTGATGTATTTGTTCTGACAGCGCTTTTAAAGGGACTGCTCAAAACCTGGCAATAACTTCCAAAAGAAATGATTTTCCAAGAGACTTATTTCCCCACACATATCCAGCTAAATATACAAAGCCAAAGAAATTCGTGAACAAATAAATGTACAAACTTCAGAATCTCCAATTCTATATAATGTCAGTGAAATACAATTTTTAAAAAACAACATTTCTTTCTTACTATAATTAATGGAGAAAGC
Organism: Ursus maritimus; assembly: GCF_017311325.1. Lineage (NCBI taxonomy): Eukaryota > Metazoa > Chordata > Mammalia > Carnivora > Ursidae > Ursus > Ursus maritimus. The sequence continues at coordinate 37,635,797 of NW_024423344.1, forward strand.
CCAAGGGTATTAGCTATTATGTACAATTCTGTCTGCAACTATATGTAGGTTGGTTAATGGGTGAAAGCTAATTCTAACTATTAAATTTTCTCAACCCTCGATGTGATCAGTCCACAGGCACTGAAGGCTCTCAGTGGCTCTCTCAGTGATTCCACTGAAATATAATTTACAAAAATTCAAAGATTTCATGAATCGTTGTCATCTATTACAAGCAAGACTCGGTGCTAAGCTCTAAGTAGAATTTGTTTATTCATAATCTATGGACTTTATAAGTCCTATGTATCTAATAAACAATATAAATATGTACCCAGAGTATTTGATTACAAGACAGCATTTTCCTTTTCCTTGAAATTCCGAAAGAGGAGGGTGCTTCAGCCAAAGAAGTCTTTAGGGGGAAGGGAAGAAAAATGCATCATAGGAACATTTTCTCCTCTTAGGGTAGCTTGAAAACATTTTTTTGTATTGAATTAATGTAATTAAGATGCTTACATGCAAAAATGTCTGTTAGAATATACTCCATTTAGATCTTATATTAAAATCTCAAGAAAACTGTAACTTAAAAAGTTACCTTAAAAATTCAGAGGCAGTATAAATGGCAGATGCCACAGTGATGTTCAGTATTACTGTTCTGTATGATTTTCTTGGTAGTTCATATAATGGTTGTCATTGATTTATTTTTATTTTTTATTTTATTTTTTATTTTTTTTTAAAGATTTTATTTATTTATTTGACAGAGATAGAGACAGCCAGCGAGAGAGGGAACACAAGCAGGGGGAGTGGGAGAGGAAGAAGCAGGCTCACAGCGGAGGAGCCTGATGTGGGGCTCGATCCCATAACGCCAGGATCATGCCCTGAGCCGAAGGCAGATGCTTAACCGCTGTGCCAGCCAGGCGCCCCGTCATCGATTTATTTTTAAAAGGAAACATTATCCACATATTATATCTTCAAAGTGTCATTCCTTTCTCCATTTTCTTTCATTTTTTTTAAACAATTTTATTTATGTGCCCTTTACTTCTGGGAGAAGTTTGTCCTTTTTAGCAGTGATTACAAGTTTTACAATGGAACCTTTGTCATTAATTATTTCAAATATTAATTGTATTACATTACTTTGGATCTGTACAGATAGTTTTTCCCAAACTCACATAACTTTACTTTCAAGTCAGTCAATTGCAGCCTGTTTGATATATGTGGCACCCTCGTCCTAACTCAGAAAGTCCACATAGGCTAACGTTACTGAAAGTAAGAATGTAAATATGCCTTAAAATTTCATTGTTTAATAGAGCAATTTTTTTTTTGAATTGTGACTTTGCTCTGAGTATCCTTTTGTGATGCAGAATTGTTCCATAAAAACATGCTTTTTTATTTCATTTTACTTATTTTTGAGGAAAGAGAGATTTAACCAGACCCAGTATTTAAATATTTGCAGGTAATGAGGAAGCTCCCTCTTTTGGTACTCTTAGATTTTATTTCTCAGGGTGTGAACTGGAGTGGAAATTGAATTCTTCAGCTTCCAATATAGGTTTCAGGACCTGCAGACTTTGATCTAATGTCAGTCTGGTGGAGCATAGTGAAATGAGATCTGTCCCTTCCCTGCTTTGATTAATTTTGAAATTGATATGTAATGGGTATGGATTTTATTGAAGCAGAATTTACAAAATTATGCCAGCCCTATAACCAGCACGCCAGGGCGAACTCTTCCTCTGCAACTTTCCCTATCACCAGCAGTGTCTGCAGTCATTTTTCTAAGATAAAAAGAGGGCTTGCCTATTCTAAGGTATCAGAACCTAGAACCAACCATCTTCTACTTCTTAACTTTCTAAAGCTTCCAGTTGCAGCTATATTTAGAAAAGAGACTGGGGGTGTCTGCATGGCTCAGTCAGTTACGCATCTGCCTTTGGCTCAGGTCATGATCCTGGGGTCCTGGGATCCAGCCCTGCATCCAGCTCCCTGCTCAGTGGGGAGTCTACTTCTCCCTTTCTCTCTGCCCCTCCCACCCCTGCTCATGTTCTCTCTCTCTCTCTCTCTCTCTCACTCTCACAAATAAATAAAATCTTTAAAAAATTAAAAAAGAAAAAGAAAAGAGGCTGCGATCTTCTGACCATTATAGCTGATAGTTGAACAGAAATGTGTGTGTGTGAGTGAGAGAGAGAGAATAATTGTACTTTAATACAGTTGTCTTAGTCCTTCTGGCTACTTTAAGAAAATGCCACAGATTGGGAGCTTATAGACAATGGAAATGTATTCCTCAGTTCTGAAGCCTGGGAAGTGCAAGATCAGGGTGCCAGCGTGGTCCAGTGAGGGTCATCTTCCTGGCTCCTAACCACCTCCTTTTCACTGTGTCCTTGTATGGTGGATGGGACCAGGAGGTCTGTTGAGATGTCTTTTCTATGAGTGCTAATCCTATTCAAAAGGGCTCCACCTTTATGACCTAATCACCTCCCAAAGGCCCCACCTTCTAACACCATCACATTAGGTCTTACAAGTCCAAGCTATGAATTTTTTTGGAGACACAAACATTCAGACCTTAGCAACAGGCATATACTTTTTATAAGGTTATATAGATAATCATATGATATATACAGGTGCACACACATAGTTAATACACATATACGTGCATAGAAAGCATATTTATGTTAATATATGGACATTTATGTTATACATATATACATATATATAACATATATAATCGTAGTTATTAAATATATGTGATAATAAATATACACCTGACAGAATGCCAGAATGCATATTGTGTGTACATGTACATACGTATGTACATGTGTGTGTGTGTGCATGCACAGGCCAGCACATGCTCTGGTATATGATTATTCCATTTGTTTAAAGTAACAATACATATGCAAGCTTACCCAAAATGCATCAATAATGATTGCATTTTCCTGTTATTACTGTTGATCCACCGAATAGTTTTCTCTTATCTCTCATAAAAGTTCTACTTTTCTCCATAAAATCTGTTTCTCTTAATTATATGTATATATATGACATGCCTTCTGTTGGTATAAAATGAAGACTCAAAGCTGTTTTTAAGTCCTGAATACTCAAAAACTCTTTTTTTTTTAAAGGATAGTGATTTCATGGACTCCTTTAGTACTTGCTTTCAGTCATTTTCATGTTTCAGTAATCACAGTAAAATATATTCCTAAATATAATTGTCAATCTTGATGTATTTAATGCTTTCTCACTCCCATGTCTGCCTCCTAATTTCATAGTGGCTATCTCCATGCCATCAGTAGAGAGGGCAGACATACCCTTAATCTGAACTTTCTTTCAAAGATGAGTTTTTAATGGGCTTTTGTCACTCGAAGGCTTTGTCAGTCATATTTCATTTGGATTCTAGAAGTTGATTTCACACTACAAGGGCCCATATTTCTAGATTTTCTGTATTTCTAGAATTTTGGCTTGAAAACCACTTAATTTTTTCTTTGCTCATCTCCTTCACATAAAAACCTACATAAGTAGTTAATAGGACCCAACATATACTATCATACTCTCATGCTGACTCTTTCTTACCACTTTGCCTAGGGCATCAGACACAGTTGTACATGGGTGGGCCTCCCTTCAAGTAATCGAAGGCAACAGGTTAGCAAATATTTTTCCACAATAAATCACAACTCTCCAGTCTTCCTACCTTTGCTCTTCATTGCCATGCTCCCTGCCACTTTACCACTAATCCAAGGATGTTTATCTAATGTATTTTTATGCCAATACTCCTACTTAAAAATATAATTTTGCAAATGTTGAGAAATCGCAACATGGACGGGACTGGAGGAGATAATGCTAAGTGAAATAAGTCAAGCAGAGAAAGACAAACATCATATGGTTTCACTCATTTATGGAACATAAGAAGTAGGAAGATCGGTAGGCAAAGAAAGGGAAGAAGAAAGGGGGGGTAAACAGAAGGGGGAATGAACCATGAGAGACTATGGACTCTGGGAAACAAACTGAGGGCTTGAGAGGGGAGGAGGGTGCGAGAATGGGTTAGGCTGGCGATGGGTATTAAGGAGGGCACGTATTGCATGGTGCACTGGGTGTTATATGCAAGTAATGAATCATGGAACTTTACATCAAAAACTAGGGGTGTACTGTATGGTGACTAACATAATAAAAATTATAAAAATATATAATTTTGCATTAGGGAAGAGTACTTGTAACATACAAGACTGAAATAAAAGTGACTTAACACAATATGAATTTATTCCTAGCTATCATAACAATTTAAGGGGTGCTCAGTAGGCAGCTTTCCAACCAGTAAGTCAAGGAGCAATCCTTCCTCAGTCTTGTGGATCAGTATTCTCTAGGACCTGGGATTTCTCTCTTTTTTATCCTGTTGATGGAAAAGAGAGGATACTACAGAAAAAAAAAAAAAAAGCACTTACTACTTGGGCCCACATTATACTGGCCAGAGCTCACTGAGGTGGCCAAGGCTCACAGGGAAGGAGTTGACCAAGTATGGTCAGGCTGCATCCCAGGATAAAGGAAAACACTTAAATGTTGGTGAACAAACATAGTCTTTTCCACAGGTGCTCTAAAAATAAGAGGCCCAAAGAGGCCATATTCTCTACATTATCTAAGTACCAACTAGGAATGTGGAATCACTTTTGCTAGCTCCTAAAAGGAGACAGTATTAAAAGATGCAATGAGTATCACAGTGATTCGAAGTTAGCAATCATGATTTGACAAGTTCTCATAAAACTTACAGTTGGGAAATCATTAGAAATTAATGCTTATGTTTTATCCAATATTTGAGGCTACATAATCATGTCATTGCTACTTCTCCCTGGATATTTAGCTTCCAATCTTTCTCCTAGCCATTTTTTTTTTCAGCTTCATTTTGCATATAGACCCTTAGTAAAGCAGTATCTTATAGTGTGTGCTTGCTGAGGCAAAAAGGTCTATGTGCAGAGGCATTATATGTATTTTCTGTATGTTCACTCCCTGCATGTGTAATACACAAACCTTGATTTGGATAAAGTTGTTCCAAAGATCCCTGCCAAATACTGTCATATTATTATATATTCATAATAATGCATATTGTAAAATTTAGACTTCTCCAGATGGAAGTCTCAATTCAGCCCCAACATTAAATCCCAGAATGGAAGGGATTTACTCTCCTCTAGACAAACCATACTATACATTTCCATATTTGCCCTATTCCTAGCTTAATTTAATGTCTTGCTTAAACTTGATTGAGTTACAGGGAACAGAGACTCAGTCAGGGTCACGAAAAAGTGAATTATTTCAAGTGTCCTTATTACTGGAAAATAAAAGACCCCCCTATACAACAAAACTTTATAGAAAGTGAAGCAGGGACACCATCAGGGCTATGCAGATTCTCTGTCCTTCCCTCTGGGGCCAAATGGTATTAGTTTCTCTGCATATCATTCTTCTCTCGAATGGAATGACTTCTTAATTTCAGCTGTTATTGTACATGGTCAAACATTTTCTGCTTTTCATTATACTATGGCAATTCTTAATAATAATAATGATCCTATTAGTATATTTTCTTTATATGTGTTTTGATTATATATCTCTTACTAATGAGCCCCAGATCTTGAAGTCAATATTCCGAATTTTTCACATAGGGGATATGATCATCTCAGAAAACAGTTATAGCATATCACTAGCTACAGGGAAGTTGCTCATTGGTCAAGTATGCAAATACAGTCCTATCATCTTTGTCTAAGGGAGTGAAGAAAAATAATACAGCACACAAAACAAAAATGATATTTGGTATATACCATAATTGTGCTTTCTATGCAAGGAGTTAATTATACAAAGCTCTTAGCTTTCTATTGCTGTGTTACATGTTACCACAAACTTAGTGGTATAAAAGCACACAAATATATTATCTCATAGTTCTGTAGTTCAGAAGGCCAGATTGGGCTTAACTGCTTTCTCTCTCCAATGTCTCATAAGGCTGAAATAAATGTGTCAACTAGCTATATTCCCACCTGGAACTTGGGGTTTTCCCCCAAGCCTATATAAGTTATTGGCAAAATTCTGTTCCTTGTAGTTGTAATGTTAAGATCCCTGTTTTCCTGCTATCTGTTGGCTAGAGGTTGCTCTGAACTCCTCTAGGTTGTTCTCAAATCCTTGCTATGTGTGCCCCTTTGACCTACAAATCCAGCAATTGAATCTCTCTCACATCACATCTTCTTATATCATCAGGAAGGGCCAATCCCATTTAAGGGCTCATCTGTTTAGGTCAGACCCAACAAGATAATCTTTCTTTTGATTATCTTAATTAGTAACCTTAATTACTATTAGTTTAATAGTAATTACTAATTAACTACTTAGTAATTAGTAGCTAATTACTAAATGGTTAATTAATAACCTTAATTCTAACAATTAACTGATTGAAGTTACCTTAATTAAAGTAACCATAATTAGATCTGAAAGACCATTTAATGAAACACAATCACAAGAATGATATTCCATCATATTCACTGGTCCTGCTCACCTTCAAGGAAAGAGGATTATATAGGCATGTGCATTAGGAAATAGGAATGTGCATTAGGAAATAGGAATCTTTGGGTCCGTCTTAGAATTCTGCCTACCATCCCTCCTCTGGCCCCCAGTGATTCACCTCCCTCCCAAATGCAGGTACCCTCTCCCTAGTTCTTTACTAGTCTCATTGCATTAGGGCACCAGCTCAAGCCCCAAATCCTATCATTTAAAGCTAAATCTCACCAATTTAAGCCCATAATCTTATCATTAAAATTATTTACACCTACATCAAGTATGGATGAGGCTCCCAGGTATAAACCATTAAGTACAACCCCTGGGCCAAAAATGTTTTCCATTTTTGGATCTGAAATTAAAGAAGATACTTCCAGTACATGCCACGTACAGTGGTGGCACAGTTATAGAGTAATAGCTATACATCTTCTGGTTCAAAGAAGGGAGAAATGTTGAAAAATCGTATTTTCCTTTTTGTAATTGAAGTACATACAGTGTTATATTAGTTTCAAGTGTTTAACATAATAATTTAACAATTCTATACATTACTTAGTGCTCACCACAGTAAGTGCAGTCACCATCTGTCACTAAACAACTTAATTGCAATCTTATTAATTCTATTCCCTACGCTGTCCTTTTCGTCTCTGTGACTTATTTATTTTATAACTGGAAGTTTGTATCTCTTAATTCACGTTATATAATTTCACTCATTCCCCACCCCCACCTCCCTTCTGGCGCCCATCAGTTTGTTCTCTGAATTAAGAGTGTTTTTTGTCTCTTTGTTTGTTCATTTCTTTTGTTTCTTAGATTCCACATATGAATGAAACCATATGGTGTCTGTCTTCCTCTGACTGACTTCTTTCACGTAGCATGATACCTGCTAGGTCCATCCACGTTGGTATGAATGGCAAGATCTCATTGTTTTATAGCTGAGTATTATTCCATTGTGTATGTATGTAGATCTGCCACATCTTCTTTATCTGTTCATCTATGGATGGACTCTTGGGTTGCTTCTACATCTTGGCTCTTGTAAATGATGCTGCTATAAAGGTAGATATATCTTTTTAAATCAGTGTTTTCATTTTGTTTGGGTAAATACCCAGTAGTGGGATTACTGGATCATATAGTATTTCTATTTTCAGTTTTTTGAGGAACCTCCATACTGTTTTCCACAGTGGCTGTACCAATTTACATTCCCACCAATAGTATACAAGAGTTACGTGAAAAATCGTATTTTCATGTATCAAATAACCATCATATTTCGTGAAATGTCAGTTTAAATAATTTCTCAATAGTGTGTCTACGGGGCAAGGGTAGTGTGATATTTTCTATTAAATTCATTATCATTTTATCCATTCTAGGTATAAGTATAGTGTCAAGTATAGGTATAAGCATTAGGAATAGTTTTTCTGAGTCGGTACCTTCCTTTTTATTTTCTTAATTGTGAAGTTTCAAGGGTTAGAGTTTCAAATTTTGAAGTCCTCATCAGCTTGTTTTCCCCTTTTCCTTTGATGGTTAGTTCCCGTAGTTTCATGTGCAGGATATCTTTGACTACACTAAGGTTGTGAAAGTGTTTTCCTATTTCTTATTCAATGTTAATGGTTTGATGTACATAGATCTAGGATTCATTTTGAGTGAATGTGTGTGGTATGGTCAAGTTTGAGCATCCTCTTTTTCCATTAGAGGACTCATTTCTTTTTTCTAGCACAATTTATTAAAAACAATGTTCTTACTTTTATTAAAATACCTTAGAACTTATGTAGAAGGTCAGTTGGACATACTTTCATACATATCAGAATCTAGTTCTGTATATACTCTTTTCTACTAATCTGTCCTTCCATACAGAAATACCAGATTTTTTTATTACTATAGCCTGTAAAGTCTCACAGTAAGGTGATGTAAATTCTCCACATTTTTTATCCTTTCAACATTGTTTTGGCTTTTCCATGTCTTTTCCCTTTTGACATAAGTTATGGAACCAACTTGCCAATTTCCTCAAAAAAAGCCCTGCTTGAATTTTGTCATTTCTCTAAATCTATAAATCCTTTTGAAGAGAATAAACATCTTAACAGCATTGAGTTGTGAGGCCATAAACATGTTATACATCTATAATAAATTAGGTCTTCATTAACATCTCTCAGCAATGTTTGGCAATTTTTATTTATTTTTTATTTTTTAAAGTTTTATTTGTTTTTTAAGATTTTTATTTTTTTACAATTGTTAGATCTTCTTGTTGGATAGACCCTTTAAGTATGATATAGTGCCCCTCTACATCTCTTACTACAGTCTTTGGTTTAAAGGAGGGGGTGGGATGGGGGAACCGGGTGATGGGTATTAAGGAGGGCACGTGATGTGATGAGCACTGGTGTTATAGGTTACTAATGAATCATTGAACACCACATCAAAAGCTAATGATGTACTATATGTTGGCTAATTGAACTCAATTTAAAAAAAGATTTTTATTTATTTATTTGAGAGAAGAGAGAGAGAAGGAGAGCACAAGTGGGGAGCAGGGGCAGAGGGAGAGGGAGAAGCTGACTCCAGGCTGATCAGGGAGCCCAATGCAGGGCTTAATCCCAGGACCCTGAGATCAGGACCTGAGCTGAAGGTGGATGCTTAACTGACTGAGCCACCCAGGTGCCCGTTTTGCAGTTTTTAGTGCAGAGGTCTTGTATGTCTCTTTTAACATTATCCCTAAATATATTTTGATGCTATGTTAATTTTATTTTAAAATTTCATATTCCACATATTCACATTATTATATAGAAATAAATGTGATTTTTATATTTTTTATCATATGGCCTTATTAAATTTACTTAATTCTAGTAGAAAGACTAGTAGTCTTTTTATAGATTCTTTAGGATTTTCTCCATATTCACAATCATGTCATCAGTGAATAAGAACAGTTTCGCTTCTTCCTTTCCAAATGAGGGATATCTCTGTGTGTGTGTGTGTGTGTGTGTGTGTGTGTGTGTGTGTGTGTGTGTATTTTTTCCCATTTCTAATTCCCTGGACAGGACTTTCAGTATTATGTTGTATAGGAAAGATGAGAGTGGGTATTTTTTGTTCCCATTTTCCTCTTAGAAAGAAGACATTCAGTCTTTTACAATGTTCATAACTAAGTATGATATAACTCATGAGGTTTTTCATTGATATACTTTATTGTATTTCAGAATTCTCCTCTATTCCTAGCTGGCTGAGCATTTCCATGACTGGATATAGAATTTTGATAAAATATTTTATTTGAATGTATTAACATGATCATGTGGGTTTTCTTTGTTTTTCTATTAGTATGGGGAATTGCATTGATTCATTTTTTTGAAAGATTTTATTTACTTATTTATTTGAGAGAGAGTGTGAGATAGCAGGTACACACATGCCTACAAGTGGAGGGAAGGAGAGAAGGAAAGAATCCCAGACAGACCATGCTGAGCACAGAGCCCAATGTAGGGCTGATCTCATGACCCTGAGCTCATGACCTGAGCCAAAACCAAGAGTCAGACGCTTAGCCAATCGAGCCACCCAGGTGCCCCTGCATTGATTTATTTTCAAATATTATAGTAATTTTACCTTATGGGGCTAACCACATAATGAGTTACGATGGATTATCTTTTGTATATATTGCCGGATTCAATTTGTTATTCAAGTAGAGCATTATATTACTAGAAAATCTCTCCCAGATTTATTCATACACATATGTTGGCGTGTATGTTTAAATATATGTCAGGGTACTTTTTAAAGGCATCTCTAAAGTGTTCTCAAAGACAAATTAAGAAACTTTGTAAAAAGGCCTGATTTAATTATTTTAATAGTTCCTTAATTTATTGCATTAAGTGTACTGTTTTTGATTTGTTATTAAAACCAGTTTATTTAGAAGTTATTTTTGTAGTGTATTCAGTTTGCCACACCAAAGGTCACTTTCTTTTGTAATATTCTAACTTATATTTTAAATATTGAGCCAACGAGGGGTCAGGTGATAAATTCAAGAAGTTGGTATATTGTTCCTAAAAGCTATGACTTTTTTTTCTTGTATTGATGATTAAGAAAACATGTGCTTTTCTCACTATTTCCCACATAACCTCAAGGTTAATTTTTCATTAAGCTTTAGTAAGTTTTGATCATGATATTTTATTTATTTTCCCATTCATTCATTCAATAAATATTTAAACATCAATATTTAGAAGACCATTTCCTAGAACATCTTTGTGATTAGGTAATTAAGCAAATGCTTATTTGCTTCTCTATTGTAACCCTTGTGTTTAGGTTGGGGCCATGTAATAAATGCCAAGTAATAAAACATGAGTAAAAGTAAAGGATGGTGATTCTGGGAAAAGCATTAAGGTTGAGGGATTCTATATTTTGGTGATTTAAACTTAACATCTTAGTCTTTATTTGTTCTTCATGACCACGTTGTGTACTTTTCCTGAAACTCTAGATTAGAATTGTTTTTCAATACAAGTCATTTTCTTATCACATTCACCTGTATTTTAGACTTCAGTGTTTTTGTAAAGATAACTTTTCTACTCTTTGCATTTTAAAAATTATATTATCTTGCAAAGACAAGACAGAAACACATATGGAGTATGTGACATAATTATTACATTTAAACCCTTTTCTTTTTTTAAAAAGATATTTATTTATTTGAGAGAGAGAGAGAATGAGAGGGGGGAGGGTCAGAGGGAGAAGCAGACTCCCTGCTGAGCAGGGAGCCTGATGTGGGACTCGATCCTGGGACTCCAGGATTGTGACCTGAGCCGAAGGCAGTCGCTTAACCAACTGAGCCACCGAGGCGCCCACAATTAAATCTTTTTCACCAGAAATCACGTTTATCATTTTTATTACAGATGGCAATTTTCTTCCAAATTCTTCATTCCTTTCTGTATTTTCACCTTTTGCTGTGTCACATTGCACTTTATTACACTAGAGATGAAGTATATTTCCCCAGCCTGCTGATATTTAGCTTAGTCATGTGACTTATCTGGCCCGTAAAATGCTGGTAACAGAGCTGTGTGTCCTGTCTGTTCTGAGCCTGGACCTTGAGAGGCATCATATGAATTCTTGTCCTCCTTATGCTTTTATTATCACAAGAACATATTGTGGTTAAGAACATGTTAATGGTTAAGCCATTGGTTAAAAGAGAATAAGAGATTAGGGGCACAGTAATGAACCTAACATGCCTTTAGAGCTAGATCAAGCCAAGCCTAGGTGGACCAGTGGGCACATGAAGAAAAGTAAACTATTGTAGTCTTAAGCTACTGAATTTTGGTGTGATTTGTTCTATAGTATTGTACTTGGAGATGTCATTATTTTTTTAAAGATTTTATTTATTTGAGAGAAAGAGCGAGAGAGAGCATGAGCAGAGGAAGGGGCAGAGGCAGAGGGAGGAGCAGACTCCCCGCTGAGCAGGGGACCCGATGCAGGGCTTGATCCCAGGACCCCGAGATCACGACCTGAGCGGAAGGCAGAGGCTTAACCAACTGAGCCATCCAGGTGCCCCAAAGATTTCACTAATTTTGCTATGTCATAGTGTATGTATTTCAAAATTATGAAAGCAGAGAACTCAGCAATTTGGAATTTGAACATAGTAATACAGTAGCCTCCCCTTATGTACGGTTCTGCTTTCCACAGTTCCAGTTACCTACAGACTCCTGCACTGCAGAAGCAGATGTATCATCAAAAAGTCATGAGTGGCCTAATGCTACATCGCAGTGCCTACATCATTCCCCTCCCTTCATCTCATCACCTGGCCATTTTATCATCTCACATCATCACGAGAAGAAGGGTGAGTACAGAACAATAGAACATTTTGAAAGAAAAACCACGTTCATATAACTTTTATTACAGTATATTATAATTCTATTTTATTATTAGCTATTGTTCATATCTCACTGTGTCCAATTTATAAATTAACTTTATCATGGGCATGTATGTATAGGAGAAAACATGGTGTATAGAGAGCTCAGTACTGTCTGTGGTTCCAAGCATCCCCTGAGGATCTTGGAATTTATTTGTGACAAACATATAGGGAGCTTTCTTTTTTGACAGTCTCAAGTCTTGCTTGATTTTCCTTCTCTTTAGCTTCTTGCCCCTATTAATTGAATAACTCCTTTTAAATCTTAGTAGACTTCGCAGTCACTTAGGTGTATATATCAATTAGATGATTACGTGTTAAATGTTTTCATTAAAGTGAGGTTTTTCCGATGATGATGATGGTGGTGGTGGTATTACTGATTATTTTCATTTTTGCAGTAAGAGATGGGGCTGTGTAACCATGCCCTTTTTGTTAATGAATTTTTATTCATATTTGTTATCACTTTATTCATGATCAGTGACACACAGTAAACACAGAGAGATATGCATATTTTTATAAGCGGTACATGTTATTTATTTCTAAGATGTCTACCATATAATAACATGTGGTTTAGGAAATAAACTATATATGTACATATATACACATTTTTAAAATTTCATTTATTTTCTTTTAATTTCAGTATAGTTAACATACAGTGTTATATTAGTTTCAGGTACACAATATAGTGATTCAACACTTACGTATAACACCCAGTGCTCATCATAACAAGTGTGCTCCTTAATCCCCATCACCTATTTCACCCATTCTCCCCACCACCTCCCCTCTGGTAACCATCACTTTGTTTTCTACAGTTAAGAGTCTGTTCCTTGGTTTCTCTCTCTCTCTCTCACTTTCTTTCTTTTTCCTTTGCTCATTTCTTTTGTTTCTTACATTCCACATATGAGTGAAATCATATGGTATTTGTCTTTCTTTGACTAACTTATTTCACTTAGCGTTATACTCTCTAGCTCCATCCAGGTTGTTCCTAATGCCAAGATTTCATTCTTTTTATGGCTGAATAATATTCCATTGTGGATATATACCACATCTTCTTTATCCATTCATCTATCAGTGAACACTTGGGCTGCTTCCATAATCTGGTTATTGTAAATAATGCTGCTATAAACATAAGGGTGCATTTATCTCTTTGAATTAGTGTTTTTGTATTTTTTGGGTAAATACCCACTAGTGCAAAATCATAGGGTAGTTCTAGTTTTTAACTTTTAAGGAATCTCCATACTGTTTGGCACCATGGCTATCCCAGTTTGCATTCCCACCAACATTCACTGACCTTTTTTATAAGATATATTTTTGACAGGATTTCTGCTCAGTGTTGGATGCTGTCGCCATAGTTATATTTTCATTCCACTTTTTAAAAAATTAATAATTTTAAAATAAAATCATATAGATTATATGTTTGATTTTTTATAACAGCTACTGACAGCAGAGTGCTTGCTATACAAACTATTTTCTCTTCATCTAAGGGAATTTCAAAGTAACATTTAACATTTTTAACAAATATATAAATGCCTTCAATGTGTTTGAGGAACAGAAGTGGCTATATTATGAATAAATATATCAGATTTCCAAATATTTTCGTGTTAGTTTTATTGTATTTTAATGAGGGCAAAATTAGCTTTATCTTGTCTATTTCTACATTTATATCATAATTGATGATTCAGTAACTACTATGTCTCATGTTTAACTGGTACTTTAACTGACACCTTAGATCAAAATAATCTGATTAAAGGTTTCATATAACAGTCATAACTGATTTTTTTCTTCCACTATAAAACTAGTTACTAGAGAAAAATAACAAATGAAAGTCTAGAGATGTTTATCCCCTTTTTTCAAATAAGTATACAAACAACATTGATGAATATCATTTCACTTATAACACCTGTAACATATTTATTAAAAAACTCTTTTATGATGAAGATAGTATGTTTTAATAATGTATTGGTGTGCACCAGAATATTGCTTATAGTAGCTACTACTTTAGACTCCAAAAATAGCTCTAAAACTCAATATGAATGTAGACAAATCCTGAAATGATTTTAGTGATTTTGCTTTTTATCTGAATTATACCAAAATATAATCACTGACACTCTGTTGCTAAAAATTATCCATATTTGTTCACTGGAATCGTATTAATGTTTCATGTTCTTGGTTGACTTATATTTGAAAAATACATTTCCAGAAATAAATCGATATTAGCATACAGATAGAATTGAATATTATGTCAATAGTGATTGACAAAGTTGATATGTTGCTGGTTGCCTCATTTTAGATTACTTATATTTTTTTTTTCTTGAAGGCAGAAAATGTAAAATAGCATTTCAATTTTCCAATCCATTTAAACTGAGAAGAAAGTAATAATCTAGAGAAAAATAATAAAAGGCTTTGCGGTTAGGGTATGATTGACATACAGCTAAAGTATGTTTCAGTTGTAAAGACAAGCCTGTATCAATAAAACTGTGTTGACTCAGTTGGTATCCTCAGGCTCCTATTGCCCACATAATAATTGATTTTAAATTTTAAAGCTATGAGTACAAAAGAAAAAAATAACACTTTGTTATGTCTATATGGTTTTCCACTGATGTAGCCCTACTGTTTTATTTGAAATGCATTTGAAAAGAAATGAAAATGTTACCTAAAGCAAGTATAACTAAATTTTCTTAAACATTTCTCAGTATAACTAAATTTTCTTAAACATTTCTCATAATGGAAAATAAACCTTGAAGCTTTGTGTTTCATTATAACACATTATATATGTACATATATAATGAAATGATAAATAATATATAACCAAAAAGGAATGTTGGAAGACAATCCAAGATGGCAGCATAAGAATATCCTAAACTCCTCTTCTCCTATGGACACACTGAATCTACAGCTACATATGGAACAACTTCCTCTGAAAAAGATGTGAAAACTAGTTGAACAGCCCCTTCATAACTGTAGTTTCAGGGCTATATTGAGACAGGTAAGAGAAACATAGACACAGTCTCACCAAATACCCCATCCCCAGTGTGGTGACCCACAATCAGGAGGGATCTCACAACTCTGGAGCTTCTTCCTGGGGACCAAGGGGTTTGTGCCCCACATCAGACATCCCAACTCTTGGGACCTACGATGGGGAGATGAGCCCCCAAAACATCTGGGTCTAAGAATTAGTGGGGCTCACATCCAGAAGATCCAAAGGGCCATGGGGAATTGAGAAACTTCTCTTAAAGGGCTCGTACACACTCACTTGCCCCAGGGACCAGTGCAAAAGCAGAAGTTTGAAAAGTGCCTACAAGTGAAGGAGATTCTTTTGCTAATCTTAAAGCTGCTGGGAGGGCAAGAGCCGGTTGGGACTCCCTCTAGGGATAGAGACAGGTGCTACTTTTGTGCTATCCCTCTACTTTGATACTCCCCTCAGCCCTGTACTCTCTTGAGGCTCCACTAGAGTGGGTTGGTGCACTCTGGCCCTGAGCTCTCCCATGATTCCTACAAAAGCCATCAGGCTTGTGCAGTCCACACAGGAAACTCCTTGATCACTAGGTTCTGGCTGGCCAAGGGTATTGTTTCTGAGTCCCATGGGACTATAACAGTAAGAGTGATCTGGGCAGGCTACCATCCACAGGTCAGTCACTACATAGAGAGCAGACTGAAAACAGCCCCCAGTCTTTCTATTTAATTGTCCTGGAGCTTTAGCCTGAGGGGCAGTCTTCAGGTTTGCCACACATCTACAGGCTACAGAGGTGCTCTCAGGGAATGTGGGCTCAAAGTTGCCATCTTTGCACTCTCCCTTGACCTTGCTACAGCTTGCTAATACTTCCTAGAAAGAAGCTTGTACACTTGTCTGAAGCCCTGATTTTTGCAACTTTCTCCCAGGGAACATGAGATCATCTAGTCTAGAGGCCAGCAGGGTTTGTGACTGTAGTCCTACAGGACTGGATATATTTGCATACTTTCAAAGCTGCAGCTCAAGGATCTGGCTTCTTATCAGCCTGAAACTAGGTATCTCTCTTTGTAATGCTGACAGGTCTTCACACAACCTCATCAACTGGGACCTACAAAAATAAATCAGGCTGCTTAGACACCACAAAGTTTCAAGAGGCAACCAAGAGCTAGGGTGAGGTTGGACAATAAGATTTATCTTCTACACCATGCCATTCCTTCAAGACGGGGAGGGTTAGCTGTTTTGCCTAGTATGTAGAAACAAACACAGATTCAAACAAAATGAGGAAACGAATATATTCCAAATGAAAGAATAAGTTTAAAATTCAGAAAGAAACCTTAATTAAGTGGAAATAATAATGTACCTGAAAAAGAATTCAAAGCATTGGTCATAAAGATGTTCACCTAACTTGGGAAAGAATGGATGAACATATTGAAAACTTCAACAAAGAGATAGAAAATACAAGAAAGTCCCAAATAAGTCACACAGCTAAAGAATACAATCATTGGACTGAAAAACAAACTAAAGAGGTTCAACAGCAGACTGGAGAAAGCAGAAGAAATGATCAACAATCTAGAAGATAGGGTGGTGGAATTCACCCGAGTAGAGAAGCAAAAGCAGAGAAAAGAATTTTTTTTTTAAAGTAAAGATAGTTTAAAGGACCTATTGGACATCAAGGGAAATAACATTCACATTATGGAGTCACAGAAGGAGTAAAGAGAGAGAAAGGGACAGAAAATGTATTTGAAGAAATAATGGTTAAAACTTCTCTAACCTGGGGAAGGAAACAGACATCGAGATCCAGGAGGCACAGAGAGTTTTCAAATAAGATAAACCCAAAAAGATCCACTCCAAGACAAATTGCAATTAGAGTATCAAAAGTTACAAATAAGAGAAAATTTTAAATGCAGTAAGATCTTTAAAAAAACAAAAACAAAAATGAGGGGGGTGCCTGTGTGGCTTGGTCAGTTAAGTGTCTGACTTGTGATTTCAGCTCAGGTCATGATCCCATGAGTCCTGGAATTGAGCCCTACACTGGGCTCCATGCTCAGTGGGGAGTCTTCTTGAGATTCTCTCTCCCTCTCCCTTTTGCTCTCCCCCCACTTGCTCTCCCTCTCTCTCTAAAATAAATCAATCTTTTTTTTAAAAAGCACTTAGAGAAAAACAACTTGTTATCTACAAGAGAACCTCATAAGACTATCAGTAGCTTTTTCATCAGAATCTTTGCAGTCTAGAAGCAAGTGGTTCAATATATTTAAAGTGCTGAAAAGAAAAAAAAAAGAATGCTCTACCTGGTAAGGTTATCATTCAGAATTGAAGGAGAAATAGTTTCCTAGACAAGCAAAAGCTAAAGGAGTTCATCACCACTAAAACCAGCCTTACAAGAAATGTTAAAGGGACTTCTTTAAGCTGAAAAGAGGGGCATTGATTAATAACAGAATATGAAAGTATAAAACTTTCAGATAAAGGTAAATATAGAGTAAAGGTAGTGGATTAATCACTTATAAAGCTAATATGAAGGTTAAAAGATAAAAAAGTAGTAAAAATAACTATATAATAGTCAAGGGATACACAAAATAAAAAGATGTAAAATATGACATCAAGAACATAAAACATGGGGAGAAGGGACTAATGATGTAGTTTTTTAATGCATTCAAACTTAAATGGCTATTAACTTAAAATAGACTATTATCTATCTAGGCTATTATATATGAGCCTCATGGTAACCACATAGCAAAAACCTACAGTAGAAACACAGAGGGAAATAAAGAGAGAAATGTAAGCATAGCACTAAAGAAAATCATCAAACCACAAATAGCAAGAGATGAAAGAAATGAAGAGCCAGAAAACAATTTTTAAAATGGCAATAAGTACATACTTATTGATAATTACTTTAAATGTAGGTGGACTAAATTCTCTAACCAAAAGACATAGAGTGGTTAAATGGATTAAAAAACAAGACCCATCTATATGCCATGTACAAGAGACTTCACTTCAGATGTAAGGACACACAAAGACTGAAAGTGAAGGAGCAAAAACATGTGATCCACACAAATGGAAACCAGAAGAAAGCTGAGGTAACTATACTTATATCAGAAAAAATACACTTTATTGATTTTTTAAAAAGATTAGAGAGAAAGAGAGGCAAAGGGAGAGAAAGAACCCTCAAGCAGACTCCCCACTGAGTGCAGAGCCTGATCAAGCCGGGCTTGATCCTGGGACTTGAAATCATGACCTGAACTGAAATCAAGAGCCATCCGCTTAACTGACTGAGCCACCTAGGCGTCCCAGAAAAAATACACTATTAAAACAAATAAAAAGAAGAACTTTAAATAATTCTAAAGGGGTCAGCACAACAAGAGGATATCACAATTATAAATATCTATGCACCCAACATAGAAGAACCTAAATATATAGTAAAGTATTAACAGATCTAAAGGGAGAAATTGACAGCAATACAATGATATTTGGAGTTTTCTGCCCAACTACATCAATGGATATATCATCCAAACCGAAAATAAAACATTGACCTTAAATGACACACTAGGCCTCATGGACTTTATAGATATATACAGGACATTCCATCCGAAAGCAGCAGAATACACATGCTTTTCAAGTGTAAATGGATCATTCTCTGGTATAGGTTATATGTTAGGCCACAGAATGAGACTCAGTAAATTTAAGATTGAAATCATATCAAGCATCTTTTCTGATCACAAGGGTATAAAACCAGAAACCAATTACAAGAAGCAAATCAGAATTTTTTTTTTTTAAATGTGGAGATTAAACAGCATGCCACTGAACAACGAAAACATCAATACATAAATCACAGGAGAAATAAAAAACCTGGAGATAAATGAAAATGGAAATACACTTGACCAAAATTTATAGGATGCAGCAAAAGAAATTCTAAGGGGGAATTTCATAGTAGTATAGGCCTACGTCAAAAACAAGAAAATTCTCAAACAATCTAACTTTACTCATAAAAGAATTAGAAAAAGAAGAACAAATGAAGCCTGAAGTTAGTAGGAGGAAGAAAATAACAAAGATCAGAGAAAGTAAAATGAAATAGAGACTAAAAAGACAGTAGATAATATCAATGTAATTAAAAGCTGGTTCTTTGAAAATAAAAACAAAATTGATAAACCTTTAGGTAGACTCACGAAGAAAAAAGAGAGGGCTCAAATAAATAAAATAAATGGAAGAGAAGTTACAACTGATACTAAAGAAATACAAAGGATCATAAGAGACTACTATGAACAATTGTAGGTCAAAAAATTGGATAACGTAAAAAAGATGGATAAATTCCTAGAAGCATACACTCTTCCAAGACTGAACCATGAAGAAATAAGAAACCTGAATAGACCAATTATTAGTAAGAAGATTGAATAAGTAATCCAAACCTCCCAACAAACAAAAGTCCAGAACCAGGTGGCTTCGTTTTTTTTTTCTTTTTTTAGCAAATTCTATGAAACATTTTTTTTAAAAAGATTTATTTGCTTATTTGAGAGAGAGAGTGCATGAGCAGGGGGAAGGGCAGAGGGAGAGAGGGAGAATCTCCAGCAGACGCCCTGCTTAAAGCAGAGCCCAATGCGGCTCTATCTCACAACCCTGAGATCATGACCTGAGCTGAAATCAAGAGATGGACCCTTAACTGACTGAGCTACCCAGGTGCCCCAAGTTCTACCAAACATTTTAAGAAAATTTAATACTTTATGCTTTTCAACTCTTCCCTCCAAAAAATGGAAGAAGAGGGAATACTTCCAAACACAGGATATAAGGCCAACATTACCTTGATATCAAAACCAGACAAGGACAGAATGAAAAAAAAGAGGAAAAAAGAAAAAGAAAAGAAAAAAAAATTATTATGGTCCAATATTCCTGATGAACATACAGAGATCCTCAACAAAATATTAGCAAACCAAATTCACCAATACATTTCAAGGATCAAATGCCATGATAAGTGGGATTTATTCCAGGGATGCAAGGATGGTTCGTATCTGTAAATCAGTCAATGTGATATACCACATTAATAAAATAGGAGATAAACATCACACGACCATCTCAATAGATGTAGAGAGAAAGCTTTCACCAAAATTCATCTGTTTATGATAAAAACTCTCAACAAAGTGACTATCCAGGGAATGTACCTTAACATGATGAAACCATACAAGACAAGCCCACAGCTAATATCATACTCAGTGTTAAAAAGTTGAAAGTTTTTCCGTTAAGATCAAGAATGAGACAAGAATGAGACAAGAATGAGTCTCACTATTTTTATTCAACATAGTATTAGAAATCCTAACCAGAGCAATTAGTCAAGAAAAAGGTATGAAAGACATTCAAATTGGAAAGGAAGAAATAAAATTGTCACTATTTGTGGGTGACATCAATTTAGATACAGAAAACCGTAAAAACTCCACCAAAAAACTGTTAGAGCTAATAAATTCAGTAACATTGTAGGGCACAAAATCAATGTTCAAAAATCTGTTGCATTTCTACACATTAACAGCAAACTGTCAGAGAAATTTAAGAAAACAATCCCATTTACAATTGAATCAAAAAGGAATAAAAAACCAAGAAGGTTTTTTTAAATATATATTTAACCAAGAAGGTGAAGGACCTGTGTACTGAAAACTATAAGACACTGATGAAAGAAATTGAAGAAGACATAAATAAATGGAAATATACTCCATGGTCATGAATTGGAAGAATTAATATTGTGAAAATGTCCATATTACCCAAAGCATTCTTCAGACTCAGTGTAATCCATAGCAATATCCCAATGGCATTTTTCACAGAAATATGACAATCCTAAAATTTG
Organism: Ursus maritimus; assembly: GCF_017311325.1. Taxonomy (NCBI): domain Eukaryota; kingdom Metazoa; phylum Chordata; class Mammalia; order Carnivora; family Ursidae; genus Ursus; species Ursus maritimus. The sequence goes on from NW_024423344.1 coordinate 37,656,893, forward strand.
TATGGAACCACGAAGAGCCTGAATAACCAATGCAATCTTGAGAAAGAACAAAGCTGGAGGCACTATGCTCCTTGATTTTAAACTATATTACAAAGCTATAGTAATCAAAACAATCTGGTATTGAAATAAAAGCAGACCAATTGATCAATAGAACAGAATAGAAAGCCCAGAAATCAACCTGTGCATATGTGATCAATTAATTTATGACAAAGGAGCCAAGAATATACATTGGGGGAAGGACAGTCTTTTTATTTTATTTTATTATTTTTTAAAATTTTATTTACTTTATTTTTTCTTTTAAAAATTCTTTTAATACTGCTTATACACCTAAACAATTCTCTTGGTCAATCCTGTGGAACCCCTCTCTGGGTCCTCAGATCCAGTCTGCCTGCCTGCATTAATTATGTTAATGTCATTAGCAACCAAGATTTTCTGCATAAAAGAGACACAGATATAAAATCAAAAAAGTCAAAGCCCGGTGGTCCTGAATTTTAATTGGAAATAGCAGTATAAATTCATGACTCTTTTCCCCCTAGAAGATATACATCCCAACTGTCCCCCTGGAAAGACCTAGAAGCAAAGAGCTGCCTAACAGTAATTATTCTGAAAACTGGTAAGAGGAAAGAATCAAGGATTTATCCAGCCTCTCCTGTAGAGACTGAATTTTAAGGTAAACCAATGGTTGGTGAAGGAAAGTTCTTTATGGGACAGTTTCTGCTCATAAATACGGAAGGAATCCTCAGTTTTAATGTTCCCACCATTAAATAATGGATCCAAGAACAGTCTTTTTAATAACTGGTTTTGGGAAAACTGAAGAGCCACATGCAAAAGACTGTCTTACACCATACAAAAAAAATTAACCCAATACAGATTAATGACTTGAATGCAAGACTTGAAATCATAAAACTCTTAGAAGAAAACATAAGCAGTAAGTTCCTCGATATAAATCTTTGCAATGATATTTTGGATCTCACTCTAACAGCAAGGGCAGCAAAAATAAAAAAAACGGGACTACATGAAACTAAAAAGCTTCTGCAAAACAGTAGAAACCATCAACAAAATAAAGGAAACTTAATGAGAGAAAATATTTGTAAATTATACATCTGATAAGGGCTTAATATCCAAATTATATAAAGAACTCAGTAGCAAAAAAAAATCTGATTAAAAAATAGGCAGAGACTCTGAGTAGACCTTCTTCCAAAGTAGACATACAGATGGCCAGCAGGCCCATGAAAATTTCTCAATCACTAATAATCACTAATCATCATGGAAATGCAAATCAAAATCATAGTCACACCTGCTAGAATGGCTAATACAAAAAATACAAGAAATAACAAATGTTGACAAGGATGTGGAGAAAAGGGAACCCTTGTGTACTATTGGTGGAAATGTAAATTGGTATAGCCACTGTGGAAAACAGTATGGAATTTCCTCAGAAATTAAAAATAGAACTACCATGTGATCCAGCAATTTCACTTGTGAATATCTAAAGAAAACAAAAATATATGCACCCGTGTGCTCATTGCAGAATTATTTACAATAACCAAGACATGGAAACAACCTAAGTGTCCACTGATGGATGAATGGATAAAGATTTGGTATGCATATACAATGGAATACTACTAAAGCATAAAAAAAAGAATGAAATCTTGCCATTGGGGGTAATATGGATGGAATTTAGGGTATTATGCTAAGTGAAATAAATCAAGGCCAAGTACCATATGATTTCATCTTATTCAGAACACAAAAAAACAAAACAAATGAACAAAGAAAACAAAACTCATAGATACAGAGTATAGAATGGTGGTTTCCAGGGGAACTGGGGTTGAGGAGTAGGTGAGATGGGTGAAGGGGTCAAGAGGTACAAACTTCCAGTTATAAAATACTTAAGTCCTGGGGATGTAATGTACAGGGGAACAAGAGTCCCTAATATTTTAGTGCTTATTTGAAAGTTGCCAAGGGAGTAAATCTTAAAAGTTCTTATCACAAGAAAAAAAAATTGTAATTTTGTGTGGTGATGCATAGTAACTAGACTTATTATAAATTACACTGAGGTGCTGTTCTCACCTGTCAGACTGGCAAAATTCAAAAGCTTGACAATATACTCTGTTAAGGAAGCTGTAGAGAAACAGTCACTCTCTTACATTGTTGTTGGAATTGCAAAATAACCCACAAAAATGGAAGGGAATTTGGCATTATCTAATAAAAGTACATACGCCATTACAAAAAAAGTTTACAGTGTATACAAATATTGAATCATTGTACACCTGAAATTAATGTAATTTTGTATGTCAGTTCTACCTCAACAACAATTAAAAAATGCAGTCTTAGCCAAATGCAGTTTTAGATGCTAGAAAATGAATTATAAATATTAATAAAAGGAAGGAGAACAGAAGGGAGGGAATTAAAAAAGGAGAGGCAATCTGTATTACATGTAGAAAATAAAAATAATCTGCAGAAAACTTTTTAATTCTCTAGTTAAACAAAACATGAAATCGCATATGTATAATAACTGAGCTTCTATATATCTGGTGAAAGACAGCTTTTTATCTCTGAACTACCAAAGGAAAACAGTGAAACCATATCAGTTCAAAACACTTCGTAAACTATCTTAGCTGATATTGTGTGTGAAAAAATGTGTAAAAGTAGTTAAAATTAATGGTAATTTATTGTCCTTATTATACAAGGTTGAACATTGAAATGATGTATCACAAAATAAAGGCATAAAAGCAAGACACAAATTTCAAATTATACATTATTTCAGATATACTTTTTATCAATGAAATTTCAACTATGAATTAAAAATGTAACTTTATAAATTTGGTAATGAGAAATTTCTCTACTTAGTACAATGACAGTATATGCCTCATAGACTGATAAACAATGGTGAATTTATTCTAGTTAAAATCCTCATTTGCGCCCCTCTTTCCCCTTAACTTATTGCATGGATGCTGAGTTTTATATCATCTGGCCTGGGGTACCACTTAGGAAATGCTGACTTTTTTTTTTTTTTTTTTTTTTTTTTTTTTTTTTACTTTCTACCACCACGGGGCTTCCTGTAAACTCATAAGTCACTGCAGAACCAGGCTCTTCAGGAAAGTGATTGATGATAGCAGCTACTGTCCTTGACAGATTTTGATCCCCACCAGAAATTTGGCATCCATCATGTGCCTGAAATATTCAGTTGTTCGTTGATGATTTAGTATCCCAAATTCTGTGTTCCACACTTTCTATTTGGAGTGGAAAAAATCTGTCATTTTGGAAAAGATGCAATGATTTCCATTCTTTTTGAGTATCAGCAAGCTCAAAAAAACCTTACAGCGCAAGCTACGTTGTGTCATATTTTTCCTAATTAAAAAGAGAATCGGGGGCGCCTGGGTGGCACAGCGGTTAAGCGTCTGCCTTCGGCTCAGGGCGTGATTTGTGGGATCGAGCCTCGCATCGGGCTCCTCTCCTATGAGCCTGCTTCTTCCTCTCCCACTCCCCCGCTTGTGTTCCCTCTCTCGCTGGCTGTCTCTCTCTCTGTCAAATAAATAAATAAAATATTAAAAAAAAATCAATCACATGCCACTCAATTCCTTGTAAATATTATAGTAGGTAACACCATCTTCCAACTAGAAAAAGTCCATTCTGTGTATCAAATCATAGCATATGTAATATCTGAAGGGCTGTTACATCAAGTTATGCTGTGATACAAAATATAAAATACATTTTTTGCTAATTTAGCCTATTCCCATATTTTCCTTTGTCAATATTTACCAAATGCCATTTTTCAAGTAGTTCAAGATGCCGAATCAATGTAATTAAATATTTTACTTTACTGTTTGACTAGAAATTTTAATACAAACGCTAACAAGGATGTATAACTTTTTAAGGGAAAAAAAATGTTCAAACTTAAGGAAAAGTTGAATGTTATGAATAGGTAATAAGAACACTTGTTTATTTTCTGCTTACTTTTTTCAAAGTTATATTTGGCTTTCTCGAAGAAGAAAATTTTTAGAAGAGATACCATAAGAGCCGTGTGGTTATTGGTCTTATGAACAGGAAATGTTTTATGCATAAGAAATGACAAATCACAAAAAGGGAGTTACCAACTAAACAAAACAAGGAAAATACAACTATTTCACAAGATATTTTTGAAAATATTCTCTATTTTAATGTATTCTCTTTTGTAAATTTAACACTTCATGTACGATGTTTCATGGAGTACTTTTCATCTTTAGCGTGCATGAGAATAATATGTATAACTTGTTAAAGCAGAATTATGGGAATAACTCCAGAGATTTTGACTTGGTTGGTCTAGGGTATGTCCATAAAATTTGCATCTTTAACAAATGCCCAGATTTTGAAGATTCTTCCAAGAAATGGACCATACTTTGACTGCTTTAGGATACAAATATTAGAAATACATAAGCAATCAGCTGTTAGTCCCCAGGGGACTGGACTAGGAGAAAATGTCCATGGCAGTCCTCATACTTTCTGGATTATTCTTCATCAGTGAGCAGTAATGTGTTGATTATGCATGAGGCGTGCTATGCCCAGCTCTCCTCTAGGTACGATTAGTCCCTTTCTTACAGAGCTTGTTTCTCCTGCTGTCCAGAAAACTTTTGTGATTCCCTCTTCATTAGTTTGTTTTTCTAGCTTGTCCATGAATACTCTAGAACTGCTTTTCAAGTGTAAGAGTGTTAGACCCGAGTTCTTTAGTAATAGGCATCTTCTCTTTCCTGAGCATCCTAGCATCCCAAGGGCTTAATTAGTGTCTGTCACCTAGTAAGTCTTCAACAAGTGTTTGTGAAATGAATATGTAAAACCTGAAATGTGATTCATTGCATGAGTAAGTTGGTTCTTCTCTAAACCCACCTCTTCCCCCGCAATATCTTGTAAGGTTTTGTAACCCAACTCACTAATGGCAGTTATGACACATATAATCACTGAGGTTTTCATTTGTCTCCCCAGTTAGAATGTATTCTTTGAAAATAAGCTCTGCTTTTTTTTTTAAATACTTCTAGATTCTCAGAACCTTGAGAGTGATTGGCATACTGTATGACCATGCTTGATAAATATTTAGAAGTATGTACCTCAGTGATGCCTGTATTTTATTTTTGAAAAGGCTCAAGTGTATATCTCCTTTCAAACTTTTCTACTCAACTTCTGCTCCCAGCTCACACTTTCAGCTTAAACTGTGCTTCCTTTAGGACTCCTTTTCTAAACCTGCGGGCTGTGTAAGGTTCTGCCTTTCTGTCCACTGACAACACTCTATTCTATGTCTGAGCATTATTCTAAATGTCATTATATATATTTCTCTTTTGTAATGTTTTATTTTTAAAAAATCCCCTACCATCTTAAAGGTAAAAAAATATGTCTGTTATGGTTTATTATTTTATTGCATAATGCAATTTTTTAAAAAATGTGTTGAAACAGTGTATTCAATTATTAAAAGAAGCTAATAATGTTAGAGTAATTATTCAAATGAGTAAGAACCAATTACTTAAGCAGTGATAGGTCTATTTTCCAATTACAGTATTCATTGCTGTACTTTTCTTTTGACTTCATCCGGAGTTATTTATTTGCACTCAATCCATAGGTTAATGTGCTATTTAATTGAAAATTACCAATAGCTTTCTAATGGAAAGAGTTTTGAGATACCAGTGATAAAGGTTTACATTAAAAAAACCAGCCGGGGTGCCTGGGTGGCTCAGTCCGTTAAGTGTCTGCCTTCAGCTCAGGTCATGATCTCAGGGTCCTGGGATAGAGTCCCACATTGGGCTCTCTGCTTATCAGGGAGCCTACTTCTCCCTCTTCCTGATGCTCTGCCTACTTGAGCTCTCTCTCTCTCTCTATGTCAAATAAATAAATAAAATCTTAAAAAAAAAAGAAATATCCAGCCAAACTGTCCAAACTATAGAATAATAGGTAATTGGGGAAATGCTCCAACCACATAAAAAATGAATTTAAGCAATTAAATTTACAGCTGAAATAAGCTCACTATATCATAGATTATCCAGGAAATCAATGGCTATGACTTTATCAAGGAACCATCATCAACAGGATAAACTGGGAAACATAGGTGTATTAATATGTATAAAATTGAGTGCTTACCCTAAAGGAGCTCACAATTTTGTGAGAGGCTAAAAGAGATATAAGAAGGGGGGAATGACAAGGTATCATGCAGAACTGATTTTAAATGGAGTCACAAAACAAAGATTTCTAGAAAAATTATTTAGAACGATTATTAGGATTTATAGTGATGAGAAAGTTTTTAAAAGAACATATAAATTGTAGAAGAATTATATATGTATGGAGAGATGGATAGACAGAGACAGAGAATGAGATGAGCAAAGACTTGACTACGTGAAACAAAGGTAGGCATTTCAAGTAGTTCATCTTAGTTGTGAAGCAGGCAAGGGAGAAGTAGAAGATGATGGGTTAAAAAAATAAATAGAAGTTACTGATGAAGGGAGCCTGAATAGCAATTTTAGCTATTGCTTTAGCACTGGTGCTAAAAAAATAATAGATTCTATATGGAAGCCAAGCCCACAAAAATTCTTTGAGTAGCTGTTTGTTGAAATTTGAAGCTTATAAATTCCAGGAAATAACCATGATGTAAGTCTTTTAAAAAAAATTTTTTTTATTATGTTATGTTAGTTACCATACAGTACATCATTAGTTTTTGATATAGTGTTCCATGATTCATTATTTGTGTATAACACTCAGTGCTCCATGCAATACATGCCCTCCTTAATACCCATCACTGGCCTATCACAATCCACCACCCCCCTCCCCTCTGAAGCCCTCAGTTTGTTTCCCAGAGTCCATAGTCTCTCATGGTTCATTCCCCTTCTGTTAACTCCCCCTTCATTCTTCCCTTCCTTCTCCTACCAATCTCCCTGCTATTCCTTATGTTCCATAAATGAGTGAAAGCATATGATATTTGTCTTTCTCTGCTTGACTTATTTCACTTAGCGTAATCTACTCCAGTCCCGTCCATGTTGCTGCAAATGTTGGGTAATCGTTCTTTCTGATGGCTGAGTAATATTCCATTGTATATATGGACCACATCTTCTTTATCCATTCATCTGTTGAAGGGCCTCTCGGCTCCTTCCACAGTTCAGCTATTGTGGACAATGTTGCTATGAACATTGGGGTGCATATGGCCCTTCTCTTCACTATGTCTGTATCTTTGGGGTAAATACCCAGTAGTGCAATTGCTGGGTCATAGGGTAACTCTATTTTTAACATTTTGAGGGACCTCCACACTGTTTTCCAAAGTGCCTATACCAACTTACATTCCCACCAACAGTGTAAGAGGGTTCCCCTTTCTCCACATCCTCTCCAGCAATTGTTGTTTCTTGCCTTGTCAATTTTTGCCATTCTAACTGGCGTAAGGTGGTATCTCAATGTGGTTTTGATTTGAATTTCCCTGATGTCTAATGATTTTGAACATTTTTTCATGTGTCTGTTAGCCATTTGTATGTCTTCATTGGAAAACTGTCTGTTCATGTCTTCTGCCCATTTTTTGATTTGATTATTTGTTTCTCATGTAATGAGTTTGAGAAGTTCTTTATAGTTCTTGGATACCAGCCTTTTATCTGTAGTTTCATTTGCAAATATCTTCTCCCGTTGCCTCTTTGTTTTGATGACTGTTACCTTTGCTGTGCAGAAGCTTTTTATCGTGATGAAGTCCCACAAGTTCATTTTTTCTTTTGTTTCTCTTGCCTTTGGAGATGTGTCATGAAAAAAGTTGCTGTGGCCGATGTCAAAGAGGTTGCAGCCTATGTTCTCCTCTAGGATTTTGATGGATTCCTGTCTCACATTGAGGTCTTTCATCCATTTGGAGTTTATCTTTGTGTATGGTGTGAGAGAGTGGTCAAGTTTCATTCTTTTGCATACAGCTGTCCAATTTTCCCAGCACCGTTTATTGAAGAGACTGTCTTTTTTCCACTGGATGTTTTTTCCTGCTTTGTCAAATATTAGTTGACCATAGAGTCGAGGGTCCATTTCTGAAGTCTCTATTCTGTTCCATTGGTCTGTGTGTCTGTTTTTGTGCCAGTACCATGCTGTCTTTGTGATCACAGCTTTGTAGTATAGCTTGAAATCCGGCATTGTGATGCCCCCAGCTTTGTTTTTCTTTTTCAACATTTCCTTGGCGATTCAGGGTCTTTTCTGATTCCACACAAATTTTAGGATTGTTTGTTCCAGCTCCTTGAAAAATGTCATTGGCATTTTGATCGTGATGACATTGAAAGTGTAGAGTGCTCTGAGTAGCATAGACATTTTAACTATGTTTATTCTTCCGATCCATGAGCATGGAATGTTTTTCCATCTTTTTGTGTCTTCTTCAATGTCTTTCATCATTGTTCTGTAGTTTCTAGAATATAGATCCTTTACCTCTCTGGTTAAGTTAATTCCAAGATATTTAATGATTGTTGGTGCTATTGTAAATGAAATCGATTCCCTAATTTCTCTTTCTTCAGTCTCATTGTTCGTGTATAGAAATGCAACTGTTTTCTGAGCATTGATTTTGTATCCTGCCACATTACTGAATTGTTCTATGAGTTCTGATAATTTGGGGGTGGAGTCTTTTGGGTTTTCCATATAAAGTATTATGTCATCTGCAAAGAGAGACAGTTTGACTTCTTCTTTGCCAATTTGAATACCTTTTATTCTTTTTTGTTTTCTGATTGCTGTTGCTAGGACTTCTAGTACTATGTTAAACAATAATGGTGAGAGTGGGCATCCTTGTCGTGTTCCTGATCTTAAGGGAAAGGCTTTCAGCTTTTCCCCATTGAGAATGATATTCACTGTAGGCTTTTCATAGATGGTTTTTATGAAATTGAGTTATGTACCCTCTATCCCTACTCTCTAAAGGGTTTTAATCAGGAAAGGATGCTATATTTTGTCAAATGCTTTTTCTGCATCAATTGAAAGGATCATATGGTTCTTGTCTCTTCTCTTGTTAATGTGATCTATCACACTGATCGATTTGCGAATGTTTAGCCACCCTTGCATCCAAGGGATGAAACCCACTTTTTCTGATGGGTAATCCTTTTAATGTACTGTTGGATCCTATTAGCTAGGACCTTGTTGAGAATGTTGGCATCCATATTCATCAGGGATATCGGTCTGTAATTCTCCTTTTTGATGGGGTGTTTGCCTGGTTTCAGGATCAAGGTAATACTGGCTTCATAAAATGAGTTTGGTAGTTTTCCTTCTGTTTCTATTTTTTTTGAAACAGCTCAGGAGAATAGGTATTATTTCTTCTTTAAATGTTTGGTAGAATTCCCTGGGGAATCCATCAGGCCCTGGACTCTTGTTTTTTGGAAGGTTTTTGATCACTGCTTCAATCTCTTCATGATTAATCAGTCTATTTAGATAATCAGTTTCTTCCTGTTTCAGTCTTGGTAGTTTATAGGTTTTCAGGAAGGGATCCATTTCTTCCAGGTTGTTCAATTTATTGGCATATAGTTGTTGATAATAGTTTCTAATGATTGTTTCTATTTCCTTGATGTTGGTCGTGATCTCTCCCTTTTCATTCATAATTTTATTAATTTGGGTCCTTTCTCTATTCTTTTGAATAAGTCTTATCGATCTTATTTATTCTTTCAAAGAATCAGCTTCTAGTTTTGTTGATCTGCTCTACTGTGCTCGTTGTTTCTAATTCATTTATCTCTGCTGTAATCTTGATCAACTGCCTTCTCATGCGTGAGTTAGGCCTGTTCTTCTGGCCCAGATCCAGCTTCTTAAGGTGAGAATATAAAGACTGCATTTTAGATTGTTTTATTCCTTTGAGTGAAGCTTGGATGACTATGTATTTTCCCCTTAGGACCGCCTTTGCAGTGTCCTGTAGGTTTTGGACCAATGTGTTTTTGTTCTCATTGGTTTCCATAAATTGCCTAAGTTCTTCTTTAATTCCCTGGTTTACCCAGTCATTCTTGAACAGGTTGGTTCTTAGTTTCCAAGTGTTTGAGTTTCTTCCAAATTTTTCCTTGTGATTGAGTTCCAGTTTCAAAACATTATGATCTGAAAATATGCAGGGAATAATCTCAGTCTTTTGGTATCGGTTGAGACTGTTTTGTGACCTAGTATATGGTCTATCCTGTAGAAAGTTCCATGTACATTCGAAAAGAATGAGTATTCTGTTGTTCTAGGGTGTAGTGTTCTATATATATCTATGAGGTCCATCTGGTCCAGTATGTCATTCAAAGCTCTTGTTTCTTTGTTGATTTTCTGCTTAGGTGATCTGTCTATTGCTGAGAGTGGAGTGTTGAGGTCCCCTACTATTAATGTATTGTTATCTATATGTCTCTTTATTTGGTTAAGAGTTGGCTTGTGTATCTAGCTGCTCCCCTGTTGGGGGCATAGATATTTATAATTGTTAGATCCTCTTGTTGGATACCCCCTTTAAGAATAATATAGTGTCCTGGGGCGCTGGGTGGCGCAGTCGTTAAGCGTCTGCCTTCGGCTCAGGGCGTGATCCTGGCGTTCTGGGATCGAGCCCCACATCAGGCTCCCCTGCTGGAAGCCTGCTTCTTCCTCTCCCACTCCCCCTGCTTGTGTTCCCTCTCTTGCTGGATGTCTCTCTCTGTCAAATAAGTAAATAAAACCTTTAAAAAAAAAAAAAGAATAATATAGTGTTCTTCTGTAACTCTAACTACATACAGTCTTTAGTTTAAAATCTAATCTGTCTGATATGAGAATTGCTACCCCAGCTTTCTTTTGAGGTCCATTGGCATGAAAAATGGTTTTCCATCCCTTCACTTTCTGGATCACTGGATGTACCTTTAGGTCAAAATGAGTCTCTTGTAGACAGCAAATGGATGGATCATGTCTTTTTATGCAATCTGCAACCCTGTGGTGTTTTATGGGAGCAGTTAGGCCATTCACATTGAGAGTGATTATTGAGAGGTATGATTTTAATGATGTCATGCTGCCTGTGAAGTCTTTGTTTCTATAGATTGTAAATTTCTGTTCTGTATCACTCTTGGGGTCTTTTTACTTTTATAGAACCCCCCCTTAGTATTTCTTATAGCTCTGGGTTGGTGGTCACATATTCTTTCAGTTTCTGCCAGTGTTGGCAGGTCCTTGTTTCTCCATCCATTCTGAATGACAGCCTTGCTGGATAAAGGATCCTTGGCTGCATGTCTTCTCACTTAGTTCTCTGAATATGTCTTGCCAGCTTTTCCTGGCTTTCCAGGTCTCTGTAGACAGGTCTAACGTTATTCTGATGTTCCTCCCTCTGTAGGTGAGGATTCTCTTCCCCCTGGCTGCTTTCACGATTGTATCCTTGGGTCTAATATTTGTGAATTACGCTGTGATGTGACGTGGTGTAGGTCTGTTTTCATTGATCTTGGGAGGGGTCCTCTCTGCCTCTTGGACACGAATGCTTGTTTCCTTTGCCAGATTAGGGAAGTTCTCAGCTACAATCTGTTCAAATATGTCTTCTAGACCTCTCTCTTTCCCCACCCCCTCAGGGATGCCAATGATTTCGACATTAGAACGTTTCATTGAGTCAGTAATCTCCTGTAATCTACATTCTTGAGACTGGATTTTTTTGAGCCAGGTTTATGTTTTTTCCTTCTCTTCTACCATCCCATCTTCCAATTCACTAATTCATTCTTCTGCCTCATTTACCCTGGCCATCAGAGCATCTAGTTTAGACTGCATTTGATTCATAGCATTTTTAATTTCTGCCAGATTCGCTCTCATTTCCGCCCTTAGAGATTCTGTATTCTTGTTAATATTTTCATTAATATTTTTTCAAGCCTACACATCATCTTGACCATTGTTACTCTGAACTCCATTTCTGACAATTTGGTTATATCCATATCCATTAGTTCTGTGGCAGAGGCCACAGACTCATTGTCTTTTCTTTGCTGGGGGGGACTTCTTCTTCTCATCATTCTGATGAGGAGAGGTTGCGGGGTTGTCCAGAGCCCAAATTATTGACCGGGACCCAGGCAGTGCTCACTGTTTTATAGGGACCTTAGGGATGTGGGCTTCTTGATTTTTTTAGCCTGCCTTCTGTGGGAGGTGCCTGCTGCACTGATACTCAGGCAACCCTGTTTGGGTAGTCTCCCTGTCCCCTGCAAGGGGGCGGGGGATGGGCACAATGTGAACTGGTATTTCCGGGCTTTTGTTCTCTGGAGGCTTTCCCTGGCAGTTTGCTGTGGCTCTTCTGAGACAGCAGCAGTGGCCGTATCCAAGCCTCTGTCTCAGAAGAAAGAGATCACAGTCTGCTCTTCACTGAGCTCTCTTGGCCCCTTTAACTCTGTTTCTGTTGGTGCTGCTAAACACCCTGCAGCGACCCAGGTTGTGAGCCCCACAGCCACTCTCCCAGCCCTCGCTTCCAGGGCCAGCATGTCTCTGTCCTTTGTGCTTCTAATACTGCCAGCCACCCCCGGTTCCCACGCACATGTTCCCGAGCTCCCTGTTTCAGTGTGGTTCGCGCATGCTCCAGATCGGCAGTTTTCAGTCTGGTCACTTGCACGTTCCCGAGCTCCCAGTTTCAGACTGGTTCAAGTACGTGCGTGTTCCGGAACTCCCGGTTTCAGTCTGGTTTCCCAGCAGCTACCAGTCCGCAAGTCCGGCCTGCTCCCCAGAGCAAGTGGCGATTACTTCCTGGTGCCCAAGCGCATTGGCTCCCTCCCCCGTCCGTTTATCTTCCGATATCTGTGCTCGGATTCACGGCTCCCTGCTTCCACCTCAATACTCAGCGCTGGAGATGTTCATTTGTAGAGATCCAGATGTATCTTCCTGCTTCTCAGGCTGATTTCGTGGGTGTCAGGATGGTCTGGTAGATATCCAGCTCGATTCAGGGGATCAGCTGAAAAAGGGGTCCCCTACTCCTCCGCCATCTTTTTCCCTCCCACATGATGTAAGTCTTGATGTCAACTTGTTTACAAAAGCAAGTGTACTTTTTGAGGCTAGATATCATATTTAATCCTAAGTATAGATGTATTACTTAGTATATTTTAATAGATATTGTTCCCAGAATTACTTTCATTTATTTGTATATCTAACACTATAATTTCTATACTCATTCCCCAGAAATGTTAGGTTATTTTCAATTTCTAGTTGAAATGAAAAGAACCTGAATCATACTACTTGCAAAGAATGATGCATATTTTTTTCAAATTTACCCTAGAACTGCACAATAGTATTAGTGACCTAAATGACAAAGTAAATTTTAAAAAGTTACCTACATGGAAGTATGTTATCACTTTTGACACTCTCTTACCAGTTAAATGCTATTTTAATGGGTACTTTGTTTAGCAGCAACAATGTCTCAAAGAACAGTAAGCTGTGTAACCTTGATAAGACTTATGTAAAAGCAATACATATGATTTAAAATGAATTAAACCTTGGACTCCTCAAGGAAGGACTCCTTCAGTGATTATCCAAAAAAGATAGGAGAACAAAATAGTTTTAATTTTTAAACACTGATAATTTCGCTCTCTGCTGTCAAAAATTGTATAAGGAATAGTGTAAATGTGTTATCCTACAGCAAAGATAACAATTCTAATGAAATCCTTAAAAATGAGCCTATCTCTATTATTGCGAGAGAAACTTGTCATGAAATTAAAATGACAAATTATATACTCCAATGTAGTCAACACTACCTTAAAATATACCAATAATAAAAATAATAAAAAATAAAAAATTCAAAATATTTACAGAATTTTGTCAGTATAGAAAATAATTAATGCTGAACATTTAGGGGAAGTTTAGAAATGAAAAAAAAAAGAGGTAAAAAAGAGATAAATCAACCATGCTTATTGAAAATCAAACATGTTCTCTGCTTTTCAGAGTAGAAGCCCTTTTGGAAAATTTGGAAGGAATGTGTTTTAAAGAGCCATTTACAGAAATCACCTGTGTTTGATATTTCTGTGTTTTTTGTTTTGTGTGTCTCAGATGACATGTTATTATTTTGGAAACTATTGTGAAAACGTAAAATGATAAAAAGAGAAAGATAGATATTATATCCATAGACCAGGGAATAGAGGTATTTATACACTATCAAGATAAAATACTTTAAATAAAACAAGAAAACACACACACGCAAACTATAAAAAAGCAAGAATCTGAATTTACATGTTCCAGCAGTGTAAAGTCTAAAAAAAATAGCAGATTACCAGAAAAATTTAATGTAGAAGAGGCTGCATATTAATTCATTGGTATTATTGTGACATTCTTCCTAAGAAATTAGGAGTACATGAGGTTTGTTATCTGGTTGAACAATCATTGAACAGATTTTGAGAAATGAAAGCCAGTTTGGAAAACTTATGCCTGTATTCCTTAGATATGCATTTAATAACTGCTTGAAAGGCATTCGATTCACCATGGGCAATTATAATTTCCCAATCCTAGAATCCAAGGACATTGCCATTACCTTTTACATTCTCTATGGCTTCTATAATTTCTGCCCTAGATTTCCCATCCTCTATGGCATACAATACACTCATACAATTAGAACGTTATTCTCTGTCAATTTCTATAATATAAAGATTTCTGAGATTCTTAGAATGGTCATAACTGAGGGTATTCTCAAAACATTTTAATTCTACCATTATTAAAAAAGAGTTTACCTCAGTCATTCCAGATTTTATAAGGATATTATACTTTTCCTCTTTACTAAATTAATTTATAAATGACATAAACATATCTCTATTTTAGCATTCCAATTTAAGAAAATATTATCCAGGACTTTGCTCAGGTGAGATGGAATAAAGTTAAAAACTGAATAATAATTTGTCCCTTACTTTAAAACAGTATGAAGTCTCAGTTCTAGTATCTGTAGTACATACTGTAAATTGCTCTATAAGGTAAGGATTCATTTTTTTTTAACTTAAGCAGATTTTCTTCTGTCTTTTTTAATCTATTTGCTGTAGAAATTGACTAAGGTTTGAGATTTTTTAAATACGTTTTTAAAAACATTCATGTATTATTTGTTTTTGGAGTGAATTTAAATTTAAACAATGTTTCCCACCAAAGGTGAGGTGAAATAACTTAAAGTCATTTAATTTTTATTATTATTATTGTTATTATTTTATTTTAAATCATTTTGATTTAAATAATTTAAATAGTGAAAACAAAGAAATAAATTGTTCACCACATGGTATTATAAAAATTTCTCTGGAGTCTCTTTTGACTTTCTCTAAGGTCCAGTAATGCTGACACTGCCGTGAAAGATTTGCCTTTCACATGGTGTATCAGTTCATACTTGCTGTGTAACGAGCCACCGACAAAGCTTAGTGTCTTGAAGGAAAAGTCATGTGTTTAGTTTCTGATACTTTTAGTTTCTGGTACTTCAGCAATTTAGGCTGCTCTTTAGAGTTGTAACAGTGGAAAAGTATCTTGCTTAAAATAGAGATTTCTTTTTAATATTTTATTCAGTGAAATAAATAAGGAAAAACCTATACTTCAGAGATGAAATCAGTTTCTTTTTACATGGAACAGGACAGTGTAAAAAGAAACCAAGAGGCTCCGCTATAAACATTCTGTTCTACTCCATTGTGCACAATCTTGCATTTCCTGTGCTGATCAAGATCAGTCCCTCATGAAGCATATTAGCCACGTATTTTGGCTGTTTCATCTGTGACATGAGAAGTTCCAAATGGCCAGAAGGAAAACTCAGATTTCAGTTTAACAGATAAATAACACATCATGGAAACTTTCCTCCCTCAGGTACCAAGGGTTATACAATTCAGAGCACAAAGTCACAGAGAACAAGAAGCAGTACTTTTAGTTTTGTGAGGTAGAAATATGTGCTGCATCACTTTTACCTTTGCCCTGTTTCCTGAATTCAGGTGTAGTGGCTACAGCTGAAACTTCAACATGTACATGGCATAGGGGATAATGACATAGGCACCATCCTGCAGGGAAGCACCCTGCACTCAACCAGTGGTATCTTTTATCTGGGGCATAAACTGATTTTCTTTTAAGATTTTTATTTATTTATTTGAGAGAGAGAGTGGAGGGCAGGGGCAGAGGGAGAGAGAATCTTTTTTTTTTTTTAATACTTTATTTATTTGTCTCAGAGAGAGAGAGAGAGAGAGCACAAGCAGGGGGAGTGGCAGTCAGAGGGGGAAGCAGGCTCCCCACTGAGCAAGGAGCCCGATGAGGGACTTTATCCCAGGACTCTGGGATCATGACATGAGCTGAAGGTAGATGCTTAACTGACTGAGCCACCCAGGTGTCCCAGGAGAGAGAATCTTAAGCAGACTCCACACTGAGCGTGGAGCCCAATGTGGGGCTCAATCTCAGGATCCTGAGATCACAACCTGAGCTGAAACCGAGTCAGTCACTTAGCTGACTGTGCCACACGGGCACCCCTAAACGGAATCTTTATAGGCCAGAGAGAAAGAGGAACATTCTTTCTGGTCAGATATTTCTGATGATGAGAGTGCTTAAAATCAATAAATTGTAAAATCTTCAGCTTACTGAATAACTTATTTAATATCAGAAAATCCAGACCAACAGCTGGCATACAAGATACTAGGACAGTAATATTTTTAATACTTTTTTTCCCCCAGAAACCACATCTCTAACAACCACTGTAAATGGAGTCACATTTGATTACAATAATTCAGTTAGGTAATTTAAATGGGGGTGTGATAAAAAGTTCATGATCTCTGCTTCTTTTAAATCTTTGATAAAGCATTTCTTCTGGTTGATCGTGTTGGTAAGCAAGATTCTTTTGTGTCTAGAGAGCTTGTAGGAGGGCTCTGCCAGTGACTTTATAAAACCATTCCAACTGTGTATTCAGAAACTAGAAAAATAACAACAGATTGTGTTTACAGAATTGCTGGATTCACTAAAAGATTGAAATAGGCTAAATTCAATATTTGCTTTGATCATTAATTACTAAAACTATTGCTATTTCTTTTCCCTGATGTAGATACCCTGGTTATAAGTGTCAGGTATCTGGCACCTTGTACAAGTCCTTTCAGAAAATGCCTGAGAGATTTATATTATAAAATTTTGCTTAAAAATGCAGAGTCACTTTTCCAGGATACTTACCATCATTCAAGGGTTTCCAGGTCTGAGAACTGACACAAAATTGGGAAATTTAGTAGGGACCATAAATCTTTGGGATGACTCAAAGATTTTGTTGTTGTTTATCTTGCGTATCTGGTTTTAAAATTTTTTTGGCTGAAAAAAAAATTGGGAAGGCAGGTTTCTATTATTCCAGTATGGATGATATATCTATTTTTGTCTTAGGATACCATGATCAATTGGCCATTATTGTATATACCTATTGTTCTACCATTCTCATGACCATATTGACTCTGCTTATTGTGACCACCACACCTGTGTGTCCCTGGTTGCTGTGTGCTGCTACATTATGCTAGTACTCTGAGACCTCATCATCCTCATTAAAATCAGAGAGTCCATTACAATGGAAATACAGTTCTTTAATCAGTGGCCTGAGAACGTAGATACTAAAATTATTTCCAATAACTTTATTATTGGAAATAATAAACTCCCCCCCATATATACTTAATATTGCAGTATAAAGGATATGTATTGTACTCTCTTGTGGAACAAATTTACGATTGGTAAGAATGCATTTGATAAGATATATCTACTCAACATTTCCATCAAAGTAATTTTTAGTTTGTATTTACATCAAGAGGTTTCTAAACCTTATTTATCCCATGTTTCTATTTAATCCAGGTTTCATTTAACCAATAAAGTAATCAGAATAATTTTTGAAATTGTAGGTTAGACATAGCAGTCAGATTCTTTAAAAGGCTTACTCTTATAGATAATTATTACCTTGTCACTCAACATGAAACACAAAAAGGAATATGTAATCTTTTGGAAATATCTAAGCCTTTGGATTGCAACAGAAATGGGTTTGAATCTACCCTTTGAAATTTATTTGATCTGTTACATTGTGTAAGTTATTGAACCTTTATAAATATCATTACCATCAACATAGACATCATTGTAGCATATCATAAAACTGAATTTCATATAAAGGTCATTGTGAGAATTATATGTGTCTAATAAATGGTGATATTATAAAAGCAATCTTATTACATGAAGGTGAGAATAAATAAAATTAAATGGTAATTCAATTCTAATTTTCATAGTATCTACCAGGTGTCCACAAAATATTTAGCTAGAATGCTTTGAAACTGGGGATATGAATTTATTTTAACTATGTGATAGTTAAACTTTCCTGTCTAAACCATGTGTATACTTTTATTGTTAGTCATAAGTAGTGGCTTAAGTGCTTCTGAAACTGAATTCAAAAAATATATACTGAAACAGTGCGTGTACACAGGCAATCGAAATACAACTCTTTAACTTGAATTACTGCACACAAAGCAATTCCATGTTGACAGCTAACTATTATTTATGAGAAGATGATATATTACTTCAAGTTCTCCTGACAGTCTTTATGTATATTTCTTTTACCCAGGACAGTTGCAATTTAATAGTGCATTAAAAGACCATGTGCTATGCCATTTGTCATATGCTATATTTGTATAATCTATGCTATTTCCTGCTTGAGTCCTAATTAATCTAGCAAACACCTCATTACCTTTTTAAAAACCTGACTCTATTTTAAGGTTAATTATTAAACTACTGCAGCACTGACATATTAAGTACACACACACACATATATATTTTGATATCCAGAAAATTCATAGGGTATTGGGGAAACTTTCTCTATGATCTCACTTTAGTCATGTGTAATTTTAGCTTTTCTTTATAGGAGTGGCTTTGTCTTATGCTACATAATATTTACTTTTACAGCCATGTAAACAAATGTAAAGACAATTTTGTGAGGTGTTTTTTTGTTTTTTGTTGTTTTTTTTTTATGTCACACAATGACACAGATTATCCTGACACCAACATTGAAATGCACCGTTCTATTATTAGGAGGCCTTCCTAAACTTTATGGCCCTCCCAGGTAATTTTATAGACTGACTATGAGCTTTCCAAGGTGTACAAAATACCAGGTAGAAAAATACTTCAGAATATTCCTAAGTCTATACTGCAAAACTGGGTGTATTGCAAATCATTTTCCTAAGCACGCTATCTCCAAATGCCACAGAGAAAACAAAAAAGCAAAACAAAACAAACCGTAGGTATGGCATAAATCAGTAGTTCTAGCCTTTCATTTAAGAATTGGTTAATAAATTGAGTCCACGTCTTAAGAAAATGACACTGAGGAGTCAGTGGAGATGATGACCAGAAATCTACATTTTAAATAACTTCAGGAAGGAGTTCCTTGGGTAAATTTTGAAAAACACAGTTCTAAACTGTCCGTGCTATTCATTTTTGTTTTTCTTCTAGATCTCTATTATAGCAAATAAATGGATTTTTTAAATGTCGTTTAAAACATACCTATTTTTTGCTTAAGACTCACATTTCTAAAAGATAACATTTTCCTGCTTTCTTACTACCATTTGGAGGTAAACTAGCATTTTTAAAAAACTAAGTAGATTTATTTTTTTAAACCAAGTAGATTTCTTAAAACAAGAAATCAAGAATGAATGATTCGTTTGTCCCATGTGCACAAAGGACAGTTTAGATACACACAAATGTACAACAATAAATAGGGATGAAAAGAAAGCCGCAGAACTGTCAAAAGCTGAGTGATTGAATATGTGGTTCTCAGCCTTAAGAGACTTAAAAATATGTTGTCATTTGGATAATAATTGGTTTCCTATGCATTAAGGATGAAAACCTGAAATGTCAGTAGCTCATCAATTACCATCTAGTAGTATCCTGTGATGGGCTTTCTTATCAGACTTCAATTTTGAGCCATAATAGAATTTTATAAAAGCCCTTCTACTTGTATTTAATTTAGACTTTCAATAAGTGCTGTATTTCAGGCAGAAAAAAAGTTATGTTTCTAAAGGTAATATTTTAAGATCATATTGGTCCTACTTGAGACAAAGCCCTTTGCTAGTACATCTAGGATGAAAAAAACACAAAGCTTGTCATTTTCAGTGAAGAAAAAAATGAGCTCAATAAAATTGGTGAAGTCTTTCTATATAACCAATTTTACTTGGTATCCTGGAGTCTTTGTAATCTGTTTTATTAGTGCATATAACAAATACTTAATAAGGGCTCATTTTTGTGCTTAGGAATCATGTAAAGTACTGAAGTAATAAGCATAGTTAACCCTTTGACCCATCATTGCCTATGGAAAAGTAACAATTGGAAGGGCTATTTTTACTGAAAAAGGGTAAAAAATAATGGATTTTTCAAAGGTATAAATCAGAGGTTAAAATTAAAAATAACGAAGATTACTTACATTTATATATTAACTAAATGAAAATAAGACCGAAATCTGAGTTTATTTGCAGGTGCTATGCAAAAGAAATTCTATCGATTCCGTGTTAGCCATCTGGGACCTTACATTCTAAACAAAAGAATAAAAAGATAAATACATAAACATGTCAAAAGAAGTATCATATTGGGCTTTATAAAAGGAGAGTAGGGCAAACCAGGATTACACGTAAGAGTAATTGTTAAAAAATGAACATATACATTGTGCTCTGGATAAAACATTAACGTGTATGGTAACAGGAATAACTAAATAAAGGGGGAAAAATGTCACTGCCTATAAATAATTAGGCCAAGATTATGAAAGAAATATCATCTGAAGTAGCCCTTAAACAAATAGGTTACGAACACAATAAAATACAGGCAAAAAATACATTTCATAAATAGGCAGCATACATTGAGAAATGACGTAAAAATTAATGAAATTAAAATTAAGTGCCTAAGTTAAAAATGATTAGTGTAAGCCAGAATACATGATTACTGTATTAGTTATTGTGAAATAGACTAGCCTGATCTTTTCTTGCCGTGGAATGTGTTGGAAAGCTACTCAAAGTTATTTGGGGAGGTAGAGCATATAATTCCATGTATTGGGCATTGAAAAATCATATGCAAAAAGATTGATTTTAGAATGCATTCATCATGTAGGAAAGCTGAGAACTTGTAGTAATGACTTGTAGAATGAGTGAATGATTTGGCTAAGCTGACAAAATCTTCAGTGGATGAGCCTTGATATTCACACACAGCATGGAGGAAAGAATATAGTGTAGGATATAATGCCACTTGAGACAGAACTAAGAGCTAACTGAAAAAAAGAAGTTAATTGGGAGGCTGGGGATTCAGAGAAGCAAGTGACATAAAAAGATAAAAAGACCTTTTTAGGGTCTAGGGCACTAGGGTAGTGCCAGCAGTGGTTTGGATTGTGACGTGGGGTGCAGGTAGGTGGTGATCAGAGAGAGAACTGCATTCTTGATGAAGCATATTGTCTAATAATAAAGAATCTTTGTCTTGCTTAGCATTCTAATGATTTATAAAACAGTGTAAAAGCTAATTAGAACATTCACAAGATAATGAAAAAATTTTTGCATCATGTCCAATATGTCCAATATGCCACTCAGAGGAATTAAATTAATTGGCTATAAGGTTAATACACAAAATTGTTGGGACAATGTTGAACAAAAATATTTTTACACATTGCGATACATGCTGGGTCACATTCCTCTAATTTTTTATCCATTTTCTAAGTTCTTATCTGTCACTAAATTTGAAATAGAAACAGTATATGAAGTAATACAGTTTTAGTTAGACTAGCTACACATCAAATGATACTTGGTCTACTGAATGATATAAAATTTATATAAAGTTTCTCTAATGCATTTTATCCAGATATTTTCTCAGGAACAACTGCTATTCAAGAGTTTCATTGCATTTTCTGACAGGGAGTTCTAGAAATTCTTTGTCAGTGATTTAATTGTGACCATTTCACAGTGTGTACAAGTATCAAATCATTATGTCATACACCTGAAACTAACATAATGTTACATGTCAATTATATTTCAATAAAAAAATGTGACTTGGAAAATTACTATAGTATCAAATACGATTTGAAAGCTTATGAAATTGGAAAAATAAAATTCCATTACATTTACTTTTTTAAAAAAAAAATATTTATTTATTTTAGAGAGAGGGAGGGGCGCCTGGGTGGCACAGCGGTTAGGTGCCTGCCTTCGGCTCAGGGCGTGATCCTGGCGTTATGGGATCGAGCCCCACGTCAGGCTCCTCTGCTGTGAGCCTGCTTCTTCCTCTCCCACTCCCCCTGCTTGTGTTCCCTCTCTCGCTGGCTATCTCTGTTAAATAAATAAATAAAATCTTTAAAAAAAAAAAAAAAAGAAAGAAAGAGGGAGCAGGACAGGAAGGGGCAGAGGGAGAAGGAGAGAGAGAATCTCAAGCAGACTCTCTGCTGAGTGCAGAGCCTGACTTGCGGCTTGATCCTGAGATGATGACCTGAGCCAAAATCAAGAGTCAGTTGCTCAACCAACTGAGCCTCCCAGGTGCCCCCATGCACTTTTCTTCCAATTTTGTTGGTAGTGTATTAATGTCCATTTAAAATACACATTATTTATTTCAAATGAAAATCTTTATGATTTTGATATTTTTTACAAGTATAATTAACATACAGTGTTATGTTAGTTTCAAGTGTACAGTATAATGATTCAAGAATTCTATACATTTCTCAGTGCTCATCAAGATAAATATCTTCTTAACCCACTTTATTTTACCCGTTCCCTCACCTACCTCCTCTCTGGCACCACCAGTTTTTTTCTCTGTATTCGAGTCTGGATTCTGTCTCTCTCTTTTCATTTGTTTGTTAGCTTTGTTTCTTAAATTCCATGATAGATAATGGATAAAGATGTGAGATATATTATATATCTAGATATAGATATATCTAGATAGATAGATAGATAGATAGATAGATAGAGATATAGATATAATATATCTATCATGGACACATAGGTTTCTTCTGTATCTTGGCTTTTTTAAGTAATAGTACAATAGTACAATAAACATAGAGGTACATATATCTTTTAGAATTAGTGTTTTTGTTTTGAGGGGGTAAATACCCATTAGTAGAATTATTGGATCATATGGTAATTCTATTCTTAATGTTTTGAGGACCTTCCCTACTGTTTTTCACAGTGGCTGCACTAATTTGCATTCCCACCAACAGTGTACTGGGGTTCCTTTTTCTCCACATCCTCACCAACATTTGTTATTTCTTGTCTCTTTTAGTTTAGCCATTCTGACAGGTATAAAGTGATATCTCATTGTGGTTTTAATTTGCATTTCCCTGGTGATTGGGGATGTTAAGCATCTTTTCATGTATCCGTTGGCCATCTTTATGTCTTCTTTGGAGAAACGTCTGCTTAGGTCCTCTCCCCATTTTTAATCAGATTATTTGTTGTTTTGCTGTGAAGTTGTGTAAGTTCTTTATATATTTTAGATATTAAGTCCTTATCAGATATATCATTTACAAATATCTTCTCTCATTTGATAGGTTGTCTTTTTGTTTTCTTAATAGTTTCCTTTACTATACAAGAGCTATTAATTTTGGTGTATACTAATCATTTAATTTTGCTTCTGTTTCTCTTGCCTGAGGAGACCTGTCTAGAAAAACATTCTTACACCTGATGTCAAAGAAATTACTGCCTATGATTTCTTCTAGAAGTTTTATAGTTTTAGGTCTCACATTTAAGTCTTTAATCCATTTTGACATTATTTCTGTGTATGGTGTAAGAATGTGGCTCAGTTTCATTCTTTTGCATGTAGCTGTCCAGTTTTCCCAACACCATTTGTTAAAGAGACTGTCTTTTCCCCATTGTATATTCTTGTCTCCTTCATTGTGAATTAATTGACCATATAAACATGGGTTTATTTCTGTACTCTCTATTCTGCTCCACTGATCTTTCTGTGCTAGTACCAGACTGTTATGATTTTGATTTTATTTTTTAGTTCTGCTTTGTGTTTATTTTTGCAATTATTTTTTAGATTACTTTGAACTAGAAATTACATATTCAACCAATTTTTAAATAAAAGTCTCTCTCCAATGTGATAAAAAATCAGATACTCTCTGTGGGGAGGTCAAGTTTAACTTCATAGTTTTTATTACTTCTGTATTAGTTATGCATTCTTTCTTGGCTAAAACTACTACCTACCAGAGATTAGGATACTCAGTGGAATGAACAGGTTTTTCTTAACACTTAAATTTTTTAGAGCAGTTTTACGTTTTCAACAAAATTGAGAGGAAGGTACAGGTACTTCTCATATACCTTTTGTCCCTACATATGCATAACCTCCCTATTATCAATATCATTCATCAAAAAGATCCTTTTTCCTTTTTGATACCAATAATGAATTTACATTGACATATGATCATCCAAAGCCCATCATTTACCTTAGGATTCACTCTTGATGTTGTATATTCTATGGGTTCAAACAAAAGTTCAATGACTTACATCCATCATTGTAATATCATATAGAATATTTTCACTGCTAAAAATTCTCTGTGCTTAGCCTAATCATCTCTCTTCACTCTCACCCCTGGCAACCACTGATCATTTTACTGTCTCCATAGTTTTGTTTTGTTGTTTTAAAGAAATATTTTATTACCTTACAGAAATACAGTAATATTAATTCTTAATTCTAACAATGCATCCTGATTTAATGAATAAAGAAGGTTCATTTTTAATTTTTAATCTGTATATTTTTAAACTTAAATTCAATTAATTAACATATAACGTATTTGTTTCAGAGGTAGACGTCAGTGATTCATCAGTCTTATATAATACCCAGTG
This sequence comes from Ursus maritimus, assembly GCF_017311325.1. Lineage (NCBI taxonomy): Eukaryota > Metazoa > Chordata > Mammalia > Carnivora > Ursidae > Ursus > Ursus maritimus. The sequence continues at coordinate 37,681,552 of NW_024423344.1, forward strand.
CTCATTACATCATGTGCCCTCCTTAATGTCCATCACCCAGTTACCCCGTCCCCCTACCCCTCTCCCCTCCAACAACCCTCAGTTTGTTTCCTATGATTAAGAGTCTCTTATGGTTTGTCTCCCTCTCTGGTTTCAACTTGTTTTATTTTTTCCTCTCTTACCCTACTATGATCCTGCTTTGTTTCCTAAATTCCACATATGAGTGAGATCATATGATAATTGTCTTTCTCTGATTGACTTATTTCACTTAGTGTAATATCGTCTAGTCCTTCCACGTCACTGCAAATGGCAAGATTCCTTTTTTTTTTTGATGGCTGAGTAATATAACATTGTGTATGTATAAACACACATACACACACCACATCTCCTTTATCCATTCATCTGTCGATGGACATCTGGGCTCTTTCCATAGTTTGGCTATTGTGGACATTGCTGCTATAAACGTTGGGGTGCAGGTTCCCCTTCAGATCACTACATTTGTATCTTTGGGGTAAATCCCTAGTAGTACAATTGCTGGGTCATAGGGTAGCTCTATTTTCAACTTTTTGAGGAACCTCATACTGTTTTCCCGAGTGGCTGCCCCAGCTTGCATTCCTACCAATAGTGTAAGAGTGTTCCCCTTTTTCTACATCCTCACCAACATCTGCCATTTCCTGAGTGGTTAATTTAGCCATTCTGACTGGTGTGAGGTGGTATCTCATTGTGGTTTTGATTTGTATTTCCCTGATGCTGAGTGATGTTGAGCATTTTTTCATGTGTCTGTTGGCCATTTTTATGTCCTCTGGAGAAATGTCTCTTCATGTCTTCTACCCATTTCTTGATTGGATTACTTATTCTTTGGGTGTTGAGTTTGATAAGTTCTTCATAGATTTTGGATACTAGCCCTTTATCTGATAAGACAGTTTCAAATATCTTCCCCCATTCTGTCAGTTATCTTTTGGTTTTGTCAACTCTTTCCTTTGCTGTGCAGAAGCTTTTTATCTTGATGTAATCTCAATAGTTCATTTTTGCCTTTGTTCCCTTGCCTTTGGAGATGTCTCTTGTAAGAAATTGCTGTGGCTGAGGTCACAGAGGTTGCTGCCTGTGTTCTCTAGAGGATTTTGATGGATTCCTATCTCACATTTATTTTGAGTCTATTTTTGTGTTTGTTGTAAAGAAATGGTCCAGTTTTAGTCTTTCATTCATTTTGAGTCTATTTTTGTGTTTGTTGTAAAGAAATGGTCCAGTTTTAGTCTTCTGCATGTGGCTGTTCAGTTTTCCCAACACCATTTGTTGAAGAGACTCTCTTTTTTCCATTCCATATTCTTTCCTGCTTTGTCAAAGATTAGTTGACCATACAGTTGAGGGTCCATTTCTGGGTTCTCTGTTCTGTTCCATTGATCTATGTGTCTGTTTTTGTGCAAGTACCATACTGTCTTGAGGATTACAGCTCTTTAATAGAGCTTGAAGTTTGGAATTGTGATGCCACAAGCTTTGTTTTTCTTTTTCAACAGTCCTCTGGCTATTTGGTGTCTTTTCTGGTTCCATACAAATTTTAGGATTATTTGTTCAGGTTCTGTGAAAAAACTTGATGTATTTTGATAGGGAATGCTTTGAATGTATAGATTGCTTCAGCATTGACATTTTAACAATATTTGTTCTTCCAATCCATGAGCATGGAATGTTTTTCCATTTCTTTGTATCTTCCTCAGTTTCTTTCATGAGTGTTCTACAGTTTTCTGCCTCTTTTGGTTAGGTTTATTCCTAGGTATCTTATGGTTTTTGGTGCAGTTGTAAATGGGATCGACTCCTTAATTTCTCTTTCTTCTGTCTCATGGTTAGTGTATAGAAATGCAACTGATTCTGTGCATTGGTTTTATATCCTGCCACTTTGCTGAATTCGTGTATGAATTCTAGCAATTTTGGGGTGGAGTCCTTTGGGTTTTCCACACAGAATATTATGTCATCTGCAAAGAGTGAGAGTTTGACTTCTTTGCTGATTTGAATGGCTTTTATTTCTTTTTGTTGTCTGATTGCTGAGGCCAGGACTTCTAATACTATGTTGAACAGCAGTGGTGATAGTGGACATCCCTGCCATGTTCCTGACCCTAGGGGAAAGATTTCAGTTTTTCCCCATTGAGAATGATATTCAGTGTGGGCTTTTCGTATATGGTTTTTATGCTACTGAGGTATGTTCCCTCTATCTCTACACTGTGACGAGTTTTAATCAAGAAAGGATGCTGTACTTTGTCAAATGGTTTTTCTGTATCAATTGAGAGGATCATATGATTTTTGTCCTTTCTTTTATTAATGTAGTTTAACACATTGATTGATTTGCGGATGTTGAACCATGCATGCAGCCCAGGAAGAAATCCCACTTGATCATGGTGAATAATCCTTTTAATGTACTGTTGGATCCTATTGTCTAGTATCTTAGTGAGATTTTTTGCATCCATGTTCATTGGGGATATTGGTTTGTAATTCTCCTTCCATTTCTACTTTTTGAAACAGCTTCAGAAAAATAGGTATGAATTCTTATATAAATGTTTGGTAGAATTCCCCTGGGAAGCTATCCCACCCTGGACTCTTGTTTATTGGGAGATTTTTGATTAGTGCTTCAATTTCCTTGTTGGTTATGGGTCTGTTCAGGTTTTCTCTTTCTTCCCGTTTCAGTTTTGGTAGTTTATACGTCTCTAGGAATGCATCCATTTCTTCCAGATTGCCTAAATTGTTGGCATATAGTTGCTCATAATATGTTCCTATAATTATTTGTATTTCTTCAGTGTTGGTTGTGATCTCTCCTCTTTCATTCATGATTTTGTTTACTTGGGTCCTTTCTCTTTTCTTTTTGATAAGTCTGGCCAGGGTTTATTGATCTTATTAATTCTTTCAAGAAACCAGCTCATAGTTTCATTGATCTGTTCTACTGTTCTTTTGATTTCTATTTCATTGATTTCTGTTCGGATCTTTATTATTTCTCTTCTCCTGCTGGGTTTAGGTTTTATTTGCTGTTTCTTCTCCAGCTCCTTTAGGTGTAGGGTTAGGTTGTGTATTTGAGACCTTTCTTATTTCTTGAGAAAGTCTTGTACTGCTGTATACCTTCTTCCTAGGACCGCCTTTGCTGCATCCCAAAGATTTTGAACAATTGTGTTTTCATTTTCATTTGTTTCCAAGCATTTTTTAAATTCTTCTTCAATTTCTTGGTTGACCCATTCATTCTTCAGTAAGATGCTCTTTAGCTTCCATGTATTTGAGTTTTTTTCCAAATTTCCTCTCCTGATTAAGTTCAAGTTTCAAAGCACTGTGGTCTGAAAATATGCAGGCAATGATCCCAGTCTTTTGGTACCAGTTGAGACATGATTTGTGACCCAGTGTATGATCTATTCTAGAGAGTGTTCCATGCGCACTCGAGAAGAATGTGTATTCTGTTGCTTTAGGATGAAATGCTCTGACTATATCTGTGAAGTCCATTTGGTTCAGTGTGTCATTCAAAGCCCTTATTTTCTTGTTGATCTTTTGCTTAGATGTTCTGTCCATTGCAGTAAGTGGGGTGTTAAAGTCTCCTACAATTATTGTATTATTATCAATGTGTTTCTTTAATTTTGTTATTAATTGGTTTATATAATTGGCTGCTCCCATGCTAGGGGCATAAATATTTACAATTGTTAGATCTTCTTGTTGGATTGACCCTTTATTTATGATATGGTGTCCTTCCTCATCTCTTATTACGGTCTTTAGTTTAAAATCTAATTTGTCTGATATAAGGATTGCTACCCCAGCTTTCCTTTGGTGTTCATTAGCATAATAAATGGTTCTCCACCCCCCCACTTTAAATCTGGAGGTGTCTTTGGGTCTAAAATGAGTCTCTTGAAGACAGCATATCGATGGGTCTTGCTTTTTTATCCAGTCTGATACCCTGTGTCTTTTGATTGGGGCACTTAGCGCATTTACATTCAGAGTAACTATTGAAAGATATGAATTTAATGCCATTATACTACCTGTAAAGTCACTGTTTCTGTATATTGTCTCTGTTCCTTTCTGGTCTATGTTACCTTTGAGCTCTCTGTTCACTTCAGGGATCCCCTTTAATATTTTTTGCAGGGCTGGTTTAGTGAAAACAAATTCTTTTCATTTCTCTTTGTCCTGGAAGCTTTTTATCCCTCTATTTTGAATGATATCTTTGCTGGATAAAGTATTCGTGGCTGTGTATTTTTCTCATTTAACATTTTGAATATATCATTGCCAGTTCTTTCTGACCTGCCAGGTCTCTGTGGATTGGTCTGCTGTGAGTCTAATGTTTCTACCCTCGTAGGTTATGGACCTCTTACCTTGAGCTGTTTTCAGTATTTTTTCTATGTGCTTGAGATTTGTAAGTTTCACTAATATATGTAGGGGCATTGACCTATTTTTGTTGATTTTGAGGAGTGTCTCTGCGCCTCCTGGACTTAGATGCCAGTTTCCTTCCCCACATTAGTGAAGTTAACTGCTATAATTTGCTTCAATATACCTTCTGTCCTACCCCTTTCCTCTTCTTCTGGGAGCCCAGTTATTCTAATATTGTCTCACTTTATGCTGTCACTTAGCTCTTGAATTCTCCCCTCGTGATCCAGTAGTTGTTTATTTCTCTTTTTCTAAGCTTCTTTATTCTTTATTCTTTATTTTATCTTGTATATCACTAATTCTCTGTTCTGCCTCATTTATCCTAGCAGTTGGAGCCTCCATTTTTTATTGTATCTCATTGTTAGCCTTTTTGATTTGGACTTATCTAGATTTTAGTTCTTTTATTTCTCCAGAAAGGGATTCTCTAGTATCTTCTATGCTTTTTTCAAGCCTAGCTAATATCTTTATAATCATTATTCTGAACTCTAATTTTGACAGATTATTTATATCTGTACTGTTTAGGTCCCTGGCGGTCAGTACTGCCTCTTGTTCTCCTTTTTGAGGTGAGTTTTTCCATCTTGTCATTCTTGCAGGAAGTGATCACTTTCCTATTTGTAGAGTTACAGCTATTCTTTTCTTAGATCTCTGGTTGAGTTCACAGGTGTTCAGAATCATTTGATATCTATCTAGCTGAATTCCTGGGACTAGATGAAACTAAGGTCTCCTACTCCTCTGCCATCTTGGACTCCCTGTCTCCATAGTTTTGCCTTTTCCAGAATGTCATCTAGTTGGAATTACACAGCATGTAGCCTTTTCAGACTGGTGTCTTCCTTAGTGATGTGTCTCTTTATAGCTTCATAGCTCAGTTCTTCTTGGTGCTGTACTGCCTTGAGGCCTGCTCAACTTCTCTGAAATTCTGTACCTGCAAGTGACTGGTTGGGTGGACTCCAACAGCCCTGCACTTCCCTGGGTAGCTGGCCCTGGGAATGGCAGGACCTTCTCCTTAAACTTCCTCCTAGACTAAAACCACCACAGAAAATGCAGAGGAAACACTGCTCCTCCCTTCTTAGCTCCTAAGCCAGCCAACTTCCAAACCTGGCTTCCCTTTCCAAATTCAACACTGTGTGAGCCTGGGAAAGTTACTTAACTTCTCTGTGCTTCAGTGTCCTTTTCTGAAAAATACATGTGGAAGCATACCCCCCTAAGAGGGGATCTTGGGATTAGGGATATTCAAGTCTTCTGCAGAAGGCTTCACTCACCCCTACCTGCTCTCCTCTCCTAACTTCCAGGCCCTTTCCAAGGGCTTACCCCTGAAAGCATCCACCTGGTTGCCCATTTCTATCTCTCAGGGCACCCTTCATGCATGCATCAGCACCCACCCTTGCTTATCCACTGTAAGAGTGCCCTGTTCCAAACCCTTCTAGCTGCCTCAACCCTTGGATCTCTGCTTCACTATATAGCAAAGTTTTTCACCCACCACTCCTCCCTGTCTACCCAGTCTGGAATCTCCCCCACCATCTCCCCAGTTAAGCTTTCCAAGGAGGACTACACTGTCTGCATGTGGCTGCCAGGATCCCTGACTCTCCTAATTTCCCTCTGGTCCCCAGTCTATCCTGGTATGTGCCGTATCCCAGGATCCTGGGATCATACTACCTATTTTTTTGTACATTTTTATTTAAATGCCAGTTAGTTAACATACAGTGTAATATCAGTTTTAGGTGTACAATACAGTGATTTAGCACTGTCATACAACTCCCAGTGCTCATCGCAACAAGCGCCGTCCTTAATCCCCATCACCTATTTAGCCCATCTTCCCCCACCACCCCTCTGGTAAGCATCAGTTTGGTCTCCATAGATAAGCATCTGTCTCTTGGGGCACCTGGGTGGCTCAGTCGTTAAGCGTCTGCCTTTGGCTCAGGGCATGATCCCGGGATCCTGGGATCGGGCCCCGCATCAGGCTCCCTGCTCAGTGGGAAGCCTGCTTCTCCCTCTCCCACTCCCCCTGCTGGTGTTCCCTCTTTTGCTGTTTCTCTCTCTGTCCAATAAATAAGTAGAATATATTTTTTTGAAAAAAGTTTCTTGGTTTGCTTCTCTCTCCTTTCTTCCCCTCTGTGTATCTGTTTCATTTCTTAAATTCCACATATGAGTGAAATCATATGGTATTTGCCTTTCTCTGACTGAGGTATTTCACTTAGCATTGTACTCTCTAGCTCCATCCACGTCATTGCAAATGTCACGTTTTCATTCTTTTTTATGGCTAAGTAATATCCTTGTGTGTGTGTGTGTGTGTGTGTGTGTGTGTGTGTGTGTGCCACTTCTTTATCCATTCAGCAGTCGATGGACAGTTGGGCTGTTTCTATAATTTGACTATTTTAGATAATGCTGCTGTAAACATTAGGGTGCATGTATCCCTTTGCATTAGTACTACCTATTGAAAATTCACAATATGGAAGTATGTTGGGAGAAAGATTCTATGAAATATGGAAATTCCCAATTGTCACCCACATGGAAGCCAGAGGCACCAATTTTTGAGGGCTTATATTAGTAAATATTACTGCCAGCCTTTGAAATTACTTCTTGGTGGAGCCCTGAGCCTTTAGCTGACAAATGTGATTGTTAGCAGTTTACACAAAAGAGTTCTTAGACTAAGGTCTAGGTGAACAGCTGCAACAGATTTTGCATTCTACTTTCTGTTACCTTTATTTAGCTTTTCTAGTAAAATAAATATATTTAGTCTGATTTTCTTTATCTCCACTGGCATTCACTGGTTAACACCACCTAGTGTAGGCAACCTACACACTTTCCATTTCCATGTTTTCCCAGCTCTAACCCATTCTCCACTTTGAGAATTTACTTTATAGTTAATGTGACTTTTTAGAGCCATAGATCTGATCAGTTTGCAAACCTATTTCCTATCCATCTGTCTTTCTACCCTCATGTTAAAAATGGGAAAATTTTGCCTCAGAAGGTAAAAATCCAAAGGATAGGGCTGATATTAGAATACCCATTCATCCCAATGCTTATTCCCACTGTAATTTATTCCCACTGTAAAGGTATCATAAACTTCGATTGTAATACTATTTTGAAATACTGTAAGTCTTGAAATATGTTACTATTAATGTATAAATTTCACATACCAGAGTTTTTTCTATTTAAATTACGGTATATATTTTAAAAAGTACTTTGCAAGATGTGAGCTGTTAAATCACTTAAAAACTATTTTTTATCATTTTATTTTCTTATTATCATCATGATACATGTGCTCTTTAATCCCCATCCCCTATTTCCTCCAGCTCCCCACCCACCTCCCCTCTGGTAACCAATAAAGGCTGAGAGCTGCCAAAAAATTTTTTAAATTAAAACAAAGGAAAAATAAAAATAAAAAGGCTATTGAACACTTGCTCTGAATTTTTGTAATACACTGAAACTGTGTAGTCTAAAATACATGTGTCCCAATTAAGTCACTCTTTATAAGGTTATTAAGGTTACAATGGAAAGATTCACAATTGTATCCTCAAAGAAAAGAGCTATTGTTATTATGATCTTTTATAAAAAGCTAATTTCATGTATTTGCTTATAAATTTCCTTTTTAAGAAAGAATATTGACTATCAACAGTTACAAATATTTAAAGCTAATCGCAAAATAAATTTTTAGAATAATTGGCTAGAATTTTTTTTGCTCATTGAAAGTCATTTGGTACATAATCTAAGAAAAGGAACTTATTTCCTATTGTCAAATAAGAATTAGTTTTGAACTAAACTGGCAGGAACTGAGAGTTATCAGCTGTATGTAAACATAATTATAAATATGTTTTTTCATTTTTAATTAGGTATAATTTGCATATAGTAAAATTTACTCTTTTTAGTTTCCTAAATATATTCAGTCTTGTGACTACCACTGACAGCTAGATATAGAACCTCTCCAACACTTAAAAATTGCTTCATCTTCCTCCCTAGACACTGCCTCCCCCAGTATTGCCATTGGTTTGTTTTCTGTCACTACAGTTTTGTGTTTGTAAGAAAGCCAAAATAATTTGTGTTCGTAAGAAAGCCAAATGAATTGAATCATGCAATATAAAGCTTTTTTATTTTGGCTTTTTCCAATTTGAGATCTTCCGTATCATTGCATGTGTTATTAGTCTATTTATTCATTTGTATTCCAGAGTTGTATTCCATTGTACAGATGTAAAACATTTTGTTTATTGCTTTCATAGTTAAACACAATTGGCCTGTTTTCAGTTTTTGTTGATTACAAATAAAACTGTTATAAATATTAGTATATAGGTTATTGGGTGAACATACATCTTATATTTCATGTAGACAGATAGGAATAGGATTAATTGGTCATAGAGTAAGTGTCCTTTTAACATTATAACAAGTTGACAAAACATTTTCCAAAATAGCTGTACCATTTTGAATTCCAAAGAAAAATGTTGTAACTTCCAGTTGCTCCATATTTTTGGCAATACTTGGTACTTTCTTAGCCATTTAATAAGCATATATTGGTGTCTCAGTATGATTCAATTTTATTTTTCCCAATGATTTGATGTTAGGCATCTTCTTTTGCGCTCATTTGCCATCCATATTTCTGTTTTGGAGAAGTATCTGTTCAAACATTTTGTTCAATTTGGGGAATATTTGCTTTTCTTATTATTGAACTTTGAGAGTTCTTTGTATTTGTGAATACAAGTATGTGATTTTAATGTATTTTCTCCCAATCTGTAACTTGTCTTTCACTCCTTTAAAAATATATATACTTTGCCAACTTGCATAACATTTTGATTATGGTAAAGTCCAGCTTCTCTCTTTTATTTTATGAGTGGTTTTTAGGACTGAAGCTGAGAAATCTTTGCCTAATGTAAGATCTCCCCCTCTGTTTTCTACTAGATATTTTTGGTTTGTTTGTTTGTTATTTTACATTCCATTTAGGTCTATGATATATTTTAAGTTTTTATTTGCATAAGAGACATGGGATGAGTTTCACTTTTAGCCAACATATGTCCCTTAGTTCTAGCACTATTTATGAAAAAACTATCCTTTCTCCTAAGGGTTGTTTTTAAGCCTTTGTTGAGTATCATTGAACTTTTATTTAGGCATTTTTTTCCTGGACCCTGTTTTTACTTTCACTGAGCTATATAGTTCTCCAATTCCAGGCTCTCTTGACTACTGTATCATTTAAGAGGTCTAGAGAGTGGTAGTTTTAGTAAGCTTACTTTATTCTTTTTTTTTTTTTTTTAAGATTTTACTTATTCATTTGAGGGAAAGAGAGCACATGAGGAGGGAGGAGAGGCAGAGGGAGAGGGAGAGCAGACTCTCTGCTGAGCAGGGAGCTGGACTTGGGGCTCAATCCCAGGACCCTGAAATCATGACCTGAGCCGAAGGCAGACGCTTAACCATCTGAGCTATGCAGACACTCCTTACTTTGTTCTTTTTTAAAATTGTTTTCCCCATGATAGATCCTTACCCTTTTTATATAAATTTATAACCTAAATTTACAGAAAGTTAGACTTGTTGATTTATTATTACTTTTTTAGAATTTGTTGATTTCTTTAAGGAAAAGCTTGCTGAGGGTTCGATTAACATTACATTAAGTCTAGAAAGCAGTTTAAAGAGAATTCACATTTAATTATATTGAATCTTTCAAGCTGTGACAGTGGAATACCACTCAAATTGTTTAGGAATTTTTTATTTCTTTGATCAGTGTATTATAGTTTTCAGCATACAGATCTTGCACATATTTTGCAAGATTTTTAGATGAGTATGTAAGACTTATAGTGCTATTGTAAGTAGTGATATTTTTAATTTATAATTTTTCATTTCTAGTCTTTAGAAATATAATTGATTTTTGTATCTTGGTATTCTGAGACCTTACTAAGCTCACTTAGTTCTAATCAAGTTTTTTTGTAGAATTTTTAGGATTTTATGAAGACCATCGTGTTAGCTGTGAACAAAAAGTTTTATTTCTTCTTGTACTATTGATGTGACTTTTATTTATTCTTTGTTCATTATTAAACAAACTAAGGCCTCCAGCATGTTGCTGAATGGTGGAAGTGGTGACCAAACAAATTTGCTTTGTTCCTGACAATGGGGTCTGGGGCAGAGGGCACACTTAGTCTTTCATCAATATATGTGTTTCCTAATATGTATGTTAGGCTTATGGTAGTTCCCTTTTTCGGGTTGAGGAAATTCACTTCCGTTTCTAGTTTCCATAAATTTTTATGATAAATACATATGAATTTTGTTAAAGAAATGTTTCTTTACCTGCTGAGATGATCATATGGTTTTGCATCTTTAATGTGCTGATGAGGTGAATCACCTTGATTAATTTTTGAATTTGAACTGACTTTTCTTTTTGGAGATGAAACTCACTTGGTGATGTTATAATATCTTATTTACATATTGCTGGATTCTATTTGCTGTTTGGATGTGAATTTTTGTATTTATGTTTATGAGGGATATTGATCTATAGTTTTCATTTTCTAAGATCTTTTTATTGAGTTTTGGTATCAGATTAATATGGCCTCTTAAAAGATGTGTTGTTTCTTCTCTATTTAGAAAGAATATCTATGAGATTGACAAGATGTCCTCCTTAAATGTTTAGTATAATTCTCCATTGAAGCCATCTGAGCCTGAATCTACCAATGTGGGAAGATTTTTAACTGGGAGTAAAATTTCCTTATGAAATATAGAACTCTGCAGTAAATTTCTTTTTGAGTGAGCTTTGACAATTTGTTTTTGTCAAAGATATTTGTATTTCACCTAAATTATCAAAATAATGACCATGGATTTTTTTGGTAATATTATTTAAGTATATTTTTGATATTTGAAGGGTCTGGGGGCACCTGGGTGGTTAAGTGTCTGCCTTCAGCTCAGGTTATGATCCCAGGGTCCTGGGATAAAGTCCCACATTGGGCTCCTTGCTCAGTGGAGAGCCTGCTTCCCCCTCTCCTTCTCCCTCTGCTGTTCCCCCTGCTTGTGCTCTCTCTCTCTCTCTCTTTGTCAAATAAATAAATAAAATCTTTAAAAAAATATTTGTGGCGTTAGTAATATTATCCCATCATTTATTCCTAATATTGGTAGTTTGTGTCTTTTCTCTTTTTCTTTATTTCTTGGATTTTAGAGCTTGATCAGATTTACCAACTGTTTTTTCAAAGGATTGGCTTTTCACTTAATTTAATTTTTTGTTATTCTTTTGTCAGTTTTGTGTATTTATGCTCTTGTCTTCTATTTCCTTCCCTGTGCTTACTTTGAAATCAATTTGCTGTTCTTTCTGTAGTCCCTGAGGTGGAAGCATAGTTCATTTATTTGATAACTTTCTTCTTTTATAATTTAAGTATTTAATGCTGTACATTTCTCTTTAAGGATTACTTTAGCTATATTCCATATTTTTGATATATTGTGTCTTTATGTTCATTCTATTCAAACTTTTAAAAAAATTTTCTTTTGTTTTCCTCTTTCATCCATTCGTTACTTACAAGGGAGCTAATTCCAAATATTTGCAGATTTTCCAATACATTTATTACTTCATTCCGATTCAATAAGGTCAAATAAATATATAATGACTGGTCTTCTAAATATTTTAAGTTTTGTTTTATGACCCACAATACAGCTTTTCTTCTTGATTCTCTCATGTGCACTTGAAAACAATATGCATTTTTCTGTTCTCACTAAAGAGGGGTTATAAATGTCAATTAGGCCAAATGTTTTGATATTGTCGTTCAGATTTTGTTCAGTCAACTGTTGAAAGGGGAATGTTAATGTCTCCAATTATAACTGTAGACATGTATACTTTGCTTTTAGCATTATTAGTTGTTGCTTCATGTTTCCTTTGTTATGAGATGCATATGCATTTAGGAATTGTATATTTTCTTAGGGAATTATCTTCTTTATCATTTTGTAATGTCATTATTTAATTCATAAACTTCCTTGTTCTGAAGTCAACTTTATAGGACTTAGTATAGCTGTTATGTCTTTCTTTCAATTTGTGCTTCCATGGTATGTTTTCTCATCCTTTTACTTTTGGCCAGTCTCTCTATATAAATTTACATGGGTTTCTTGTAGACAACTTATAATTTGATATATATAAAATATCCAATATAACAGTCTCTGCTTTTAATTGACTTTTTTACGTAATGTAATTATTGAGGGTCAATTAAAATCTATCTTGCTAGCTGTTTTCTGTTTGTTCCATCTGTTTATTTTCCCCCCTTTCTCTCCTTATTTGATATTAATAATTTTATTGTTTTGATTATCTTCACTATTGGCTTCTCTTTACACATTTTAAATAATGGCCATGGAGCTGAAAATATCTACGCCTATTAATGAGTTTCTACCTTTATATAAAATTATGTCTGCTTTATATGCAGTATAATGACCTTAAAAGAATACACTCTTTTTTTTTTTTTTTAAGATTTTATTTATTTATTTGACACAGAGAGAGAGAGAGCACAAGCAGGGCGACAGGATAGGGAGAAGCAGTCTCCCTGCAGAGCAAGGAGCCCCATGCCAGGCTCAATCCCAGGACCCTGGGATCATGACATGAGCCGAAGGTAGATGCCGAACCGATTGAGCCACCCAGACTCCCAAAAGAGTACACTCTTATTTCAGTTCTTTTTGTACTGTTATTATACATTTCCTCTTTATACATGCTACAAACACAATACATTACTATTAGCTTTGCTTTAAACATTCAGTTACCTTATGGAAATAGTAATAGAAGTTCCAATGCTCATTATTAATTGGGTAGGTCCAAATTTCTGTCTTGTATTAACTCTTCTGTCTGAAATACCTCCTTTAACATCATATAGTACAGGTCTATTGACAATATACCCTCTTAATTTTTTGCCTAGTAGTTTTTCCCATCTTCAACTTTGAAAGATTTTTTGATGAACTTATAATTCTGATTAGACAGTGAATTTTTTCTTTTCAATCTTTATATTATTATGTAAGTTATTAATACTTTTTAAAATATATCATTCCATATATATATTTCTGACCTTCACTAGTGTCTGGCAGAATTAGCTCCAGGTAAGCAAAGACTTATATTTGATATCCTTTTGGAGGTATCTGACTTTCCTTAGTTTAAGGTTTAGTTGGTTGCCCTGTCTCCTTGGTTCTCTGATGGATTAAAGAGAAGTTATGAATTGGAAGGCTATCCAGAGTTTGTTGGTTGTGCTGGTGGTGGGGTGGAAATGATATTTGTTTAAACTGTACTCTAAGTGAAAGCCAGAAATTAGTATTATTTTAATAAAAGTTAATTGAATTTTCCAAGAAGACATCTATGAAAACTATTGTATTATGCCTTTGGATACTCATGCTTAACTGAAAACTGGAAGTTTACCTTCTTTTCACATCTCAGTTCAAATTGGAAATATAGAACAGCTTGTCCTCCTCCATGTGATTACCTTTCTTAGTAGGTTGCTTCCCTTTAAATTGCTGATACTTTCGGTGAAGTGAAAAAAGTGCAATGTCATAGTATTTATTACATAAACAATAGAGTTATTAATGTTTGTTATATAAATAGTTCTAGGTTTAAACTATTTGATATAATCTGAAGTCTCTGAACAATGTTTATATTTGCATTTTACTTTCTTCTGAAAAAAATAAACCTAAGAATTGAATATCAGGTAGTGAAATAGTACCTCATACAATAAATTTTTTAAGATATCATATTATTTTGGGGGGTGTCAAACTTTTTATTCATCTTCATGGATATTTAAAAAATTGGATAATATAATCTATTATATATCTTTACAGTCTGGGAAATACGTGTTTTCCAAACACAGGAGGTTAATAAATTTCATTCTTCCTCATCCACATTTTCCCTGATCAATGCTGTCTTGTAGTTGGTGAAATTGGTAACAAAGAATCTGTTTCTTAATACTCTTCTTCTAGAGATAAAGAAAAAGAAAAAAGAAAGCTTAAAACTATTGTTAATAGAATATCTTAAAAAATATGTTTGCTATTCTTCATCAGTGATTATAATATTAATTCAACCTAAGGAGATGAAGAGTTCCATTTTTTTAAGAATTGTGATGACTTCTTCTGCTATTGCCTTTTGCATCATTTACAATAAGCATCACTGAACCATAGCATTATATGCATAAGGATAAGATATCTTAAATAATTTAATACACTATATTTATATAAGCTAGGCAACCATATGGATGAGTTCCATTTTTTAACTTTTGTTCTTTAAATTTTTTATCAGTGTCATTCAGTATAAAGAGTTTAAACATTTTCTTTAATAAACCAGTGAGGATACAAATATTCTGTACATTTTCTTTGTATTCTTTTCAGCAAAATAGTAATCAGTTTTAATTTTAAATTTCAAAGGAAAAAATATAATCTAATTTTCACTGGTATATCATATATTATGTCAAATTTATCTTGTGAGATGGGATAAAAAATTTATACAACTATAGCAATGAAACATTTGATATTCAGGATTTCACTGGGAGTACTTCTTGTATTACATAGAACTTTCCTGATTAGGCATAACCAAGTGATTCTAATTTATGAAATTTTCTTAAACTTACAGCTGCATCATTTTTTAAATGTGCCTCACTAGACTCATCAGTATGAAGAACATCAAAAGATACTTCATTTTGGAAATCAAGGTTAGTGACTCCCCTTTTCATAAAAACAAGGAGCTCACTATATTTTGAAATATGTATATTGTTACGTGTGTGCTTTAAAGTGGTCACAATCTTAAAAGTTGGATTACAGGAAGGTTGCCAATTTGGAGATGCTGAAGAATGTTAGCTTTCATTTTAATAGCATTAAATTCAAATCATTGTGTCTAATTCCAAGAAGCAAAACAAAATAAACGCATTAGCTGCATATTCTATCATCTGTCTACAATGTTGGAGGTAATTAATGTAGTCAGTTTGGTTAAAAAAAAAAAAGAAAACTCATACATACTCCTAAACAAAAGAAAACATAAATACCCAATTAACCAAAAGTGTATTAAATGAAAGGTGGGCCTATGTCAGTGGCTTGGAAAATGAAATGGAAAATATCACTTCAAGCATAGGGCAAAATATAAAGAGCTATAAATCTAAAATGAGATGGCTAGAAACTAAGATGATAAATTCAGAAAACAAAATGGAATGAAATGAAACAGAAGTCAGTATTTACAGAAGAGACAGGAGAAAATTCCTTGAGATTAGTAAGAATCCAATTCAGCAGATTGAAATCTCATTAAATTCCAGACAGGATTTATAAGAAAATAAATGTTCCTATGCATATATTGATAAAACTCCAGATCTCAGAAGAAAAAAAAAAAAATCATACTAAGCTTCCGGACAGAAAAGTACAAGTTTCATACAAAGAGAAAAAAGTCAGACTGACATTGGGTTTCTCCTTTTCCAGTCTTGATATGAGAAAACAGACTAAAGAAAGTGTAGGACTAAAATCCTTAAATGCTGTAACCAGCCAAAGTGAGGATATCTTAAAGACATGTAATAATTTAGAAAGCATATTATCCACGTACTACTTGAGAGCCCGATTTTGAAAAAATATCACTCCCACAAAAAATAATTTAAAAATTGTGAACAATGGTTGGAGGAAGATGAAAAATTGAGGAGGATGTAGTTAGCAATGAAGCTTAATAAGCAAAATCAGTAAGTTTAGTAACAGTGAGCTTAATAAAGCAAATAAAAATAAGCTTAATAAGCAAAATTAAGTTTATTATGTGATGTATTTAATATTGCATTCTAACTGGGATATGAAGTACATATGCTCATTAAACATATAACTAAATTACATTAAATTGTAATTATTACTGTAAATAAAAAGAGGAGAAAAGAAAAACTAGGTAAGGGGAACCAGAGTACAGGCAAGTGGTGAGGCGTTTAATTTCAAACGTGGCATTGCAAAATAGGCTTTATTAGGAAAATGACATGAGACCAAAGACTTGAAGAAGAAGGGATTAGCCATGAAGATACCTGATGGAAGAACTTTCAAGTCACAAGAAATAGCCAGTGACAGTTTGAATGGAACAAGTGGGTAAGAAGAAAATAAAGGATGAGATGAGAGAAGTAGCTGGAGAATAACAGTAACTGGTAGGAGCCTCATGGGTCATTATAAGAACTTAATCTTTGATTCTGAATAAAAAGGTGAGTCACTGCAAAGTTTTAAGCAAAAGGGAGAATTATGGAAAATAAATGATGTACCTTTTATATATTAATTGATTCAATCTGGCTTTGAATATGAAATAAAACTTAATTAAGTTCACCAGCAAATAAAGGAAAAACATTCAAATAGTTGGACAATATATTATACGGTATTAAGGGATAGAAGGCAAAGATGAAATTTCAGTATAAATATAGAAAAACTTCAGATTTTATGGGTAAGAAAAATAAAACTTCAGAATAAATATATATATATTCTGAAATATTTACGTTTTTGTGTATTTCTTATATTTATATATAATATATAATGCATTATATTATAGACTATATACACTAAAATATTTGCTTTTGTTAAACAACAAATTTTCAAGTTGATGAAATGTTTTATTTTGTATTTTAGTAAAAAAATATCCGGAAACCTACTTTTTCCATCGTAGCTATTTTAATTAGAATATTTCCATGACTTCTAATTTATCAAATTTGTATTTTAAAATATTGTGTATAATATTAGTGCCTTGTCATGTATGTTTTTATGTGTGTGCGATTTCATCGATTGTTTCTGAATAAGATGAATGTTTATTTTAATCATTCAGTGTACATCTTATTTACTGATCCTAGATAGCATATCGTAGGGGGGTGTATTTTACAAATGCCAAAACTCAGGAGTAGGTTGTGGAGGCCACATGACTGTATGGAGTGAAACTGAGATTCACACCTTGCTCTGTGCTCTTTCTCTGAAACCACACTTGAGCGCATGTAACATTATTAGTGCAGTAATGATACAGGAGACATGACCTTCCCCCCAAAGTAGAAGTTCAGATATTTTTCCTTTTAAAGTAAATGCCAGTTGTACACTTTTTCATCATGTCCTCTTAATCTTTCTTTCAGGTATGTGAGTTCATAGGGAACTTTTTAGTGTCGTCAGAATGGTCAATGCAAAGTCAAATTAAGCTAGAGTCTGAAAGTTTCTATTTTCTTGATTGAATTAAATGCAGAGTGCTCCCGTATATGCACAAACACTGGCATTCAGCAGAGCCCTCATTACCATGCTGAGAAGTGTGGCTTCAAATTAGAGCTGCATGTTAGACAACCGCTTGCATAAACCAAAGCTTGTTAAAACAATGTTAATGAGCCCCCATTGTATCTAGCAGCTTCACTTCCCCAGTCTTTCATATGTGTTCACACGAGACCTGGGAAGATGCTGAACTGATTAAGTCTGAAATAGAGCTGGAGACTCTCGACTAAGCCGCTGGGGTGAAGGGAATTAGAAAAATCAGGAACAAAGAGCCATATAAAGTTTACTTTAGGTTAAAAACACGGTGATAGAACTTCTCCCATGTGTCAGAATTTTTTTGAGGCACATTTAAAAAGCTGGCCAAGCAAACCATATATAAGGTTGTTAACAGTTATCCTCATTTATATTTTCTAGCATAATTTGGACAGAGTTTTGTAAGGTTTTTCTGAGTTGCTTGCTTCTTCTACAGTTATTTTCTTTACAGTAAAAATCTTTTCATGTGGCTAGGTAAAATCTGTTCTCAGGGGACAAAAAAATACTTTATAAGGAATGAAAACGGATGTCCCCTCCTCAATGGTTATCCTTGATATGTTACTTTATACCTATGAAATTAGAAGGAAAGACTTGAAAATAAATTTTAAACTCAGCATGGTCTATTTTTAGCAACTTCTAAGTGATGCATAATGAAATCTTAATTTAAGGAACATCGTATTAAGTGTTTAACGTTGACACTTTACTGCCTTTGTTATTTCTGCCTTCGGCTCAGGTCATGATCTCAGGGTCCTGGGATCGAGCCCTGCATAGGGCTCCTTGCTCAGCGGGGAGACTGCTCCTCCCTCTCCCTCTGCCTGCCACTCCCCCTGCTTGTGCTCTCTCTCTCTCTCTCTCTCTCTCTCAAATAAATGCATAAAATCTTAAAAATAAAAAAACCACTAGAAAAAACAGTAAACATTGACACTTTACATGATCACCATACCACTGAGTAGGTGTAAAAATACAGGCATTAGGTAAAATGTAAACATGCACTTTGAAAGACTCCTACTGTACTTGCTTATATTATGACATGAAGGTTTTTAAGTTTAAACTCTTTTTTTAAAGATTACAACCATAAATTTAAAGTTGATTTTTATATATAATAATGATCTTATGGAATGGACAGACCGCAAAAGAATATATTCCCTCTCACCCCACTTAGGATTTGGTAACCACTGTTTGAGGAACACTGGTCCCCTGCCTTTTAAGGTGATTTGTCCCACCCTCAGCAGACATTAGTTGCCAATCAGTCCTGAGTACTTGAGAAGTTCTAAATTTTGGAAAAATATGGATAAAAGCACACCAGCATAATGATAGTTAGGAACTAGAAAGGAATCTCCCAGCTACTCAAGAATCATGATAAAATGATGTGTATGTATGTGTATGCTTGTTTACTGCCTCGCCATCCTGCTAGGTGGTAATTTCCATGTGGATATGGGCATGACAAAGTTGTTCATCTTCATACGTCTAGGACATAATATATTTTCTGGCCCATAAAAGGAACTCAGTGAATACATAAGGAATGAGAGAACCATAAGGGAAATAAAAGACTTGGCTTATGAGATTTTGTTTGGCGTATTTAGGGTTAACCATGTGAAAACTGCGTTGAAGCAAGAGACTCCAAAGCAAGACCCTGAAGACTTTGCAACAGCACTCGTTACATGCAGCATCTAAAGGTCAGCAAATGCTTCGTGAAAGCCTTTTGATGACAGCTGTCATTACAACTTTACTACAAAGTAAGCTATAGTTATAAAAGCACTCATGGGGAATGGTAGCCACTTTGAGACCAAAGGTTTACTGCTGGAGCTATTTTTACATGTCAGGTCTACTTACAAATAGAGCAGTAAGCAAGACAAATGAAGAGTGTGTTCCAACTTGGTGGACAATGACTGTGACTTTGAAAATTTTGCAGTTTATTATTTCAGATCCTGAGTAGATGCCTCGATAGGACATTGAATATTAAGAAGGTAGTATGAACCCACTCTCAGAAAAAATCAGTGATTCGTTCTATTAACAATTCTCTAAAACATAGAGCAACTTAAAAATCTCAGTCCCTAGATGGAGTGGAGAAGTGGATTGCCACATTTGTAAGACTCCAAATGGGAGGCATTTCTGTTGTGTTTCCTGTGTATGACAGAAGAATAGTTGCACATAATTGGGAAGTTAGATTTTTCCTTTATGGAGTTAGTCATTTTGGTTTTTATAACTTAAGAACTCCAGAGGCCAAATAAATTATAGGAATGGAACATAAAGAAACAATGCTAAAAAAATAGCCACGCGGTCTCACTATTTGATAAACGATGAAGCTGGAACTGAAAGGTTAAGTGATTTATCAAAGGTTGCCTAATTGTGTGTGTAAAAGGCAGAAAATAATTCCTGCTATGAGGATCAGGTGAGATGATAGCGTTTAAGTGAAACATTATTCAGTTAAACTGATGCGCTGATAGAACTTATATGTAAGTTGTGTTCCTGATGGTGTTTAAATGTTTTTATTTTTATTGAAAAAAAAAAAATCCTACACCATCAGTGCCGTGTATTAGAAGTAGTGTTCAGTCGACAACCAGACTCTGACTGTGGCAAGTTCTTGGACTTCCACATTTTAGTTTCTGTGCATTCTAAAGAAGAGGGGCTCATAAAAGCTGCCATGACATGTTTTATGAATTAAAAGTCAGGGAGCAGGGAGAAAATGGTGCATTTGTAGTTGAGATTCCCGTGTCCCTCAGGTCCGGGCTCTTCAGCTTGGGCACAGCTGTTCTTCCCTTCCCCAATTCCTCTGCACTCAAGAGGTAGGCTGTTTCTTCAGCTCTGAAAACTTCCCCTTCAAATAGAAATTTCAGGAATCACTCAGAGGCTAACTCCTAGCTCAGGGGCTAAGAAAGATGAGAAAAACAGCAATACCCACAATACCGTGCCACTTTGACGTGATCAAATTTTCAATTTTAAGCATAGAGAATTTCAGTCAAGTTC
This sequence comes from Ursus maritimus, assembly GCF_017311325.1. Lineage (NCBI taxonomy): Eukaryota > Metazoa > Chordata > Mammalia > Carnivora > Ursidae > Ursus > Ursus maritimus. The sequence goes on from NW_024423344.1 coordinate 37,702,060, forward strand.
ACCTGAAAATATTCTGCCCTGTATCCAGGGTCTGTCCTTTCCAAATTACAAAAACATAAATATACCATAAATCCTTCCTAAGTCCTTCCAAGCCATGTCCTGACAGAGATGTGCCCAGGTTTAGCTTCTGTAGGAATGTCAAACACATTGCAATAATAGCAATGGCTCCCTTAAATCACTAGAGTTTATTACCCTTTCCCCCACTTTGCTCCAAATGGCTTCACCTTTAATCGCCTCATCACTGTTCATCTCCGCATCCACTTCTGCATCTGTCTACCCACGAATCTGCTAGTGATCATCCCAAAGACCCTCGTAATAATGCAATCTGCTTCATTAAAAAAAAAATGTCTCATTTAACATTAGAAATTACCTCTCAGTTTATTCCTTACTGGCCTACTATTTTTAGAGCTCTATAAACTGTGCCTTTCCTGGGATTTTTCTTGCATTCAGAGGTAGTTTGCAATATGCAGAAGTCTTGAATAATAGATAAACAGAGACAGAAAGCCAGTGAGCGTTAAGCTGAGGGTGCTGCTGGGCAAAGCAAGGCAAACCTGACTCCACGCAGAAGAACCAAGCTTTGTGGGCTGGGTTCTGACCCATCGAAGAGTAACCCCAAGATCATTAAAAGAATTGGTTCTTTTCTTGTATTTAAATATAATAAAGGAGAGCAACCCCTGGGAAGTCAGTCCTGCACAGGGCAAGAGTGGAACTCAAGGCAGAAGCTACCGAGTGTTCAGTGAAAACAAGTCCACCCCCTGGGGTTCGGGATTGGTTAGTTTATAGGAGCTCCGCTCAGGCCCATGCTTTCCCCTCAAGTCCTGCTGGTTGTTTTTCAGGAAAGCTGCTCAGTCCATTAGCTAGAGTTCAAAGAGTACGGTGAAGTCATAGACCACAGAATTGTAAGTTGCAACAACAGCCTGTTTTTACGCCAACTCTGGTCATGTTTCTGAGAAGTTATTGCTATACATTCTTCTCCTTGGTCTCTGACCGCTCGTTATCTGCGAATTTGTCATACCATCCAGACTCAGCGTCGTGCAGCAGCCAAATTTCTGAGCACATTGCTCAAGGACCATTGCTCAGAATTTCATTATCATAGGAAATGATGTGATTCTTTTCTTATTTATAACTCTAGAATCCTTTAAAGACAAGGCATCTGGTATGAGGTTTCCAATTCACTTTAGGAAAAAAAAAGTATTTGTCCACTCAATGTTGTTAAGAAAGATCTGCAAAGAAACAATGTTTTGAGCTATAACAAGAGTTTCTTGGGTCATTCTTGGATAATGTGCTACTCATTATGCATTCTAATCTCATTACATTATTATTATGGAGAGGAAACTGGTGCAGCAGCTCTCTTAATATTGAATGCACACACACACAGTGAAAAAATGAGTGAGAGAGTTTACTGAAAGATTAGTGTGTACATTTTAGGCGAAGATATTTAGTGGTCCCTTAAAGTTGTCAAACCTGAGCAACTGATTTAAAACAAAGTATATATTTAAAGTGTCAGTGATGACTTCTTCCCCTAACAGTATGTTAGAATATTTGGTTTAATTCTGCTTTCATCTTTGACAGCTCACAAGTTTCTCAAATAATTGCTGAATGCCCTATTCAGCAGAAATTCAATCTGGTAGGGATTCTTGCTGTAAGTCATGCCTAGATAACTAAAGCGTGAGTAACTGTGAACCTAAGCACTATTAAGAAACTGAAATGTATAATCTCCCTGTAGAAAAAAAATCTCCTAAGTCATTTTATCACAAAATCCTCACAGATACTTCTGCCTTTTCCATAATCCAATAAGAAAAAGAATCATATCAGTACAGTAAGCACTATGCTGCTGTAGGTTCAATCAGTTCTCAGATATCAAGGGAAGAGAAAGAGGGTTTTGGAAGGAGAAAGAATATCTTCAAAGCTGCTTAACTGTAGAATAGTCTCAAACAGCAAAGGAAATCTTCAAATTTGTGTTATTTATATATTCAGTAATGCTTGAGCCAAAGAAGTTATATTTATTTCTTTAGGCATGTTTCTATAATTACCTTGCTATGCAAACATATATTCTACAATTACTATATGTTTAACAGAGATATAATTTTATATGCATATTATGTAGCACATTATATATTATAAAATTTCATATATATTTAACACATTGACAAATATAATTTCATTTTAAACCTTATATAATGTATTTATGTATTGTATGTTCTTCAAAATTTTCCTCCTGAATAGACACTTACCTCTCCTTCTTTCCTCTCCCATATTTAAGTAACAGGTAAGCATATTTAGAAGCAAGACCGCAATTCTCTCTTTTTTCGAAGTATGTAATCAATAATTTGACAGATTAACTTAAATTTGGAACAAAGATTCAAAGCAAAAACCATTTTAACATTTTTGCCAAAGAATTATAAATATAACATATAGCATTTTAATAGAATACTTAAAATTTTACTTTAAGACAAAAACAGGCAACATTGAAAAGCTTGTGACAAGGTAAATTTCTTAAATTATCTGGACAGTCTTGTCTCTAATTAGTTATAGAGGATCTTATGATTTCTGTGATTTATACTGTTTCTTCTTAGGGTTGCTGTATTTCAACATCCACTCTTATGAGATGGGATTGCATATAGGTTAGGTAGTGTTCTTTGGAAGGATTCTGTAGGGAGAACTGGATATTTCCGAGTCCCACAATGAGAATTATGTGAGAACCTCAGGGAAACAGATCTTATTTAATCAGGCTTAAGGTGAATTACAACTTTCATGCTACTTGATATTTTTCTTTCTTCCTTACTCTACTGTGTATCTAGGCCCCCTTCCACTCCTGCCTCTAATAACTAGCATCTCCAGCTAACCAGATCCTGGGAGCAATAAACAACTTCGCTGAAAGTAATTGTGGAGATTATCTTAATAATAACTCTCTGGGATAGGTATTTTTACACACAGCATTTTTTAAATAAGGAACTGAGGCTCAGAGAGGTAAAGTAACTTTAAAGACAAATCATTGTTATATGGTAGAAACTGGATTAGAACTCAGGTCTCGCTAACTCTAGAATCCATACTCTTTTTTTTATAATAATATTTTTTTATTATGTTATGTTAGTCACCATACAGTACATCCCAAGTTTTTGATGTAAAGTTCCATTACTTGCATATAACACCCAGTGCACCATGCAATACGTGCCCTCCTTTTTTTTTATACTTTTTTTTTGTTATATTAGTCACCATACAGTGCATCAACAGTTTTTGATGCAATGTTCCATGATTCATTATTTGCATATAACACCCAGTGCACCATGCAATATGTGCCCTCCTTAATACCCATCACCGACCTATCCCAATCCCCCACCCCTCTCTCCCCCAGAATCCATACTCTTAACCATTAAGTGACATGGCCTGTGTAAAGAATTCCTGCATATTCATTCACTACTTCGGCACATTGCCAGCAACCTATGTCAAAAATTTATTGACCCTCTATCCATACATGATTCTGTTAAGTCAGTCATTGCAGTTCAATCCAGACAAGAGAGTATTCATCTTTCAAGGGCTTGTATTATCCTTCTTTATATCATATTTTTTCTTACCCTAAGTGGATAGTGGCATTTTCTTATATGCAGTGCTACACTGAGATCTCTGAATGTAGATGGAGAATAGATTGACAGTTGATTTCCATATGTAACTGGAGATCATTCTCTATTGAACTTTTCATTTCTCTTAAATTCCAAAATTACAACATCTTAAAAACACATTTTGAGTAGACTAGTTGTTAATCAGTGTCTGACGGGAGTGCAAAGAGGGAAGTCGTAGTTTAATGAGTATAGAGTTTTAGATTTGCAAGATGAAAAAGCTCTAGGGATTTATTTTACAACACTGTGAATATACTTAGCACTACTGAACTGTACACTTCAGGTAGTTAAGATGATAAATTTTAGTTATGAATTTTTTACCAAAAGAAAAAAGGAAAAAAAGCACATTATATCTCAATATATGTTTATTGGAGATGCACCATACACATTATAATACTTAAGTTTACATTCACTGGTAGCTTAAAAGTTATTTCTTCTAAATCTGCATACCTTAGTCTATATCGGCCCTCCTCAACCCCTAACATACAACATTCTGTTCTTTCTTCCATATAACTCCTTCCTTATTACTCAGCTGGGGGATTCATCTGCATTTGACTGTTGGATATACTGTGGACTATTTAGCATGAGAGTTACAGAATCAGATAAACGAAGTTTAAGGTACAGAATATCACATTTATGGCTATGTAACTTTGGGCAAGAAACTTTCTCCTGACTTCAGTGTCTTCATTGGTAAATGTAAATATCAAAAGTACTTATTTCAGATGTCATGAGAATTAAATGTTACACATTTAAATATCACAGCTACTGGCATATAGGGACCACCAATTGAATAAAATATAGAGTATAATTATTAATATTATTTTTAAATTATATGATTTTGTCTTCCTATTTTTACTTCTTTCTGGCATGAATCCCAAATTTATTTTCCAAGGAAAATTCTATAATATGAACAAATATAAGCAGATATGGGCAAATATAAGCAGATGTTTGTGAAACTAAATTCCTTTTCCTCTTGGGCAACAGCTTTACTAAATTCCTCTGCTTCTCCTGAAATCAAAATTGCCTTATGAACAAGTTCTAGTTCACTAGAAATTGAGCAGAAATGATGTGGTCCCAGGTACCTGGGTGGCGCAGTTAATTAAACGTCTGACTCTTGGTTTCAGCTCAGGTCATGATCTCAGGGTCCTGAGATTGAACCCCGTGTCTGGCTCCATGCTCAGTGGGCAGTCTACTTCTTTCCTTCTCCCTCTCCCTCTGCCCATGTCCTCTTTCTCTTTCTCTCTCTCTCTCAAATGAACAAATAAATAAATCTTAAAAAAAAAAAAAAGAAAGAAAGAAGTGATGTAGTCCCCTTCGAGGGCCAGGCCCATAAATTTCTCCCATTTACTGTCCTCCACGCTGTTTATATTCTTGTTTGAGAAAACACAGCAAATCCGGAAGTCAAGATGGAAGGAGTCTATGTGGAGAAGAGTCACCCATCAGATAGGAACATGTTTTGGACTTGATGTAAACAAGAACTAATGTCTTTTGCTATTTAAATCTTTATAGATTGTGAGATTCGTTTGTTCCAGCTGCTGAGTGAAGAAATTGGCATCTCGAAGTGACAAAGCAGAAGAATCTCACAAGACCTGTTTAGCTTGATTGCGTAATCACTGTGGCCAGTGATTACTGTGTGTTTGAAATGCTTCCCTTTTATGAGTAAGAGTCTTTATTACAGTTTTTCTAGACTCTCTCACCACTCTTAATTGGCCAAGGGGTGGTAGAAACCTTGTCTTTTTAGTTCATGTGTAGCTAGAGTAAGGGAATCAGGTTCAGACATAATAGAGAAAACTATACATCAGAAGGAGAGCCTATGATTGAGCTGAATGCAATGATTCGATGAGAACTTACTCTGTCTTGGGGAAGCCACGAGCATGTTGTTGTATCTGTAGGAAGAACGTTAAAATAAAGATTTGGTATCCAGAAGAAAGTATAGTGACATAAATTGGCTATCTATTTACATAAATCATCTCTTTTTTCCAGATGTAACATTTAGTCTGCTCTCTAGCTAGTTATTGCCTTGTGGCTGTTTGCTCTACAGTGAAAGTGTTCAGGGGATGGCACATAAGTAATTTTTGAAAGCCAGCCCTGGATAGCAGATAGATTTGATGCGGAATTCAACAAGATAGTTCTAAAATTCATATGTGAGGGGTGCCTAGATGACTTAATGGGTTAAGCATCTGCCTTCAGCTCAGGTCCTGATCCCAGGGCCTTGGGATTGAGCCCCACAGCACATTGGACTCCCTGCTCAGTGGAGAGTCCACTTCTTCCTCTCCCTCCGCCCCTGCCTCAGATAGTGCTCTCCCTCTCCTGCTCTCTCTCATAAATAAACAAACAAACAAATAAATCTTTAAAAAAATAAAACAAAATTCGTATGTGAGAACTAAAAGCCAAAATTAGCCAAGGGAAGACATTTCTATAAAGGGTTTTGAGAAAGCAAATTGATGTTGTATAGTTGGATAGTATAGGAGGACAAATCAATGGACTAGAGAAAACACAAAGAGATCTATACATGTATAGAAACTATTCAGTCAGTAGCGCTAGGGGATTTGGTTACGGAGAAGGAGAAAAAATGAAATTGGTTCTCTACATTGCACAACATCTGAAAATACATTACAGATGGATGAAAGACAGGACTGTAATACTTTGAGAAAATATGGAAGAATATCCTTATGACTTTGTATGTGTAGTCAAGGATTTTTTTAATAAGCCACAAAAATTGGTAAGTATGTGGGAAAAGATCAGTATGTTTTATTACATTAAAATTTAGAAATCTCGGGACACCTGGGTGGCTCAGTAGGTTAAACATCTGACTTTGGCTCAGGTCAATTCTAGGGCCCTAATTGATCCCTGCATTCTGCTCAGCACTTAACAGCTTGTCTGCTTGTCCCTCTGCCCCTTACCCCCTTCTCATGCACACACACTCTCTCTCTCAAATAAATAAAATCTTCTTTAAAAAAATTAAGGTCTGTAAATGAAAAGGCACTTTAATGATGAAAATGTATGCCAGAAAATGGAACAAATTATTTGTAATTGATAAAGGATTTGTATTTAGAATCTAGAAAGAGCTCTAATAAATCAGTAAGAAACAAGTTATTTGGAAAATGGGCAAAAGACTGAAATTAGCAGAATTATTCCAAATGACCCATAACATTTGAATGGATGCTTACCCTCATTACTAATAGAGAAATGTAAATTAGAATGGCCATAACATAAAATAGCAGATCTACCTAATTAGGAACAATTCAAAGTTTTCTCAATATGAAATATTGTCAACAATATTTGGAATGACAACTCTCACTAAAACTAGTGGAGCTACAAATTGTAGAAGTTAAAAAAATGTTTCTAAAATGTTGTACATGTGTATAATCCTACAATTCAACCATTTCCCTTTTATTTATATACTAAAGACACGATATTACATACGCACCAGGAGATATTTATGAGAAACACATATACAAAATTATTCATACCAGAAAAACTTCTAGTATAATGCAAATGCCCCTTAATTGCAAAGTGCAAAGTTTAAAACATGTCAATTTGATAAAATATATATTAGTGAAAATTAAGGAAAAAAAGTTGCACATTTTTACATAGATTAAGGAGGTCACATATTGTAATGAGCACTGGGTGTTATACGCAAGCAATGAATCATGGAAGACTACATCAGAAACTAATGAAGTACTGTATGGTGACTACCATAATAAATAAAAAATAAATTAAAAAAAGAATATTTAGGGGCGCCTGGGTGGCACAGCGGTTAAGCGTCTGCATTCGGCTCAGGGCGTGATCCCCGTGTTCTGGGATCGAGCCCCACATCAGGCTCCTCTGCTATAAGCCTGCTTCTTCCTCTCCCACTCTCCCTGCTTGTGTTCCCTCTCTCGCTGGCTGTCTCTCTCTGTCAAATAAATAAAATCTTAAAAAAAAAAAAAAAGAATATTTAAAACAATGAGTAAAAGATACAAACCACAAAAATATATACAATTTTATGCCATATGCATTAATTTGAAAAATAAGGAAACCTTTTATTTAGGCATTATTGAAGAATTGGGAGAATGATAGAGAAAATTAAATAATATGACTTAGATAGGTACGTCTGTTTCACTTGCCCAAAGAAAAAATCTCAGTATCTTTACAGTATTTAGGTTTAATTTTTGCTCATGCAAATTTCAGTGCAAATGATGGCATCCTCTGTGTGGTGACACAAATCCAGGCTGCTTTAATCATGTGCCCTACCACTGTTCCTCGCAAAAGGCCGAAGAAAATCAAGGACCACATAGAACTTTACTTTGCTTCAGAGAGTAGTAAGAAATTTCATTTCCAGTCATATTTCATTTTTCAGTAGTACATAGTCTTACCTACCTGTTGGGTGGGGAGGGAGTGGAAAATTTTGCCTTGTATATGTCCAGATAGGAAAGGTACAGAAAGATTTAATGGGCACTACTAATGTCTATCAGAGCAGTTAACACAAAATCCAATATCAGGCTGTTTAGGGGGAGAGGTAGGAAAGAAGGAAGGGGTGTGTATATAGGAGAGGAGCAAACCAGAGGAGGAAGGCTTCTAAGCTACCAGTAATATTCTTTTTTAGCTTAGGTAGTAGTTATATGTGTTTTCATTTGATTATTATCATATAAACTATGTATATACATATATATATATGTATATATATATATATGCACACACACATATATAAGCACACATACTTTTTTTATGTATGATATGCTTCAAAATAAAAATGTAATACACATTATATATATATATATACACACACACACACACACACACACATGAATATGATATGTCATATGTCATAAACTATCATATTGTGGTAGGTAGATTAATGAACACCAAAATGTCCATATCTTAATGCTGAAAACCTGTAAGTTACCTACATGACCAAAAAAAAAAAAAAAAAAGAATTAGCGAGTGTGATTAAGATTAAGAACTTTGAGATGGGGAGATTTTCCAGGATTATCTGAGTGGGCCAATCTAATCTCATGAGTCTTTCAGAGCGGGGAACCTTTCCCAGTTGTGGTCAGAGGAAGACGTAATACTGAAGGGTCAGTGATAGGGAACTCTGCTGGCTTTAAAGATGGAGGAAAGAGAATACCAGCAGCTTCTAGAGGTCGGAAAGGACAAGGAAGAGGGTTCTCACCTAGAGACTCCTAGAAAGGAACACAGCCCTACCCACACCTTCATTTTAGCCTTAAGTAAGACTATTAGACCCACAGATCTGGAAACTAATAAATTTGTATTGTTTTAAGTCGATGAGTTTGTGATAATTTGTTATTGTAGCAATAGGAAACAAATACAGACTTGTACACACACACATACATGTACATTACTTTCATAAACAAGTCTAGATTTCACTGCACTAAAATGCTTATCCAAATTTACACATACATTCTGTTCCCAATTTTTGCTGAATATAGAAATCATTGTAATGTCTGATGAATTAATGCGGTCTGCAGAATGCTAATTTTTTCCAGTCTAGGTACAGAAATGCTCAAAACAATAAAGATAGCACCAAGAAAATTTTAGAAAATCTGGGATATGGATGTATAAAAACATAGCAAGATACCACTTCTGGGTCAAAGAGTATGAAGTAATCAACCTCTCCAAGAACAGGGCAGTCAGAATGTCAAAATTGATTAAAGTTAAAGCTGACTGAAGAAATGGTTGTTGAAATTGTTCAAGTCAGGGAACATGTAGCAAAACAAAAAACTTGTAACTTTTTTTTTCTGTTAAAAGGATTTGTAGAAATAAGCACACAATTTGGAAAGTCAGACAGCTACAGGAGAGAAATTTTGATATAAACCAGGTCATATTTCTGAAAGCCAAGGAGCAATGATTTATTTTTTTCAAGTTCTGTATGTGGGAAGAACATTCCCAATTATTTGCGGGAATAGAAAAATGAAACTAATTACAAACAATAGATGTATGCTAGCACTGCATGAACATATCAGTCACCTGTTACTTCTGCAAATGTGGCCTTTTGTTTTCATGCGTTCTACAAAGTTTTAAAATTATTATCATTGTTTAGCTTTCCATCTTAAATCAAAAGTTACTGAGCTTATATCTAAGGTGTCTGTGATTTATGGATTGCCTTCAAAGAAACTTGAACCTGTCAAAACTATACATAAGTATTATTTATATGTGTCTCTGGTTTGTTTTTGGAGAAAAGACCCACGACTTCTACAGTATTTTCATAACGATCCATAATGTACTTCATCTGAATGAAAAATCAAGGAAATAATTGACTTGGATATTATGATGTGGATAAAAGACTCTGGAACTAAGGTGTGGAAAAGGGAAATAAAAGCCATATTATATTTGTAAAGGTCTAAAGAGAAAAACAGATATTATTACTGTGGTGTGTAGACAGCCTTGTTTCTGAGTGCACTTCATTTATCGACCGCGATGTGGGTATGTGCTGGGAAGATGGGGTCCTTTTTCTGTCTGTGTGAAAGGAGCAAATAATCTCTCTTTGTTCTCAGAGGATTAAAACTCAATGGTATTTACTTAAACAATTACACTAAGACCTTTGAATACAAAAACAAAATAAGAATAAAAATGTGTTTTTTAAAGTATGCATCTTCAAAAGCTTTCCTATTCAAAAAGGAAGAAGCAAACCCTGGTGTTATACTACCTCCCCTTCCGGGCTCTTAACGTGATTGAAATATCTACCAGTTAATTTATTTTAACGAAAATCAAAAAAATTGAAACACATGAAGAGGCTTATTCAAGAATTTAAAATCTGGTACAAATCAGTCTGTGTGGTGAGCCTGGAAGAGAGAAGTTATATTACTCCATCTGAATAGGGCAGTGGAACAGCCCGGCAGCATCCTCAGTGCGTCCCGTTCCTCTTGCCGTATATGTAGAAACAGTAAGAACGTATCTCCAGCTTCGTTAGGGATAAATCACTAGTTCCTTTAAGGGAACTGTAGTCCTAAAACATCCTTGGAGATTCACAGCTCCTTCTCCCTTCCCTTCCCTTTCCATGCAGTTGGAAACCATAGGCTGAATTGGAGAAGACACAAAATGGAAGATTGAACCCCTGCATCTTCACTTAGAGAAGAGCTACCCCAGAAAAATATGGTGCATTTGCTTCCAAGAACCACAGGTACTGGTCTGGCTACTACACAGGGAAGAGTGAAACAGAGTGCACTGTCCTAAACAACAACAACAACAACTCACCAAAAATAATATTTTCTGTGAAAGGAAGGAGTGAGCATGTGAGAATTTGGACAGCAGGGGTTGTTCCTTAGGTCATAGCAGCAGCTCACAGGGTTTGCCCTGTGCAGACTGCATTAGAGTAGGGACACTGTCATACAGGTGTTTGTGGAGCACATCAGTGATGTGGTTTCCGCACGGAGAAGAATCCTTTCTAAAGCTGTCAGAAGCCTGACTTTCCTGGTGTACTGACATAAGCTACAGGTAGAAAGAAGAGGGTTGCCGATGGCATGCATGGACTAATCAGTACTACTCACACTTGCTGAATCGATAAAATCACCTGGGGTACTTGTTAATAATTGAATTTCCCGAATTCCGCTTCATATCTACTGAATTCTGTTCTCCAGGGGACTCAAGAATCTGTTTGCGTAACCACAAGCCACGCAGGTGATCCTCACGATTAGACAAGTTTGATAACATTGGTTTACACCAACAGGGTCTAATCTGTGGGAGAATTACATGAGTGGTGACAGGTCAGTCAGTCCGTTAGACTGCTCCAAGATTCTCATACGTCGGTCCTGTCTTGCGCCTTATAGAAGTATTTCCACCAGTGGCATTGTTAAATCCTTGTCATTTATAAATCTTGCTCTCTGCTGATTGAAATTTCAAGCTCTGACTCTGAAGAGGTTAAAACTTCCTTAACAAACAGGTTGCTTGTGACAATGGGGGTATCTTGGGGCACAAAGTGACAGCTGTGAAAAGAATTCACTATTAAGGCTCATGCACCTGTAAATAGCAAGTGTATTTGGCCTATTAACTTTTCATCATCCTGTCGGCAGATGCGGGACCCAAAAAGACAGCCTTTCTCCAACGCCGTGCTTTACATCCCCTGTGGAGGCTCAGCCTCACTCATTTGGAACCCTGAGCTCACGGGAGCAGAATGAGAGAGACAGGGAGAGACACCGAAAAATATAAAAACCCCAAATGAACAAATTGTCGGACATACAAACTGTTCACTATTTATCTAAATTTAAAATCATCTGGTATATTTCTGACAGGGAAATTTATGAAATTTGAGCCTTAAGAAGTTAATGAAATCTTTCAAACAGTATCTATGTTTTTGTATTTTAGATCTCAGAGTAGTGAAAATGCATGCTACCTTTGAAGGTCAAATCTAAAAATCTGGAAAGATGGCTCTAAAAAGTAACATTAATGCTTCCCTGGTGCTAGTTTTAGTGGGTGAATCACTGCTGACTCTAAAGCAATCCATGGTGTCTCGTGAGGAATAATGCGGTGGAGGCGTGCACGTAAACACTGCCCTACAAGTGGGACACCGGCTAATAGAACTTATAATTCTCAGTGTACTTTTCCCTTTGGAGCTTTGATGCATTTTTAAAATTTGCTGTTAAGAGTGGATTGTAGTTTTTTACTCTGTCATTATAGCTGCAGAAAATGAAACAGTGGGTTTGGCTGTGTAACCCCAGGGATTTCAGGATTCAAAACAAAACAAAACAGAACAAACACCAAAAACTGCAAAAATTGTTTTCTGTTGGGATAATATTTTCATTTTATGTATTGAGCTTTTTAAACAGTGATAAAAACATGCCATACTAGTTACTGAAGTAAAAAGATCTAGAGGAAAGCTTAAAACATCTTTATTGAAAACTGAGAAATTCATCTTTTTCCTTCTTTGAAGAAGGTGAGGTTAGCATAAAAAAGACACATAGATCAGTGAATAGAACAGAGAGCCCAGAAATAAGCCCACGCAGATATGGTCAGTTAATCTACAACAAAGGAGGCAAGAGTGTACAATGAGGAAAAGTCTCTTCAACAAATGGTGTTGGGGAAGACTGGACAGCCCCACGTAAAGGAATGAAACACTTTCTTATACCATACACAAAAATAAACTCAAAATGAGTTGCATTCTGCCCAAAGTAAGTGTTTAATCCATTTTGAGTTTATTTTTGTGTATGGTATAAGACCGTGGTCCAGCTTCATTCTTTTGCATGGGGCTTTCCAGTCTTCCCAACACCTTTTGTTGAAGAGACTTTTTCCTGCTTTGTTGAAGATGTGTTAACCGTATAGTTGTGGATTCATTTCTGGTTTTTCTGTTCTGTTCCATTGACCTGTGTGTCTGTTTTGGTGCTAGTACCATACTGTCTTGATCACTACGGCTTTGTAATGTAGCTTGAGGTCCAGAATTGTGATCCCTCCAGCGTCGCTTTCCTTTTTGAAGATTGCTTTGGCTATAATGAGCTTTAACTTTTCAAGAATTTTTATGACATGGAAAACTAAAAGCAAAGGAGAAGAAAAAAGGGCAAACAATATGGGTAATAGGGTGTTTTAGAGACAAAATATTATAACTCTGTGCCCCAGTTTTGTTTAACACAGAGACAGGGAATTATGTTGTCAGTTCTTAAAAGTTACTGGTAGTGTTTAAGCTCATAAGGTGGATGATCGACCCATGAGCATTTAATTTATATGTTATATAGATTTCATTTATATGTTTGAACTTTCATATATGTATTATTTATTCTTCATTACTCTTACTTAAAATGCAGTTTAACCTCTCAAACTCTGCATAATTTAATACACCAAGGAGATTCTCATAGTTGACAAATTTATATCAGTTTCTTTGTCTAGCACTGGTCTAAATATTTTATATGTATATATAATCTCACTTAATCTTCAGAATGATTTCATATATGAGAAACTGTTATTATTTCTATGTTATAAAAGAGTAAACTGTGTCACTTAGAGGTTTAATAATCTGCCTTAAGTCTTTTGCTTGGTAATGAATCTAATAGTTTGACCACAGAGACCCCCTTCTTAATCACTAAATTTACTAATTAAATTTCGTGTCAAATCTAACTTTTAAAATTGGTTCAGGTGCTCCTTTAAAATTGGTTCAAGTCTGCTAAGGAGGAATCCTGGTATGGGTCAAAACCAAGGATACACCATGGCCATATTATAGAGGTGGAATTTTTAGTGAGGGTGAGGAGGGGAGTGTTAAAACTCCAACCATAGGGCAGTTTCTACTTCTGTCCATTAGTTCTCTTTCCTTTTAATTTTCTGTGCATTCTTCACTATTCATCAACATTTTTTCACCCACGATTAAGTATATTTGCCAGTCACCCCGCCCAGGCACTGATGGTGCACGTTTGAGCAAGACAGACGTGAGTTTACAGAGCTTACCCAGTACACAGAAATGTGAGGACTAACAATTTGAGTATTGGTATGCTGCTGTGCTGAAAAAGCTGCAGTAAGCCACAGTAGGATTACCTAATATAAAATACATGAGAAGAGCATTTTAGTGAAAGCTTCAAGGCACTAACATCCATGATGAGAGCTGAGTGAAATGTAAACAAAAGAGGAATAATCCAGCATGGAAGCAGCATTTGTAGGGAGTAGAGTTGAGCACAGTGACCAAAAAAGCTAATGGCAAAATAAGAAGCTAAAAGAAGTCAGTGAAAATGGATCAGGTGGGGACAAAAGAGGAAATAGTAGGACCAGGTAGGAGGTTGTTGAATGTTCCAATGAGAGTGTGTGATGCTTGGGTAAGGACAGTGTCAGTGGGGGTGACAACAACTGCACGTTACAGCTATTTCAGAGCTGGACTTTGTCGTATTTGATCTTGATCAGATACAGGAGGTGGTAGAAAGAGGGAGTTTCTGAGGAAAAGACATTCAGAATAAAAATTAATATTTTAGGTCCAGAGAGGTAGGACTACAATGTCCTGCCCGGTCAAAGCCACCTTACCATCACATGAGTTCTACATTGGGGTCGAAATTGAGGCTTTTGGTAATAAATAATGGGCATTTTCCTGTCATTTCACGTTCCATTCACCCTAGGGATCCTACAACAGTAATAGACGTCTGTTCAAATGCTTCCGAGATTCAGAGTCCTCAGCTATCCCTCCTCAAAGAAACAAAACAAACCAAAACAATAACAACAACTCCCCATAATTTTAAAATCCAAAAGCTCTTAGAAGAGTGTGAATGAATTTGACTAATTACAAGTATTTGCCTGGCAAGCTGGAATCATATCCTTGAAATAAAATAAATGCTTTGGAAGGAAATTCCAAATTAGTTGGAATATCGTTGCACTCCCAAAGGATTTTGTTTTAAAATAAAGCACTTATTTCTCTGAATAATGCATCTTTAATGGTAGCATTTCAGGAGGCTTGGAAACAAGTAAGTGAAGATAGTTGTGAGGAGGGAAGCTTTCCTGTTGTCGCATCCATATGAAAGGAGCAGCGCCATGATGGTAAATGCAAAGGGCAGAAAGCTCCTGTGGCTCTTCAGTTTCATGTTCTTATGTGTAAACCTCTCTCCTGAGATGAAGAGGTTTGCAGAAAAACCCAATTTAGGACACTTGTACAAAGTACCTCTTTTGGGAGTAAGTGAAGAATCTCAATATTTTTTCCCATGATTCTGAGGTAAGATAGTATTTTAAATATATTTTTAGAAGGGAGAACATGTATTATAATCCCTAACATTGGACTTATTCATGTAAATCTCAAGTGACCATGAATTGTAGTTTTGAACTTTTGCCCTATTGTAATCATAATATACCTATTATAAATATAACATACTATATAACATCAAATATTATAATGAATACCTAGAATAGAACAAACATCAGTACACTTAACATGGGTTACGTGCAAATCAGATAACTAATAAAAAATGTCTTGATACTATTTCTTCTCACAATATTAAATTGTCCTCCCAAATCTTTGACTAGAATAAAAGTTAAAAGTTCAGAATAAAATTTTAACTTCACATTCCTCTTTTTATTGAAGTATAATTGACATACAATATCCCATTAGTTTCAGGTGTGCCTCATAGTGATTCAATATTTTTAAACATTACAATATGATCTCCATGATAGGCCCAGTTACCATCTGCCAACATACAAAGTTGTTAAAATATTATTGACTATATTCTCTATGCTGTATATTACATCCCCATGACTTATTTTATTACTGAAAGTTTGTATCTCTTAATCCTCTTCATGTATTTTGCCTGCCCCTGTGACCCTTTCCTCTTCTGGTAACCAATAATTTCCAATATCTATGGCTTGGTTCTGTTCTGTTCATTTGGTTTTCTTTTTTAAAGGTTTTTTTTTTTAGATCCCACATATAAACGAATCATATGGCATAAGTGAAATCATATGACATTTCTCTTCCTCAGCCTGACTTATTTCATTCAGGATACTACTCTCTAGGTCCATCCATGTTGCAAATGGCAAGATTTCATTCTTTTTATGGCTGAGTAGTATTCCATTGTAAATGTGTATCACGTTTTCCTTATCCTTTCTTCCATCGGTGGACACTTATGTTGCTTCCATATGTTGGTTATTGTAAATAATGCTGCAATGAGCATAGGAGTACATATATCTCTTCAAATTGGTGTTTTCATTTTCTTTGAATAAATACCCAGAAGTGGAATTGTTGCATTGTATAGTAGTCCTATTCTTAATTTTTTGAGGAAACTCCATGCCATTTTCCATAGTCACTGCACTGATTTACATTCCCAAAGAGAGTGTAGGAGGGTTGCCATTTTGTCACATCTTCACCAACACTTGTTATTTTTTGTTTTGTTTTGTTTTAGATAATAGCTATTTGACAGGTGTGAGATGGTATCTGTGTAGTTTCAGTTTGCATTTCCCTGATCATTAGCATCTTTTTGTGTGCCTGTTGGCCATCTGATTGTCTTCTTTGGAAAAATGTTTATTCTGGTCCTCTGCCCATTTTTAAATCCAATTGTTTGCTTTTTTGATATTAAGTTGTATAAATTCTTTATGTATTTTGGATATTAACCCCTCATCAGGTGTATAATTGTATAATATTTTCTCCCACTCAGTAGGTTGCCTTTTTGTTTTGTTGATTATCTTCTTTGCCTGTGCAATAGCTTTTCAGGTTGACCTAATCCCATTTATTTATTTTAGCTTTTGTTGCCCTTGCCTGAGGAGATTGGTTCAAACAAATATTGCTAAGACAAATATTGTTAAGGAGCTTACTGCTTATGTTTTCTTCTAAGAATTTATGGTTTCAGGTTTCACATTGAAGTGTTTAATCCATTTTTTCAAGTTTCTATTTAAACTCCAGTTAGTTAACATACAGTGTAATATTAGTTTCAGGTGTAGAATTTAGTGATTCATCACTTACATACAACACCCAGTGCTCATCACAAGTGCCCTCCTTAATACCCATCACCCATTTAACCTATCCTCCCACCCATCTCCCCTCCGGTAACCATCAGTTTGTTCTCTATAGTTGAGTCTCTTCAATGGTTTGCCTCTCTTTTTTCCCCCCTATGTTCATCTGTTTTGTTTCATAAATTCCACATGAGTGAAACATGATATTTGTCTTTAGTGAAATTGCTGGAACCTAGGGTAATTCTATTTTTAAGTCTTTGAGGAACCTCCCTGCTGTGTTCCAGAGTGGCTGCACCAATTTATATTCCCACCAATAGCCTAAGAGGCTTCCCCTTTTTCCACATGCATGTCAACACCTGTTGTTTCATGTGTTGTTAATTTTAGCCATTCTGACAGGTGATATCTCATCGTACTTTTGATTTGCATTTCCCTGATGATGAGTGATGCTGAGCATCTTTTCATGGTCTGTTGGCCATCTGGATGTCTTCTTTGGAAAAATGTCTATTCATGTATTCTGTCCATTTCTTTACTGGATTATTTGTCGATTGAGTGTTGAGTTTGATAAGTTCTTTATATATTTTGGATATGCTTTATCAGATATGTCATTTGCAAATATCTTCTCTGATTCTATAGGTTGCCTTTTAGTTTTGTTGATGGTTTCCTCTGCTGTGCAGAAGCTTTTTATCTTGATGAAGTCCCAATAGTTCATTTTTGCTTTTGTTTCCCTTGCCTCAGGAGACATATCTAGTAAGAAGCTGCTACAGCCCATTCAAAGAGGTTGCTGGCTGTGTTCTCATCTAGGATTTTGATAGATTCCTGTCTCACATTGAGATCTTTCATCCATTTTGAATTTATTTTTTTGTATGGTGTAAAAAGGTAGTCAGTTTCATTCTTCTGCATGTTGCTGTCCAGTTTTTTCAGCACAATTTATTGAAGAAACTATCTTTTTTCCATTGGATATTCTTTCCTCCTTTGTCGAAGATTAGTTGACCATACAGTTGGGGGTCCATTTCTGGGTTCTCTATCCTGTTCCATTGATCTATGTGTCTTTTTGTGCCAGCATCATACTGTCTTGATCACTACAGCTTTGTAATGTAGTTTGAAGTCCAGAATTGTGATGCCTCCAGTGTTGCTTTCCTTTTTCAAGACTGTTTTTGCTATTTGGGTCTTTTGTGGTTCCATGAAAATTTTGGGATTATTTGTTCAGGCTCTGTGAAAAATTCTGGTAATACTTTGATAGGGATTGCATTAAATGTGTGGATTGCTTTAGGTAGCGTAGACATTTTATTAGTATCTGTTCTTCCAATCCATGAGCACGGAATGTTTTCCCATTTCTTTATGTCTTCCTCAGTTTCTTTCATGAGTCTTCTACAGTTTTCTGAGTACAGATCCTTTGCCTCTTCGGTTAGGTTTATTCCTAGGTATCTTATGGGTTTTGGTGCAGTTGTAAATGGGATTGACTTCTTAATTTCTCTTTCTTCTGTCTCATGGTTAGTGTATAGAAATGCAACTGATTTCTGTGCATTGGTTTTATATCCTGCCACTTTGCTGAATTCCTGTATGAATTCTAGCAATTTTGGGTGGAGTCTTTTGGGATTTTACATAGAGTATTATGTCATCTGCAAAGAGTGAGGGTTTGACTTCTTTGCTGATTCGGATGACTTTTATTTCTTTTTGTTTTCTGATTGCTGAGGCCAGGACTTCTAATACTATGTTGAACAGCAACGGTGATAGCGGACATCCCTGCCGTGTTCCTGACTGTAGAGGAAAAGCTCTCAGTTTTTCCCCATTGAGGATGATATGAGCTGTGGGTCTTCGTATATGGCTTTTATGGTGTTAAGATATGTTCTCTCTATCCCTATTTTGTTGAGGATTTTTGTCAAGAATGGGTGCTATATTTTGTCAAATGATGTTTCTGTATCTACTGAGAAGGTCATGTGGTTCTTATACTTTCTATAATTAATGTGGTGTGTCACATTAATTGACTTTCGAATATTTAAGCACCCTGGCAGCCGAGGAATAAATCCCACTTGATCATGGTGAATAATTCTTTTAATGTACTGTTGGACTTGATTTGCCAGTATCTTGTTGAGAATTTTTGTATCCATGTTCATCAAGGATATTGGCCTGTAATTCTCCTTTTTAGTGGGATCTTTGTCTGGTTTTGGGATTAAAGTAATGCTGGCCTTGTTGAATGAATTTGGAAGTTTTCTTTCCATTTCTATTTTTTTGGAACGGTTTGAGAGGAATAGGTATTAACTCTTCTTTAAATATTTGGTAGAATTCCCCAGGAAAGCTGTCTGGCCCTGGATGTTTTGTTTGTCAGAAGATTTTTGATTACTGATTCAGTTTCTTTGCTGGTTATCAGTCTGTTCAAATTTTCTATTTCTTCCTGTTTCAATTTTGGTTGTTTACATGCTTCTAGGAATTTATCCATTTCTTCCAGATTGCCCAATTTTTGGCCTATAACTTTTCATAATATTCTCTTATAATTTTTTGATTTATGTGGTGTTTGTTGTGATCTCTCCTCTCTTTTTCCTGATTTATTTGATTCCTTTCTCTTTTCTTTTTGATAAGTCTGGCTAGGAGTTTATAAATTCTTATTCATTCTTTCAAAGAACAAGCTCCTAGTTTCATTGATCTACTTTTTTTTTGTTTCTATATCACTTATTTCATGTTAATCTTTATTATTTTATTATCTTTTTTATTTTATTATTATGTCAGGCATGCCAGCTGAGTTTCAAAACTTCAAATTTTAGGGACCCAACATGGCATGGACCCACAGTGGTTGTCCGGGGGAGGGTCTCACCTTGCTGGGGCTGGTGCCAGTTTGTCTCAGAAGGGCAGTCACACCAACATGCAGGAGCATGGAGTTCAGAGGAAAGCACAGCAGAAAGCCTGAGTCCAGGTTGGCCATCCTCAGCAGTTGTCTCTGCCCCTGCCTCCGTTTAAGGAGTGGGGAAGCACCATGGCAACTTTCAGCTCTTTTGTCCCCTGAGAGGCAAAGCCACCTCTCCCAGATGTGCTCCAAGGAGAGGGAAATGTCTCTCCCAGTTTGTCCATGGGGATCCTCAGTGCCACCTGTTCCCGGGCTTCTGCCCTCCTTCTCCATAGGAGAACTGCAGTGCTCGCTGGACTCCACACCAGCCATGGTAGGGAACTCTAAAACTCCAAGCTTTGAGCTCCACTGGTTGTAAACACTCAAGATAATCAGCCCCTCTCGTTTTCCCAGTCAGCGGCTTGGAAGAGTTTCCCTTGCATGATCCCCTATGCACTCCTCTCTCTCCCTCCCAACCCCCCCCCCAGAACTCCCTCCACTTTGCAGCACCCATGACACTTTTCTCCTCAAAATCACATCTGCGCACCTTCTGCCCTCCATGATGTGGCCTCTTCTCCCCTTCCAGTCATGCAGCTCAATTCTCAGATCAATTTCTTGGGGGTTCAGAACGATCTGATATTTATCTAAGGAATGACTTCATTGTTAATGTTTTGTGTATCTCATTATATCACTCACCTTAGGAAGCACATACTCTTAGTTTTTCCTATTATTAGTGATGCTAAACTAACATGGACCCTTTGTTAAAATTATGTCTGCCACATTTCTCCATTTGTAAAGGTAACTTTCTTCTTTTAATTAAAAAATGAATCTCTTGGATGACACTTTGAGAGTCAATAACTTTTTAATCAATGGTTTTCTCATCCATTAATGATCTTTGTCTAAATCAAATACTAAATGGTGGTTTCATAAGTCTTTCATTTTTACTACATTTATTACTTGGCATTTTTGTATAAAGAATAACTTCCTCAATTCCCCCCTTATCTCTTTCTCTGATTTTCTTTTTGTGGTATCACTGTCGGTGCATGGCTTTCCTTCAACTGAAATTTACAGAAGAAATAGTATAGCTCTACTTTTATTTTTAAATGATTGCAGAGAGGTAGAGAGATAGACTGCAATTTGAATCATGTATACTAAAGAAAGGAAATACAAGAATAAATTATTAGGTAAAATTAGGCACTAGGATTCTATGATTATGATTAACCTGAAGTTGAAATACAATTCCTATGATGCAGCAGCCTGTAATAGAAATTGAGAAACCATTACGCATAATGCCACATTATTGGTGATGAAACTGGCAATGACTAAGACGGCTCTTAATTGAGGTGACATTACTCCAAGAAATGAAGTAGAATCAGAGTTAAAAAAAATAAAAACAAGATTTTAGTGCAGGAGGTGGGTAATGCTAATCATAAAGCATAAAGTTAGTATTTTGTAAATGAATCCATTGTTAGATTTAGCTTAAAACTGTGCAAAGGTGGAAACTTCAATTTAATATTGGAAGTCCTTTTTCCAAACTACTCAGGTTGAATAACACTTTGGATAATGTTCTTATAGGACTTAAAACAAAACATTAGTAGTTCAAATAGCAGTCTTAAAGTCAAATGCCTATTGCCTGGCATTTAACACACTATTGACAACTCTATAGTAATAGTAGCCACCAAATAAGTGTCAGGCCTGCTTACAGAAGTTTATGTGCATCTACGCTTTCAGTTCCTACAACGACCCCAAAAGATTTGGAATTATTGTTACCTGTGATTTACATGTATCGATGTATAGACATGAGAGGAAATCGATAGACTTGAGAGTTGACATACTGCTGTCTGGTTTTTCAGAGCAGACCTGCCCATCCTCATCCGCTTTTTTCGGATCAATTGCACCCAAATTCTACCAATCACTCCAATACCCATATACTCTTGATAACTTCACTACCACAATCTGTGAAACAACTGAGAGTCAAGCTTCTTAAATCTAACCAAAAAATGTCATTTGGGTCTGTCTTTATTCCTATTCCTTATTTGCCTGAACTATTTAAGTCAGAGTAGTTAAAGACACAAAACATGTCTGTCTGCACCACATCTTCTCTCATTTAAAACCTGTGAAGCTGTTCTGCTGCTTATAGAATAAATTTCTTAGGTAGGACCCACAAAGCCCTGAGCACTATGCATAAAAAATGCCCCTCAGCTCCATCTCACCTCTTCCCTTGTGCATTTCATTCAGATTCTTGTGCTCCACGAATATGGCATGTACTTTTCCAGTGCCATGATTCACTACATGCTCCATCTACATGAACCGTCTTCATTTTTATATGCTAGTGAACTCCTATGTATCCTTCAAGACCCTCCTCAAATGCTGCTTTTCTAAAAATATTATATATATATAATATATATTATATACATATATGATCTTCTTCAGGATATCAAACACTGTGGTACAATTGTTTCTTTACGTGCTTATCTTTTCTCACTAAACTCTGAGTTTCAAGTAAGTCAAAACTACCTATTTCAGTCATAGACTTTTATTTTCGTCCTCATAATACTCAGCACAGTATTTGGCACAGAAATGACTGAGAAAGTGTTTGTGGGGTGATTGATCATAAGTTGCCTCTTTTCTATAAGATCTATTTATGCTTTTCAGGGAAAAAAACCTCTCAAAATGAATTGTTAAAGAATTACCATTTCATAAAAAAGCAATAATTTATTCTGGCAGTTATAACGTCACTTTATTCTTCCTTGTCCTTTCCTTTTATGAGGCTGTCACTAAGAAGTCCTCTTCTTTCTTTCACAGTGTCTTTGCTGTTCATCTTCCAGAATTACTGTGCTTTTTCCCCACTCTCCTCAGTCAACAAGAGACATAATAAGTAGAAAAAAATGCTGTTTTAAACACATGAAGCATAGTTCCCTTAACATTGGATTCAATCAAGTGTACTTGTTTGTCCCTAGTGGTTAGAGGTAACATGCTTTTTTTCCCCTAATATTAATGGCTGCGTCAATGCCAAATGTTTTTATACTGTACCTATTTGAGAATTCACATCAACAGCTGGGAAAGTTTGACATATTTCACAATGGTGGCTAAAACTTGTAGGTTCAGTATCTTTAGAACATTATCCAATTGATCATAAATTTAACATTGGATTTAATGAGTTGATGAATACTCACTGTGGCAGACCCTTTGGAAGCCATTTATTGGTATATAAAGATGACTAACATAAGCTATCCTTAGGCATCTCAGGATACAGAGGGGTTTAAGTATCTCCTAGTGAAACATTTTTTTTAATATTTATTTATTTTAGAGAGAGAGCACAAGCAGGGGAGGGGTTGAGAGAGAGGGGGAGAAAGAATCCCAAACAGACTCCACACTGAGTGCAGAAGCTCAATCCTAGGACCCTGAGATCATGACCTGAGCCAAAATCAAGAGTTGGATGCTTAACTGACTGAGCCACCCAGGCACCCCCCCCCTTGTGAAGCATTTTATACTATTCTTTCATACTTTTCAGCTAATTCTTCTCTTTGATTTGCAGATAAGCCTAAAAGCAGAAAGAGAAAAGAAGCAAATGAAATTTGCTTTAATTCATATTACAGACAAAGCTAGGTGGAGTAGAGCCTAAATCAATGACTAAGACAGAGTAAGGGAGGTTTCTATCATTAATTTCTATTGTTAAAATTAAGCAATGTATAGAAATATAAGAGAAGTATAGGTTCTGATAAAAGAGTGAAGTAGGTAAAAATCACAATCTTTTGTCTATACTATCCTGATTTTGTCTTTTATTTTTTTTACCTCACTGTTTTTATTGTTACTCTGTAATGCCCAAATCAGTGGTGTGTTGGTGAATTGACTCTATAGGAAAAAGAAAAAAAATCCCTGAGTTGTACCATTTGCCAATTTCTACAGTATAAATACTCCTGCCGTGGCCAATTGTAAACTACCAAATGTGAGGTTGGTAAGAAATGCTAAAAATCAACTTTACAAGTCAGCAGAAACTGGCTCCACTCACCAGTGGATCCCCTTCACGGGTGTGTGACTTGACAGACACAAATCTCTTCCTCTACTTCTGCCGTCATCAATGGGTATTACATCAGGTGTGACACACGGATGTGAATTCTAGTCATTGTATTAACTCACCAGCCAAGGGCATTGGTGTTTAAATATTATTACCAAATTTAGAAAGTACAATAACAACTGTTTTCCCCCGTGTGATAACTGTAGGCCTCATAAGCAACTTGGAATTATCTGGAGTTGCAAATTAACATGCTGTTTATTTTGTGCAGACTCTATGACTGTTTGCTAAAATGGTTACATTAAAAGGCTTAAAGATGGTTTAGAAAGACTACCATTTATATTGTTTAATATTAAATCTTAACAGCTTAAAATCCATGCATCAATTTCTGATTATAACACAAGCATTTCTTGTATTATTTCACGTGATTGGGAAAACATCATTATTACCTCAAAAGTTAATGCTTGAGTAATGTCATGAAAATATTTTTAAAGCAAAATTCATGTGGATTGAATGTATTTAAATAACAAAAACAAAATATGCTATGAACTAGAACTTTCTAAATGGTGAGCAATGATATGCATTAAGTTAAAAAATAGAAATTGGTTACTAATTCACCCAGCTAGAATCTGAAAGGCAATGTATAGTCACTGAGAAAAATATGTTACTAGTGGCTTTCACTGATTTTGTAAAATGAAAATGCCTCTAAGTAATAGTCAGAAATAAGTAAGAGAAAAATTAAATAGCGTAGTAATTGTTGGTTTTTCAAATGAATCACCTTCATAGAGTGTAATGTATTCAGCACATTTCTGCCCTTGGCAGTTAAATTAATTGTGTATTTAATATAAATGTTTTAATATAAATATAAACTGCAATTCACTTTAATCATTTAACATGTCCAATATTGAGTTCTTTCGACTGAGAAAAGCTGTGAGAAAAATTCTCCATGATATCCTTTCATATTTTGTTATTAGTTTTCCTTTTAAATACATTTCTGACAATTTCCCTAGTAGAGTATTAAGTATTTATGTTTGTAGCGATACACAAATTATTTCACGTGTTCTACATGTTTAATTATACAAGAACATAAGAGAAAGTTGTAAGGAATTTATACTTCTGAGAGACTTACTCTTGCATTTCTTAAATAATCTGAAATAATTTCTCTCAGTGAGTTGATACAGTATAACCTTTTGTCTCAGTTATACATGTAGCATGCTCAGAAAAGAGAATAGTAAACAATATTAACGGAGATGGAACCGGGGCTGTGCTTAGGTTCTGAAAATCACATGTATCTGTTCAAACTATGTCTCCAGTGATCCACGCATTTGTTTTACTATCATATCCTTCTAGTTAATCTTTGTTTTCTCCTTCTTTTACATTACTTTTTAAAACGCTTTTTACATTACATAGCGCTTGAAGATGTTCAGATAACAGCATCTTCATGTTTTAGACTCAGAATTGAGAATTCCATTTGTGTGTGTGTGTGTGTGTGTGTGTGTGTGTGTGTGTGTGATGCTGAACTTAATCATTGGTGCTCTCGCAAGACTAACTTTAATATTAAACAGAAATCTCTCATTGGTGAATACCTTTTTTATAATGGTTAGTAGACATTAAGTTATCTACCATGTTCTGTGGTGCCCACGTTGTTTCTAGGATAGTTAGACTATGGGCATTCTAAAATAAATGCCGTGTTTTTCACTTTTCTCTCGTGTTTCTGTTGGGACTGGGGGAGTTTATATATGAGACCCCAGTATTCTTGTGTTTCCTTTATCTCGCGGCTCCATGGGGCCCAGTGTTTACAGCAGAAGCTGGAGCAAGACTGCTTGTGAAGAATAGACTGCCAGGTTTTTCAGTAATAGAAGCAGTTGTCAAGTAATTGTGATTTGCATTGAATTACCATGGATTAGAATTTTAATGTGCTTTTGTTTCATTAAAATCCTTAGAATACAGTGTTTATAATTCAATAAGAAAATACCTACGAAGAAAATCAAGTGTTTTTGAAATGACTAAAAATCATTCCATTATGTTAGGTGCAAAGCTTACAATGCAAAATATACATCATCTAGTCCTACATGTACTTGAAGAAGTAGCACTATTCAGTCCTTAAACGGCCTACTCATATACTCATATATTCATATATATATATATATATATATATATATTTTGCATGTATTTGCGGTACCAAATAACAATCATTTAAGAGGAACAATGAATAACAAAATGAGTCTGAATGCTTCTCGGAAACACCAGTCATACATTGCCTTATGGTTATTTAAGTCTTATTTTCCTTTCAAATTATCCTGTCAGTCAGTTAACAGACCTCTCACACAAAACAAAAGGAAAATCCTATAGTCAATATATTGCAATACTTCATTAATACCAAAACAGAAAAAGAAATCCTTTCCGGTGTTCTCTGTCAGTGATTCTAAATGTTTACATTTTACTGGTTCTGATAGACTTCTATGAAGTCGAGGACTAAGTAACTTTGGAAGTTGGAGCCTCCTACGTCCCACTTACAGAGAGTCACAACCCACAAAGCAAGGGGTCTGAACAATCCTGAAGTAAAAAGCAGAAAACAGAAAACAGTTTAGCTTTGTCGATCCTGGTTTCTCGAAAAGTGTACTTGACCAGAGAACAACCTTTCAAATAACCTCTCTAAACATCCCCTAGACATAGTATTCCACACAAAACCCTTTGTGGAATGTTGTTCTCAGGTAAGCAAATACCTAACTCTATACAACCTAACTTACTTCGTGACCTTCTTGTCATCTCAGTACAGACAGCAAAGCTAAATCTGAATCCACTCTGTAGAGTGTACGTGTGGATCATCTCTCCATGTGGCCACAGCACCTTATCACCACCAATACCTAAGAGTTGCCTATGTCCAGGGAGGAACTCCTCATGCTGCAGAAATGTGGAGTTTGCACGCATGTAGACTATACGTCCAGAGTCAAATGTGTACTTGTCATCCCAAAGACCAACACGTTAGGTTTTTCAAATTTACACCTGTGTAAAATACCCAAACATGTGGGTGGAGATAGTGGAATTAGCCTGTGTACTCATCACACCCAGGACTAACACACATACCAGAGTTCATAAAACACCAAGCTAGGCTTCCCTAGCTTTATAATAACTCTTTTTGTTGCAGAGGAGTATGTAGTTCGTCTCTCCCAGCTAACATTACAATATTGAACATCCTCTCGGTGACTCTGTAAACCTTGTACAACATTCAATCCACAGTGATGGTCTACAAAGCCAGCAGAGAGAGCAAGTGGTTTCCACATTATTAGGTCAAAGTCAATAGCAAGAATGTAGAGTGGTTCTCTGTGGATTTTAGAGAAGACCATAGGGTTCTTTATGGGTCATTGACATATTCTGAAGTTTCCTTCTCCTTTGTGGTCCCAGGTAGGTCACAATGTAAATAGCTGACAGTCTATGAAAAATGGATAAGAAGAAGGAAATAAACTTAGGAGAGTTTAAACTGATGTCAGGAGAACAGGTGAACTAGTCCAATGAAGGAGATAACCCATCCTTGTTTTGTAAAACTGTATACCTCATGTTCAAAAAGCTAATTTTTAGGAATATGAAGCTTATCCTTCTCATTCTGAATTCATTGTTTCATGCTTTATAAACACAAGAGCAATGGACCAAGTTTTTTGAATTATTTATTTTTTTGTACCTTTTTGGGTTTTTTTTCCTGAGGAGCCTCCAAGTATTCTCTGAGATGTACTTGGAAATATGTCAAACTTTCCCATCTTCTGTTTTAATGTGTTATCAGAAGGGAAAAAAGGAAAAGCCTGTTTTTGAAGCCTGTTTTCTCTTTCAGCTTTAGGTGTAGACAGTGGAATCTATTTATATTCTTCAATTTAAAAATGTTTAGATTACACCATAAAAAGAGAGGGAAGTTTTTGTGATGCAAAAAACAAAAACAAAAAACAAACTATCTCCGCACCATAATATCTTCCTGTTCCTCACCTTTAATTTTGGGGGCAACTGCAGAGGTCATTTGTATCTAATTTTCAACCTCCCAATTGGTGGGTCCTGGGATCTCTCAAGGTGAACGAAGAACCAAAAGATGCTTTATAACATAAAGGATTTTCTGCTTTGGGGAGAGGGATTCCTTTGGCTGTGGGAGTCGTTTAGGAATTTCATTCTGCATTACTCATTTGAAGGCTAATTTCTTGGGTGAGTAATCCCTCCCCACTAGGGTACAGCCATGGAAGATAATCATTTCCGGCCCCATATCTGATACGAGAAGGTGGGAAATAAAGGAAGAGGTTAAATATGGGGAGTATTGCTCTGTGGAAGGAATGCAGTATTGTTCTTTACCATTTGAGTTCATAAAGTATGCTGTCTCCTCACAGATAGAAAAGATTAAAAAAATCACAAAAGTAATTACAGGATAAAAATCTTTGTATTTATCTATGTTTGTTTATTTATTTATTTATTTTCCAAATAAAAATCTCTGGCTGATAAATAAATGAGAGTCTGACTTTTAGAAAGTCCTTCAAATATGCAGGCTTCTTTATGTTTACTATGAATTGGTTTTTACTTTAATGATAATGAAGCATCTTCAATCAATACCTACTTTCATTGTTGAAGATTCTAGAGAGCTATTTATCAAATAATAATATATTTTTAAAAATTTTGGGTTTGTTTTAAAATCATGCACATAAATAGTTCTTTGCCTTCCCTTTCCCATCCTTTAGAGAAGACGTCAAGCTGAAGTGTTGAGGGGAGGACAGAAGATCCCCTGAAGTTACCTGCTATGCAACTTTGATCTTTCACGTAGATAAGAGGTAATTATATATTTGATAAGCCGTTAGCTATAAAGCAGTATTAATTCATAGCCAATGGATAATATAATGTATAAAAAGAAAACTGAAATACTATGGCTTAGCTCTTGTCTATTAAGAACTCAAAAATGTACCCTTTATTTGGACTGAGAGAACCGAAAAAAAGTAAAATAGAGCAGCCATCGTTAAAACATTAACTCTCTAGTATTGAAAAGGGTATTGCTCAAGAGTATTTCTATTTTCTAACTCTTTTGGCTAAAGATTTGCAATGGTTCTTCCTGCTCACAGTGTTGCCAATTTTTTCCGCCTTCCCACGACAGCACAAAACAGAGTTGTCTTCTCTCCTTATACCTACATCTAAGTAGTTAAATTATGGAAGTCAGTGATCTTTGTTTCAGGTGACACTGGTGGCACTATTTCTTTTCCTGGTCTACTCTTTACTCAATAGTTTTCCCTATAGATCTCTATAGTGTTCTACTTTCTCCAATTATTCCATTCCTTCATCTTGTTGGATAACTAGACGCTGTCTCAGTCTTAGTCCTTAGACTATTCTCTGATTATCATGCCTCTCTTACAAAAATAGCACTTGTAAAAAAAAAAAAAAAAAAAAAAAAAAAACTCTTAAATGAGTGCGTCTACCTAGAAATAAAAAGAAGTAGGAGGTTTTTTTTTTTTCCCCTCCCCCTTTTCTCAACTGCTCCTTAAAAAAAAAAAGTAGAGCATGCAGGAAGTATGGGTTGAATTATACTGAAATCTAATTAGGCTTTAAAAAGATGAAAATGAGGGGGGATTTCTATTTGGAATTTAGGCAGTTTTTAAAATTTCAGAAATAGTTTTGCCCTTTCTCCTTGCACCAGTCTTTTCTCCTAAGGACATGTACCTCCTCTCATATCTCTCTCCATGTTCCTTTCTAAATATTTCAAAATTCAATTGTCTCCTTGCCAGCTCTGCTTCACTCATATCTTCTTTTTATAGACACCTACAACATAGCTTTAAAATTAGAATATTATTTCAGGCAAAAGAAACTGATTAAAGAATTGTCATAAGTAAGATTTATTTTTAGTGTAACTTCTTTAGCTGTGTGAATTTAGTATGAGGTCAGCAAGCGTGGATAACATTTCAGAATCTGAAATGAGTTCAGTTTGTTTGAAGCCCCCATTGAGAAAGTGTGTGCGTGTGTCTGTGTGTGTGTGTGCATATATCACTGTATAAATATATAATAAACACGGTGCATCTTAGTTTACTTTCAAAATTCTTGAGTACAGATGCAGACTAAGCTGTGGAAATTAAGAACAATGGTTTTATCCTTTAAAAATAAATTGTATAATGATTTATATTTCTAGATGACACAACATAGAATATTCTAGGAGGATGTACACCGATGCATATGTATGCGTACTCTTTTCTCATTGTTCTACGTAAAACTGGAAATTTTGAAGAGAACATTAAATATGTTCTTGCTACTCTGAGAGATAGGGACTTCGAAATGTTGAACAGAATATTGGATTGAAATAAACAAATGAACCGTTTGACTTAGAGTAGGATTTCAGAAGAAGAGAGCAGAGCCTTTTAGGACGTAAGGGATTAAGTTAAAGACTTAACCTTGAACTCAATGGATAACACAAAGAAAAATCACTATCAGGTGTACAATACCTCAAATTGAACACTGGGTGGCAATGTTTACCCACTTTTTTATTTTATATGTTCAGCAATTCAAAAGCTGTAATAGGACAAACTGAACTTTCTGGTCTTCAAGGTTATTTGTGGGTCCTAAGACACTGAGGAAAATCCTTTCTTTTAAAAGTGTTCTGGTTTCTTTGTTTTGCACACACAAGAGAGCTCTGCAGTCTATCCCTGAAATACTGTTCTCAATCTATTAATTGATCCTAGCAAAGAGGGACATGCTACAGAGAATTAGCAGTGGATCCAGAAGAAAGAAATAAGAATTTCTAAGGAGTTAGAAAAAAGTATATATTATTTGGCAACATGAAAAAACCGTGGACTTTTTATTCTTGTGATATAAGTGTTGAGGGGTGACGACAAATCATTTCTGACTCAGAGTCAGTATGGTGAACTTCTCTTTCTGATTTTGATTGATGTTCAGAACTATTTAATAGAGTAAGTCAGATTAAAAATTAAAAACACATTGATCAAAATAGTCAAAACCAAATAAGTTCTTCAAGTTTCTTCTCACTACATTTCCTCTACCAATTCTTACATTCCGATCCAGCTGGCCTGGGAAGGAAGTTCTGCTTCAGCAACTTCCTACTTCCTTTCTGGGGCTCCCCTCCAACCTTACGCAGGAAACACAAAGGGCCCTGTTGCTTTGCTGGAGAGTACTGGGAAGCTTCAGGAGTTCGGTTGTTTCAGCTTTCTGGTGAATGGCTTTCCTGCCGGGGGCATCAAAAGTATTTAATGGCAATGAAGTTCCCTGGCACAATCCTAAGGACTGACTGGAGCTCTCCAGTGGAACCCCGAAATCATTGTCCCATTGGAAAAGATTCCAATCTGGTTGTCACACATAGGATTTGTCTTCACAACATTAGTAGTTTACTATAGACAAAGTTAGGTGGAATATTATATCATTTCCTGCCGTAGAAATAGACTTTTAATAATTTATTTGGTTTCAGTGTGTTCTCTGCATTTTTTTTTTACTATTGTAACATATATTACCTTATTGTAACTACCTTGTACATTTGAAATGGGGAGGAAAGGTGACAACAAAAAAAGAAAGGAGATTGCAAACCTCTCTATCAGAATTATAGCAAAAATGTTAATGAGAAGAAATAGAGGAAAACATTTTCATCCTGGCTAGTTTAAGGGATTTGATGACTACAGGGAGTATATACAGACCACAGCTCACTGGAAATGAGAAAGAGAGGCATCTCCTACAATATGTTGCAATTGTTCTTCCATAATATAGAATGCATTACTGCAGGCAGAAAGAAAAGAAAAGAGAAAGAGAGAAAGGGAGGGAGTGAGGGAGGAAAGAAAACTCAGCTGAGTCAGAGCTCAATTCTCTGTAGCTAACATAGATATAATTTTAAAAAATAATAAAGATACAAACAATAGAATGAGGCACGTTGAAATTGGAAAAATTTTCTGATTATAGCCTTTGGAAAATATTATGAATAAAAAAACTACATGAAGATGAAGATTAGAAATAAATATGCAGATTTACATTTCCAGCCCTTGAGAAAACCACCTCATCATAAACAAGTAGAAAACAGACAAAATACGTGAGAGAACAGGGGCGCCTGGGTGGCACAGCGGTTAAGCATCTGCCTTCGGCTCAGGGCGTGGTCCCGGCATTATGGGATCGAGCCCCACATCGGGCTCCTCCACTAGGAGCCTGCTTCTTCCTCTCCCACTCCCCCTGCTTGTGTTCCCTCTCTCGCTGGCTGTCTCTATCTCTGTCGAATAAATAAATAAAATCTTAAAAAAAAAAAAAATATGTCAGAGAACAAGGACTAGAAACTGGAATCTTCCAGGGTGACTGTCCCTTGCATTCACTTCACATGCTCACCAGAGTTGAACCCTCACTTATATTTTAGGCTCATCGTTCATTTGTTTTATTAAAATTTTATGCCCTATGTATACACTAGGTGTAGACAGTATATTAGTTTTCCCTTGTTTTGAACTACTTAAAGTGAATATGGAATCATGTGTTTATTTTTAGCTTACATATGCATTATGTTTTTTGAGTTTCAATTGACTCTACATTTTTTTCTTGACATGTATACTCCACAACTTATTAAGCTGTTTATATCTTGATGAACAGCAAAATCTAACCACAAAGTAAAACTTGCTTTTGGATTGACTTATTTCAGGAATATGACCTAACTAGTGTTTTGTAAGACCCTCTGTGATATTTTGCTCAGTAAAAATGCAATCACATGTCTCTTCACTGCTTTTTTGAAGGAAGATTTTTTTGAAGATCACTTATGAATTTCAGATATATCCCATTAGTTAGTATTGATACCTTAAACAAGGTCAAGTTCAGTATGCTTTAACTCACACCCACTTACCCATACATAGATTTGTGTATTTATCTCTGGAGGTGCTGAATGGGAAGAGGCAATGAACATGGGCACAAGAGATTCATATCCTCAGTCATGAGCTCGTGCTTTCAGCCTTTATCCATAACTGTTCTCCCTTTTCCTCTTTCATGGTAAAACACAAGAGGGGGGAATTAAACCTTGATAGGAGCTGTGATAATGACACATGAATACACGAACTTGCTATCCTCAAACAAATCCACAGTATTCTTGGCATTATCCCCTAGCAACATCGTTCTTTGATTGTAAAACAAACGGAAATATGATCGTTGACCTGTCTCCATAAGGCTAACTCAGCTGTTAGGAAAAAATACATATCAATCTACTTACTAGTTTTAAAGTTAGAGAATCTATTTAACATTAACTAGTCTACTATGTAAGCATTTCACCACTGTTAATTGATTTTGGTACCCTTAAAGTCTAGAATCTCAGTGTCTCAAAGTGTTCATTGTCCTTTAAACAATAAGGATATTTAAAATTTTAAATCCATTTTATTGAGGTATAACTTAGAGTGTCTCCTCAAGTTTAAGGGCACAGTTTGGTGAATTTTGCCAAATACGTATAATCTCATAACCACCAGAGAAATCATGATACAGAACATCTTTATCAATTCCACCTGTTCTTCCATTAATACCCTTTTTTTGTTCCAGGATCCAATAGAGGTGTATTAGTCTCTTGGGCAGCCATAGAAAGTAACATAAACCGGGGTGGCTTAAATAACAGAAATTTATTTCTCACAGTTCCTTAGGCTAGAAATTCAAGGTCAAGGTGCAGCAAATTAAGTTTGAGTCCAGAGTACTCTTCTCTTGGTTTATAGATGGCTGCCTTCTTGCTGTTTGCTCACATGACCTTTTCTGGGTGAATCCGTGGAAAGAGAAAGAGACCTCTCTCTCCCTCTTATTATAAGGCCACAAGTGGATTTGGCCCCCCACTTATGACCTCTGTTAACCTTAATTATCTCTTTACGGCCCTATCCCCAAATATAGTAACACAAGGAGTTAGGGTTTCAAAACATGAATTGGGGGAGAGGGGATACAGTTCAGCCCATAGCACCACGGTATTACACTGAATTTATTTGTCATGTCTCCCCAGTCTCTCTGGTCTGTGATATTTTTCAAATTTGTTTTTGGTTATGAGGTTTGAGTCCTTTTTATTTTCTTCTTTTTTATGGATAAATGTAATTTGATTCATTTGGTTTGTCGAAAAGACAATTCATTCCCCATTAAATTACCTTGTATCCAATTGAACATATACCTGTGGGTCTGTTTCTGAATTTTAAATCCTATTCTGAATTTTAAGTCCATTTACTAAATGTCTGCCCTTGATTTCAGTAGCTTTATAGAAAATATTTTTTAAGATTTATTTATTTATTTTAGGGGAGTGGGGCAGAGGGAGAGAGAGAATCTCAAGCAGACTCCCCGCTGAGTACAGAGCCAAACGCAGGGCTTGATCTCATGGTGCTGAGATCATGACCTGAGCCAAAATCAAGAGTCTGACGCTTAACTAACTGAGCCACCCAGGTGCCCCAGCTTTATAGAAAATATTAAATCAAATATTTTAGACATCCAACTTTGTTTTTCCTTTGAAATATTGTTTTCATTATTTTATTATCTTAGAATTTTTATTAAAATTAACTTGATATCTACAAAATAAGATGACTTAGGTTTTTAATATAATTGCATTGACTCTGTGTATCAGGGCAGAATTGACACCTTAACCATATTTTTTTCAATCCCTGAACATGGTACCTCTCTTCAACAAGATGTCATCTTTACTATTTCTCTATTATGCTTTGTATTTTTTATTGTACTCTTTTGCACATATTTTTAAACCTTTCCTATGTATTTTGATGCATCTATAAGTGATAGTTCTTTTTTCTTTCTTTTTTTTTTTTAAGATTTTATTTATTTATTCGACAGAGATAGAGACAGCCAGCGAGAGAGGGAACACAAGCAGGGGGAGTGGGAGAGGAAGAAGCAAGCTCCCAGCGGAGGAGCCTGATGTGGGGCTCGATCCCATAACACCAGGATCACGCCCTGAGCCGAAGGCAGACGCTCAACCGCTGTGCCACCCAGGCGCCCCTGTAAGGGATAGTTCTAACTTGTTTTTGATCGTTCCTGATAGCATATGGAAACTGTGTATTATCCTTGTGTTCTGTAACCTTACCCAGCAGCTAATTCTAGTAACTCTTCTGAAGATTCCCCAGGATTTTCTACATAGAAAATCATATTGCCTATAAAGAAAGACAATTTTATTTCCCTTTTTTCATCACTGAATGCCTTTATTTCTTTCTGCTGTCTTGCTGCACTGGCTAAGACTCCCAGTAAAATGTTGAATAGCAGTGGTTAAGAGTAGATATCCTGGCCTTGATATCTTTGTTGTAATGTTATCTGGAGATTTTTCAGAAAGAACCTTTATCACATTGAGTGAGTACCTTTAAGTCCCTAGTTTGCTAAGAGTACTAATAGCTAATGTGTATTTTACTTTGCAAAGGACTTTTCTGGATATAGTAAGATGATCACATATAGTCAATTATTATAGTGAGTTGCATTGATAGATTTTCAAATGTCAATAAACTGCATGTCTCAGATAAAATCCACTTGATCATAATGTATGGTCCTTTGAATACATATTTAGGATTTGTTCTCTAAGATTTTGTTAAGGATTTTTGCATTTATATTTACAGTTTTCTTTTCTTGTAATGCCTTTGTCTGGGTTTGGTTTCAGGGTATTCTGGGCCTATAAAATGAGATAAAAATGTTCCCTCATCTCTTCTATAAAAATTTTGAGAGCTTCTGTAGAATTCTTATGATTTCTGTCCTTATCAATTCAATACAATTTACCACTGAAGCTGTTTTGTTCTGGCGTCTTTTCTTTTTCAGTGGCAATGTTTCTAATGACAAATTCTATTTATTAAATATATATAAAGAGGGTGCTTTGGGTGAACTGTATATTCTTGAGTGAGTTTTGGCAGTTTTTATTTTTTAAGAAAAATATTCCTTTGATCTAGTTTACCAAGTTTATTGGAATAGAATTATTTATAATATTCCAATTTATCCTTTCAAACTTTGCCAGATTTGCCATTTGTCCCCTCTTACACACCTGACATTGTTATTGTGTATCTTCTCACTTTTTTTCTTTTTTTAACTGATCAGTCTGGCTAGAGGTATACAACTTTTTAAAAAATCTGTTCAGGGGCGTTTGGGTGGCTCAGTTGGTTAAGCGTCTGACTCTTGATCTCAGCTCAGGTCTTGATCTTGGGGTCATGAGCTCAAGCACTGTGTTGGGCTCAGCATTGGGCATGGAGCCAAGAAAGAAAGAAAGAGAGAGAGAGAGAGAGAGAGAGAGAGAGAGAGAGAGAAGAAAGAAAGAAAGAAAGAAAGAAAGAAAGAAAGAAAGAAAAAGAAAGAAAGAAAAGAAAAGAAAAAAGAAAAGAAAGGCGGAAGGAAGGAAGGAAGGAAGGAAGGAAGGAAGGAAGGAAAGAAAGAGAAAGGAAAGGGAAGGAAAAGGAAAGGAAAGGACCAAACTATTCAAATAACTACTATTGAAAAGCTGAAAGCAGCTTAGATGATTAATTTGAGACATTTATTTATTTCTAAGCACTAGTTTAGTTGCATCCCATAAATTTTATATTGGGATTAATTTCCACTCATTCAGATTA
This sequence comes from Ursus maritimus, assembly GCF_017311325.1. Lineage (NCBI taxonomy): Eukaryota > Metazoa > Chordata > Mammalia > Carnivora > Ursidae > Ursus > Ursus maritimus. Next base: position 37,738,360 of record NW_024423344.1, read on the forward strand.
AGTGGGAAAAATATATATAAAAACATATAATTCATGTTTTTTTCTTGTGTTGCTTCCCTGAACTATGGGTTACTTAAAGGTGTGCTGTTTAATTCCTGAATATTTGTATATTTTCCATATATGTGTCTGTTTTTGATTTGTAGTTTAATTTCTTTTTGGTCATAGAACATAATATATATGATTCCAATAATCTTGGATTTATTGAGTTGTGTTTTATCACCCAGAATATATTCTACCTTGGTGAATATTCTATGTACATTTGAGAAAAAAATGTGTATTTTGTTATTGTTAAGTGACCATTCTGTAAGTATCTACAAAGACCAGTTTTTTATTAGCACTGTTTCAGTTTTTCAGAACCCTACTTATTTTTTCTCTATTTGTTCATCAATTATTCAGAGAGGAATGTTAACATCTCCACCAGTAATTGTGGATTTGTATATTTCTCTCTATTTCTATCACTGTGTTTCAGTTATTCTAAAGCTCTGCTGTTGGGTGCAAATACCCCTTTGGGATTGTTATGTCCTCCTGATATTTGATTCCTTTGTTATTATGAAATACACCTCCTCATCCCTGGCAATATTCCTTGTTCTCAAGCCTATTTTCTCTGACAGTAGAATAGCTGCTGCAGCTTTTTTATGCATATGTTAATGGTATTTTTCCATCCTTTTGCTATTACCTGACTTTTGTCTTTATATTTAAAATGATTTTCATGTAGCTATGTATGGCTGGTTATAGTTTTTAATTCAATTTGATGATTTATGTGTTTATTGAAACTTCAGATCATTTACATCTAATTCAGTTACCAACATCTTTAATGCTGGCTTAAAACTACCATCAAGTATTTGTTGTCTCAGGTGTTCTTCAATCTCTGTCTTAATTTTTTCCACTTTATTATTGTCATTATTAGGCTATTTTCCAGTATTCTATTTTCCATCATTACCTTTTATTTTTTATATTTGCTCACGATGATTTTTTTAAATTTTTATCTTATTCTGGTATTTTTAAAAAGTTTATTTATTTGAGAGAGACGGGGGGAGAGAGAGAGAGAGAGAGAGAAAGCAGGCACGAGTTGGGGGCAGAGGCAGAGGGAGAGGGAGTAGCAGGCTAACTGCTGAGCAGGGAGCCTGGCACAGGACTTGATCCCAGGACCCTGAGATCATGACCTGAGCTGAAGGCAAACACTTAACTGACTGAGCCACCCAGGAGCCCCTTTAATTCTAGTATTTTTTATTTGCTGCTTTAGGATTTGTAATATACATTTTTAGTATGCCACAGTCTACCTTTAAATAATATTATACCACCTCATGTACATTTCCGGACTCTTATAACTTCAAACGTCCATTTTTCCATTCTATTTTGTAGTGGTTATCACATATACTACTTTTATTTATATTATAAATTCACAATATACTAGTATTACTACTTTTCTTTAAGCATTTCCTTATCTTTTAAAGAAATTAAGATATGAGAGAAAATATGCATTATCCATAACTGTGTCTACCCTTCCAGACCGTCCTCATTCTTTTTATAGATTTTATAGATTTGCATTTCTGTTTTGTATCATCTCTCTAATGTCTAAAACAGCTCTTTAACATTTTTTATTTGTATCTTGATAGTGCAGCTCTCCTGGCAATAAAGTCTTAGTTTTTGTTTTTGAAAGATATTTTACTAAGTATAAAATTATAAATTGACTTTCTTTTTCAGTATTTGACAGAAATATGTCATTTCATTCTTTTTATCTGCATATTTTCTGATAAGATTAGTTTTTATTCTTTTATTCATATTTTCCTTGGTCTATAATATGCTTATCTCTCCCACTCTCCACAATCTTTTGAAGATTTTATCTTTGTCAGAGTTTTTCAGTAATTTGATATGATGTACCTTGTGATTTATTTCTATGTTATTCTTCAGTGACCTGTGATCTGCAAGATTGTAGTTTTCCTTAAATTTAAATAATAGTTGGCCATCATTTATTAAATTTATTTCTTCTTTTTCCTTCTCACATCTTTTCCTTCAGGGATTCCAATGTCACATATATTAGACAACTCGACATTTTTTCCATGGCTCATTTATGCTTTGTTTATTCTTACCAGTTTTGTTTTTCTCTCAGTGGTTCATTTTGGGTAGTTGCTACTTGCTGTATCTTTAAGTTTATTGATGTTTTCTCTACCAGTGTCTCATCTGCTGTTAATCTCATCCAAAGTATGTTTCATATCAGATACTGATTTAACTCTACTAATTTTAATTGTGTGTGGTTTTTTTCTCATATCTTCTATTTTTTCCTCATATTGTTTTTGTGTTCTTTAACTTTCTTGGACATATAGAACATTTTTATATTAATTTTTAATATACTTGTGTTCAAAACTGAAAGAAATGAGATTTTACCACACTTGCTTATTACACAAGCTAATAAGTTGGTCTGCCACAGTTTTATGGATGATTGCAGAAGACATGATACAAGGCATAAATAATGGACAGTTTAGTACTCACAAAGATATTGTTGATCAGAACACGAGCATTTTCACACAGGGTCTTTAAGCCCCAGTGCCTACTGGCAGTGCAGATAGGGTTGGATGGCCCCCGCACACAGTATGTTTTGTATTCCAGGAGAGGGACCCTGACTTAGGGAATGCAAATTTTTTTTTTAAGATTTTATTTACTTATTTGAGAGAGAGAAAGGTGGGGAGGGGCAGAGAGAGAGAGAGAGAGAATCTCAAGCATACGCTGCACTGAGCATGGAGCTGGACACGGGATTCGATTTCATGACCCCGAGATCATGACCTGAGCCAAAACCGAGAGTCTGATGCTTAACTGACTGAGCCACCCAGGCACCCTGGACCATGCATCTTTTTTGATGGGCTGTACCCATCCGTTCCCTTTGCTCTCAGGAAGACATTGTCTTTATTATTTTGGGCACTGAGGACAGCTGTGCTTTGCTCTGGAGGGAGGCACCATCTCTGTCTTTCAAGGCTGTAAGAAAGCCTACCATCTGCTCAGAAGAGAGAAAGTGTCTCTATTGTGAAAACTGTTACCTTTACAAACATTGTTGAAAACATAGCAAAAAGAAAAGGCAATCAGTGCATCTTACAAGACATGCAGAAATATAAGGAAACAAATGAGAAGATAATTATTTCCTAATATTGTCTTTAATTCCATTTTCCTATAATTGATAGGACTATATATTGAGTCACATATCTATGATCATATTTTCCTGATTTCTTGAATGTCAGATTATTTTTGATTGCATGTCAGATATTGTTAATTTAAGTATAGTATGCTTTATTTTCTTATATTTCTTAAACAAGTGTTGACTTTGAGTAGGCAAACAATTAAGTTTCTTGGAATCAATTTGACCCATTAGAAGCTCATAAACTTTGTTAGGCCAGACTCAGAGCAGGCTTTACTCCAATTCCAGTTTCGCCAAACTACTGAGGCAATCCTCTTCTCAAGATTCTTCCCAATGTCCTATGTACTGAGAGACCTTTCCATTCCAACTCATGGGAGCATGAGCTATTGTCTACTTTTTTGAACTCTGGAAACTCTTTAGATTACTGCCTTCTGATGGTTATTTTCTGGCTTCAGATAAGTTTCCTCTCATGAATGCACAGATGGGAACATAGCCAAAGGCTCGGGAGGCCCTCTCAAGCCCTCTGAAGCTACTTTTTTTTTTTTTTTTTGGTATAGCTACCTCCTCTCCAGTACTCTTCCCCACAAATTCTAACTGCCTTCATCTTCACGAACTCTGATCTCTGTCTCCTTAATGTAGATTTTGTTAGGTCTTTAGTCTGTCTTTGCAGTGACCTGGAACACTGCCTGCAGACAGTAAGTTGATGCAATTTTAGACTTTACCCCATTTATTTTTCTTCCTTCCATGATCACAGTTCTTTGCTGTCTGTTTTCAATGTGTGACAAATCTTTCTTTTTCTTTTCTTTTTTTTTTTTCTTGTTTAAAGGAGGGAGGTAAATTTGCTTTCTGTTACTCAGTCATTGACTGAAGCAAACTAATCAGAAAGGTTTTGTGTCCTATGTTTTGGAACACCCATATTTTCTAACAGGGTGATCTGCATTCACTCTAGTATCTATTTGCGAGCTTTTAAATTCACATTTTTAGTATGTCTTACTCAGACCTAAAAAGTAAATCCATGAGCATAGTAATCTATAAATGGGATACAGCTATTTCTAGACATGGGTTATATTTATTATTTTTTCCCAGCTTCACTGAGGTATACTCAACAAATAAAATTATAAGATATTTTAAAAAATATAATGTGATAATTTGATATGCATAGGCATAGTGAAAAGATTCCCCCCATTGAGTTAAATAACACATCCAGCACCTCACACATTTACTGTTTTTGTTTCCTTTTTTGGTGAAAACGTTTAAGTTCTATTCTCTCAGCCAATTTCAATTACACCATACAGTGTTATCAACTATAGTCCCATGTTATACGTTACATTCTCAAACTTTTTTCATTGTATAATGGAAAGTTTGTAACCTTTTCCCAACTTCTTATTTTCCCCACCCTCCAGTCCTTAGCAGCCATTATGCTATTCTCTTTCTGTGAGTCAACTTTTTTTTTCTTTTTTAGATTCCACATATAAGTTATATCATTCAGTGTTTGTTTGGCTTATTTCATTAGCATAAGGTGATATTTAAAATATTCAGCAACAACTGCAACAGCATGAACACTGAATAATGTGATATCAACCATACATAAAGAATTGGGTTATACTGCCGTGTTCCTGAAAACACTATTTTTAATAAACATACACACACATGCGCACATATTTTTCATTGCTGAATTATTTTCTACATAAGTAATCATCAAGACAGTATGGTACTGGCAGAAAAACAGACACATAGATCAATGGAACAGAATAGAGAACCTAGAAATGGACCCCCAACTTTATGGTCAACTAATCTTTGACAAAGCAGGAAAAATATCCCTCAAAAAAAAAGATAGTCTCTTCAATAAATGGTGTCGAAAATTGGACAGCCAAATGCAGAAGAATGAAACTAGACCATTCTCTTACACCATACAAAAAGGTAAACTCAAAATGGATGAAAGACCTAAATGTGAGACAGGAATCCATCAAAATCCTAGAGGAGAACATAGGCAGCAACCTCTGTGACCTCGGCCGCAGCAACTTTTTGCTAAACACATCTTCAAAGGCAAGGGAAACAAAAGCAAAAAATGAACTACTGGGACTTCATCAAGATAAAAAGCTTTTGTACAGCAAAGGAAACAGTCAACAAAAACTAAAAGGCAACTGACAGAATGGGAGAATATCTTTTCAATATCTTATTAAATGGCTGCTTTCCAAGATCTATAAAGAACTTACCAAACTCAACACCCAAAAAAAACAAATAATCCAGTCAAGAAATGGGCAGAAAACATGAACAGACATTTCTCCAAAGAAGATATACAAATGGCCAACAGACATGAAAAAAATGCTCAATTTCACTCAACATCAGGGAAATACAAATCAAAACCACAATGAGATACCACCTCATACCAGTCAGAATGGCTAAAATTAACAAGTCAGGAAACAATGATTGGCGAGGATGCGGAAAAAGGGGAACCCTCTTACACTGTTGGTGGGTACAGCCACTCTGGAAAACAGTATGGAGTTTCCTCAAGAACTTAAAAATAGAACTACCCTAGGATCCAACAATTGCACTACTAGGTATTTACCCAAAAGATACAAATGTTTTGATCCAAAGAGGCACCTTCACCCCAGGTTTTATAGCAGCAATGTCCACAATAGCCAAACTATGGAAAGAGCCCAGATGCCCATCGATAGATGAAGGGATGAAGATGTGGTGTGTGTATGTATGTGTGTGTGTGTGTGTGTGTGTGTGTGTGTGTGTGTATATATAGTAGAATATTACTCAGCCATCAAAAAAGATGCAGTCTTACCATTTACATCATCATGACTGGAACTGGAGGGTATTATGCTAAGCGAAATAAGTAAATCAAAAAGGCAATTATCATATGGTTTCACTCATGTGGAATTTAAGAAAAAAACATCGGTGGAAAAAAGACAGTCTCTTCAATAAATGGTGCTGGGAAAATTGGACAGCTACATGCAAAAGAATGAAACTTGACCACTCTCTCACACCATACACAAAAATAAACTCCAAATGGATGAAAGACCTCTATGTGAGACAGGAATCCATCAAAATTCTAGAGGAGAACATAGGCAGCAACCTCTATGACATCGGCCAAAGCAACCTTTTTCATGACACATCCCCAAAGGCAAGAGAAACAAAAGATAAAATGAATTTATGGGACTTCATCAAGATTAAAAGTTTCTGCACAGCCAAGGAAACAGTCAAAAAAACTAAGAGGCAGCCCACGGAATGGGAGAAGATATTTGCAAATGACACTACAGATAAAGGACTGGTATCCAAGATCTACAAAGAACTTCTCAAACTCAATACACGAGAAACAAATAAACAAATCAAAAAATGGGCAGAAGATATGAACAGACACTTTTCCAATGAAGACATACAAATGGCTAACAGACACATGAAAAAATGTTCAAAATCATTAGCCATCAAGGAAATTCAAATCAAAACCACACTGAGATACCACCTTACGCCAGTTAGAATGGCAAAAATAGACAAGGCAAGAAACAACAATTGTTGGAGAGGATGTGGAGAAAGGGGATCCCTTCTACATTGTTGGTGGGAATGAAAGTTGGTGCAGCCACTCTGGAAAACAGTGTGGAGGTCCCTTAAAAAGTTAAAAATTGAGCTACCCTATGATCCAGCCATTGCACTACTGGGTATTTACCCCAAAGATACAGACGTAGTGAAGAGAAGGGCCATATGCACCCCAATGTTCATAGCAGCAATGTCCACAATAGCTAAATCGTGGAAGGAGCCGAGATGCCCTTCAACAGATGACTGGATTAAGAATGAAACGAGAGACTATGGACTATGAGAAACAAACTGAGGGCCTCAGGGGAGGGGGGTGGGGGAATGGGATAGACCGGTGTTGGGTAGTAAGGAGGGCACATATTGCATGGTGCACTGGGTGTTATACGCAACTAATGAATCATCAAACTTTACATCGGAAACTGGGGATGTACTGTATGGTGACTAACATAATATAATAAAAAATAATTAAAAAAAAAAGAAACAAAACAGCGAATCATAGGGGAAGGGAAAATAAAATAAGACAAAATCAGAAAGGGAGACAAACCATGAGAGACTTTTAACTATAGGAAACAAACTAAGGGTTGCAGGAGGGGACAGTGGGAGGATGGGGTAACTGGGTGATGGGCATTAAGGAGGGCACATAATATAATGAGCCCTGAGTGTTATATGAAAAGGACGAATAACTGAACTCTGCATTAGAAACTAATGAGACACTATAGGTTAACTAATTGATTTTAAATAAGTTTTTTTTAAAAAAAGTAAAGAGTAAAACGTCTAATAATCTAGTATATTTAGGTACATATTAACATGCTACAGTTTAACTTGTTTTTACTTATGTATGAAACACAGTATTTAGTTTGTAAAAACTATCAAATCACCTTCCTCATTGCCTAAAAAGTCATTTTCCTGGTTCTGTATTCACTGAAAATGCTACTGTTTCTGTGTTTTCATATTGTGTTTTTAAAGTTATAAAACCTGAGATTACCAGAGATCCTACCTTTTAGTAACTTAGGAGTAATTATGAATCTGAAGATAAAACAAATATGATTCATTTAGCAAAGGGGCTAAGAATGGGCTAAGAATGCACATAGGCTCTGAAATGACAAGGGCCAAAGATATTTTTTTATCTTAAGGTGAAATAAAAATAGTTTATTTCAGCAAAATTGTTTACCTACATGTTTTTCTTCTTTTTTTGCCTTTCTTTTTTTTTTTACTTTCATGTGTGTTTTCATGTATAAAGCCACATCCGGTTCACACATTAGATAGTTATTCCTCACTTAAAATGAAGATATTTACAGCAATAATAAATAGAGCTGTGATTTTTATAACAGCTCAATTTATTTTAAAAAAATATTTTAATCAGCAACATAATAAGATATATTGGTCAGTTTGAAACAAAGTGACCTATTTATGGAATGATGCTTATTGTTTCCATAGAGAAGCCTACCATCTCCATAACTTCACATTTTGTTTTGTTCCGTTTTGTTTTAAAGATTTTATATATTTATTTGACAGAGAGAAAGACAGCCATCGAGAGAGGGAACACAAGCAGGGGGAGTGGGAGAGGAAGAAGCAGGCTCCCAGCGGAGGAGCCTGATGTGGGGCTCGATCCCAGGACTCTGGGATCAAGCCCTGAGCCGAAGGCAGACACTTAACGACTGAGCCACCCAGGCACCCCACATTTTTTTGTAAGTGGAAGTTAGGATTTATGGAATAAAGAAAGCAAATGTCACCAAGTTAAGACCTAATTGGCTGGCTTCCAGAGGTCAATAGGGTACCATTTCCTTGATGATTTTACCACAGTCAAGAAAGTACATCTAAGACTAGCAGTCTCAAAATGTAATTTCATTAGGATTCATGGAATGCATCCATCTCTCCAGAGTCATCTTAATTTAATTGCACTCACAAACCTGATCCATAAAATGAGAATTGCTTTTTTGGCAATATAGTCATTCTAGCTGTAATCCAATATATGCATCCCTTAAATATCTGCAAAGCATTAACAAAAACAATAGTTTAGACTATTGGAACTAGCTTGAGCTGCCAGAGCAGACAATTCAGCTTGGGTGGAGATTGTCATATGAATGTTTAAAATGAACAACAACAAAAATAGAGCGGAAATACTTACATCACTGTAGTTACTACATTGCTGGTAGACATTGAGACAGCACCGATGGAAGAGGAATTATTTTCCTGTGGGATTGTCATTAGGCAGGAGAGAGTTGTAGTTCAGACCCTCAGAGACTGATAGGGCTGACTGTGCTTTACTCAAGAGCTGATACCTGTTCTTAATTGTCTTAAAAGCAGTTGAAAAACTCCCACTGCCAATGCCACAGCCAAGCTTTGGTTTGTGTTTTGTTTTGTTTCCCCCTACTCTCAATAATTTGGCTTCTTTTGTATAGGAAAAATACCAACATATGAACTAACATAACTGTGTATTATACTGATATGTTTCTCCATTTACAAACCATATGTATATATTGTGTTACATGCATGTTTTATGCAAGAAGGAACTGAATAAAAATAAATACGACCTCAAGCTAGCAGGGATTTTTCTCATTGATAGGGCCAGCTCCATTTTGTATCATTTAGAAAAAAAAATGAAGTGAAGTGATGCTCGGTGTATTGTAATAAGGAGAGGCATATGTAAAATTCATTGTTTCATAGCATCAAGCCAAAATAATGCTTTGTTCTCTACAGTAGACATTTCTTGGCAATGGGGTGTTAGCACACAATTTCATTGATTAAAACTTCATTCTGAAGTTTTGTATCAGCACTATTAAGTTTTCCTGTGACACCTTTTTCTGTGATTTCAGGGCTCAAGATCACCAGATTATGTCGATTCTTTGTTTCTTATTATATCTTAATACTGCCACCCAAGTTATTATCAAGATCTACTTACCTGGACATATTTTAATTATTTAGATTTCAGCTTTTATACATGTGTTGACTGAAATTTAAATACTAGGTCAAGGTTTCTCACCATTGACATTTTGGGCAATTATTCCTTGATAGGGACTGTCCCATGCATTATAAGATGTTTAGCTACTTCACTGGCTTCTACCTACTAGATTCAGATAATGCATATAAGTTTCCAGTAATACCTCCTTTCCACTTGTACAGTGAAAATTGTCTCCAGATATTGCCAAAATTTCTTGAGGGTTAAAAGCCCCACAACTTAGTAAGAAGATCGGTAGGAGAAGAAAGGGATATAGAAAGGGGGGTAATCAGAAGGGGGAATGAAGCATGAGAGACTATGGACTCTGAGAAACAAACTGAGGGCTTCAGAGGGGAGGTGGATGGGGGAACGGGATAGGCTGGTGATGGGTAGTAAGGAGGGCACGTATTGCATGGTGCACTGGGTGTTATATGCAACTAATGAATCATCGAACCTTACATCAGAAACCAGGGATGTACTGTATGGTGACTAACATTATATAATAAAAAATATTATTATAAAAAAATAAAAAATAAACAATAGAATAAGGTGGGAAAAAAATAAAATAAAAGCCCCCCAACTTGAGACAGTGTCCTAAATGGCGATATTAATAGTGAAAGAGTGCATTAGGGAGTTGACTTTTAACACCTACTTTCCTCCCATATCTACCCTACAGCATCCAGGAATGGAAAGACTAGAGAACAGAACCTTTACCTCCCTTCAGAGTCACATCATATAAAGAAAGGAAGAAACTTGAAAACTAATGGATGTAAGTATGGATTAGTGATTTTTTTAAATTCCTTTGGCTGCATCCCTAGAATGTCAGTTACTGCTTCTCTGTTCAAGGTTTAGTTACAGCTGTGTATATGTTCATAGGCTTTCTGTTCCTCTTTTAGAATATATTTTGTTAGTGCATACCTACAATAACACCATCAAAGAAAATTTATCTTACAAGATTTAAAAAATAGATATTGTGGGGTACAAATCAGACATTCACAAAGATCAGCTTTTACCAAATATTGTTATCCAATGTATTATTTTCTGCTAGATGTAATATAACTCTCACAAAAAGATAAAATAGTTATATTGAATGCTATCTCATCTTGAAGAAACTAAATACATATTAAAATAATGTTATGTATTTCCATAAAGAATACTGTTCAACAGGGCTTAAATTAGTATTTTTCAATGTCATTTAAAGTATAACATTTCTATAGATAATCTTTATCATTCAAAGCTGATAAGAAATGTGTTTTTTTTAAATGTTCCCTATTTCCAACAGAATATTTTGCTCTATTTTGTGTAAGAGTAGACAACGTTCATAATTTGAAGCAAAACAGATGTGAAGGTAAAACTTTGTAGAATCTAGTTCATTGACAAGGTAAGTCTTTTTACATTTTAACTAGTTTACAAGATTTCTTTGTTTCACTGTGTTTCATTTGTGATACATAAATATCTGGCTGTCAATATAGGGGTTATGAGTTATTGGCTTGTTTTCTTTTGCTATAGTTTTGTTTTTGTTTTTTAAATCTTTCTCGGCCTCAAATTATTTATCTTTGGAGTGACTATAAAAAGAAGCTTCTTTGGGGCACCTGGGTGGCTCAATCAGTTAAGCCTCCGCCTTCAGCTCAGGTCACGATCCCAGGGTTCTGGGATCCAGCCCCAGGTCAGACTCCCTACCCAGCAAGGAGCCTGCCTCTCTCTCTCCCTCTGCCTACCGCTCCGCCTGCTTGTGCTCGCTGTCTCTCTCTCTCTCTCTCTCAAGTAAATAAATAAATAAAGTCTTTAAAAAGAACTTGTTACATGCATGTATGAATGACTCAAAAATTTACCTAATTCAGAGTGGGTATTTGGCCTTCTCTATCATGGCGTAGAGAAAAATAATGAATTTTATGATCAAATAGACCAGTCAGTGCAATGTCTGCTGATTGTGTGTGTGTAAGAATCACTTATTCATTTTAATATTAGTCACTTCATCCTTCGAAACAGGTATGTAATGATCCTCCAAATGTGTTGTAAGGAAATAGTTCAGATTGTACATATAAGCCTGCTAATATACTTTCTCACCCTTTCCCCATTGCTTTTCATTCCACAAATGTATGTTGAGTGCCTGATATAGGCCAGGCATCGGTTAGAACACTTGGGTAAATCAGAGAAAAAAGAGCCACAAACTCTCTCCCTGTGGATCTTACATAATTCTCCATGGTAGCAGCTGACTCTGATAAAGGGACTGAAACCAGAGAGTACACATTTATGTGAAGAGTGAGCCTAGCAGCCAGAGTTGGATGTATGGAAAGGAAGCTATCTATCATGGTAGGCTGAGTACCCTTCATATTTTCTGTAGGAATAACAAAAAATAAATTGCTTAACCTCCTTGAATGCTGTTCTTTGTTTTTTACTTCTAAAATTAGAAGAACAATATATATTCTGGAGATTGTTCTGATACCTCCAGTAATCGATTTATGGTATTCAGCACAGAACCAGGCATTGAATGAAATACCAGTTTCCCTTAAAATCACCTGTAGGCTTTTACAACACAGATTCCTGGGCTCCGCTTCCAGCATTTCTGATTCAGTGAGTCCCGGATGGGAACTGAAAATTTGCATTTCTGACAAGTTTCCGGGTGAGCTAATGATGGTGGTACCCACTTTGAGAACTATTGCCTGGACAAGCACTTTCGCAGGACAGTTTGTGTCATCCACACATATCAGATTCAAATATAGAACTAGTACTCTCGTATGTTAAAAGAACAAACAAATAAATGTGCTTCTTAAAGTATCTTCTACTTAATTGTCATTTTGACGTATTAGTTATGCCCTGTGTCCGGGGATCTTCTTAGTGGTAAAATTAACACACTACTTTATTTACATATTTCAGACAGGCCTACACCATTCTAATTCTAGTTGTCTCTCTGTTTAGGACAAATATAAAATCTGAAACAAAATGTAATAAATAAAATCATATAAAATTAGGAATTTTATGGTTATGCTTTACTTTTGTACTTTAAATTATATTTAGCATTTTATTACTTCTTATAATTTTCTTTTAAAATCTGTTTCCTTTGCTGTCTTCACTGGCAGAAGAGTATTTGATAATTTAATTATAATTTTTATTTGAAGCTTTAATGAACTTAACATACTTTACATTTAAGGCTGGACTACAGGAAAACCAACTACCTAATTACAAATGAAGAACATCTCCTTTTTCTTTTTGGTTTTGCTAAATGAGGAAGGAGACAGCAATATTTTGTCCTGGGACAGCTCCCAGTGAATTACTATGTCCATAACCCTTTGGTTAGGACTAATCCAATTCTGCTTCAAATCTTTAAAGTTGTCTGATAATCTAAAGGAAAATCCCATTAATATGTGTTATCTGCAATTTCTGTAATATGATTAAACTATGTAGGATGCCAATTATTTTCTGTTATTACATCTTTTAATTCACTTACATACATTTTAAAACTCAGATCATATTCAAGTAGATACATACACACAATCTTGTTAGAGTTTGGATTCAATTTTAGCCCCATGATTTTGAAAATGTATTTGATCCCACTTCAGAGCAGATAAATAATTTCTATCTTTCATAGAAAATTAGTTTTCCATTGTTGCTCCAATATTGCTTTTGTGCATATAAATTTGCAAGAAAAATAATTATCATCAAGTGTGATTTAGAGCTCCATAGCCAGAAGATCACTAGCAAAGGGCACTTCTGGAGTATCTGTGAGAAATAAAACCGATACTACATTCTTTTATTTAGCTCTGTGTGACTGTAAAGGGAAGTAAAATTACAGATTTCTCCTACTTAAAAGAAGAAAAATTTTGTAATCAAATCAAAGTAACTCCTAGGGAAGAAAAAACATTGGATGAATCACATGTGTTTCATTACTTCTTTATTGTTGAATTCTGGACAGAGCCTCTTTTCTAGGTGTTAAATTCAAGTTTCATGTAGTGGTAAACTACCTTGTTGATTCATATAATTAATGTATGCCACCCATTTGATCCAATGTCTATTTTACCATAAGCACTCTCCCCTTCTCATGAAAGAATAAAAAAATGTACCTGTTTAATGTAACATTTCAATAATAGACATTCAATCCATGTGTTCATAAAAGAGAATAAAAATAAAGCTAGCAAAATGTTCTCTTCTAAATTAAATGCAAAGCCCTAAATATATATTTTAAGTACCAATTTTGTCTTTTCTGACACATTTCTGACATCTGCCTTTACTTAGTCAAGAGATTTGCTTTTATTCTGAAAACAAAAAAATAAATACAGTAACAACAACGAAAATAAAAACAGGCCCAAGCATAAACCGAGAGCCTAAAAGAGTACTAAATTTTAAGAGAGTTATATGTGAAGCTACTGGGGTAAGAATAATTAAAATCTTGGCTGAGAATTAGGGTCTTTAAAGGATGTTGTGTAAGGCATACCTTTGTGTCTCTGCGTCACAAAACCAAGAACATACTTTCCTTCCAAAGTCCTCGTACTTTCCATTAGCATCTTTCTCTTAATTTTTGAGTGGTCCTCAGAAGGTTCATTAGGCTGGTCAATTCTAGAATACTAACCCAATGTTGACTACTCCTTTGAAACAAAATGTAAGCTATGCTTTTCACATTTTGTAATCTATTTGCTGCCTTTTCAGGAATCATGATTTTTTTAAAAAAAAATGGTTCTAATGTCAATGATTTAGTCTTTCTTGGCAATGCAAATTTGGGGTCATATAATAATTTTAAATATTCATGAAGATATGACACATGATGTGTTTGACATTAGAATAGAATATAAACTTGGGGGGAAATAAGCATTATAAACTCAAAGTTTTTCAAGAATTTAAGCAGTTAGAATCTTAAAATAACTATATTGTATTTTCATTTGTCCTCAAATTTCATGAGAAAAATACAGCAGGCGTCTAAAAATGACGGCAACTTCACAAAAAAAATTCCAGGGTTTTATATAAAGTTGGTAGAGACCTAATTTAACTCTTGCACCTACATCTTGAGTTCCATATAGTCATTGATTTTCCCCACAACTTGCCTTCATAGTTTATTGCCTTCATTTATTCACTCGATTTTTTCTGCAATAGCTAAACCCTGTCATTTCTACCTATTGAAATCCTATTTATCTGTCAAGCTTCAGCTAACATGTCACCTGCAAAGAAGCATTTTGCAATCTGCATCTCCCAGCAGTCAGCAGGGATTGCTCCATTCTCAGAACTCCTACAGGATTTTTATGCCACTCATACAATGGGTTACCATGCATTCTAGTCATTTGCAACCCGTAAAGATTGTATGCTTCTTGAGGATAGATATGACTCATTTTTAGCCCCCAGAGTACATTGCGCAGTTTCTGGTAATCTGTAAATACTCAGAAAAGAAGTATAGGGAAGAATGTGAGGCGTTTCATGTCTCTCACACAGTTCAAGAAAGAATAAATTTCACACACTTATTAAACATATATTAAGAGGCAAGGATATTTTGTAATTTCTCTGTATGTATAGAATTGCTTAATATTCTTTGTGATAGATTGATTTCGCTGATGGCTCTAATTCTTCGCCCAGCCCTGCATTCTAAACCTTCTGTATCACTCGGTTGACTCTGCAGTTTCTGCCGTCGAGAGGATGATTGGGTGACTTGTCTCCACTCCACATGTCTCTCATTTCTCATCAGATATTCAGGGATGCCTTAGCCTAGGAAGCCTAGAAATCTTGATAGCCAGCTGATCCACTCCAACATACAAGGAGTACATCCAAGATCAACAAAACCATCTGACAGCCATTCTAGGTATGTTGGCAGTAAATACTTCTGAACATTTACAGCTTTTTTCTCTGATACTTCTCTAAAAGCACTTGGAATCAACCACAGGTGTGTGCTTGTTGTGTGTGAAAGTGTTATGCCATGTGGTTTTGGGTACAGGCATCTTCACATCATCTCTGTGTTAAGGAATCACTTAAACAACTTTAAGACCATGCTAGTGGACCAATTTAAGTTTTCCAGAACGGTAACCCAGAAGCAAATGGGTTCATGAGACTGCTGAGCCCGAGGGAAGCAGAACAAGAAGTAATGACATAAGACTAAATGAACTGATTATGGGTTTTGTTTGAATTAATTGCTGTTTTAATATTATATTTTCTGAATATAAAAGGAAGCGTTTTCTCTTTTTCCTTAACCTCTCTATAAATTATAACAATTTCATAGATAGGAACGAAACATTTTATGTTTTCCTCCGTGACTGATCCCTGCAGGATTTGGGAACTCGTTAAGCATTCTTACATGGCGATATGCTTGTTTTCATGGGTTCAGTATGCATCTGTCCTCCTTATTACTAGAACTTGATTAGAAATATCAGATATGTATCCAAAGCCATACCTGGAATGTCATATTTGAGAATGATGTTCATTTAATACAACTAAACACTTTTAAGGAAGTAAGCTTGACTTCATGGAGTCAATGCTTACAAAGCCCTTTTGGGAACACTGACCTGATATCTGACTTAAATGCTGCTCATGGATTTATGTATTCTAAGTTTTACAGCTAAGGAAATCACTTACTGATAAACCCAGGAATCTTAAGATATTTTGAGGACCTCAAGAAGAGAGGAATTCATCTATATTTATAGGTAATACAGGTGAAATGTCATGGTGGGCAGTTGGCTTGGCTTCCTAGCCTCAGGAAGCTTTTACAAGTCCTATCTGAGATTTCTTATGAAAACTTCCAGCATAAAAAACTAAAGAAGCCAATGTGGTAAGTTACCATTCTCGCTACACCTATGTAAATAATCAGGCCAAATGTGATGAGACAAGTTTTATGATCAAGAATGGAATTTCTTTGAAGTTATTTTTTTTTTTAAATAAAAATGTGGGGTAATAGGGCATTCTGGGTGACTCATTTGGTTAAGCATCTGACTCTTGGTTTCAGCTCCAGTTGTGATGTCAGGGTCATGAAATCAAGCCCCGTGTTGGGCTCTATGCTCAGTGCGGAGTCTACTTGAGATTCTCTCTCCCCTTCCCTCTCCCCTCCTGCTCATGCCCTAAATAAACAAAAAAAACAAACCAATCTTTTTGAAAACATGGGGTATTGAGGAAGATTTTGATATTGTTCTATAAATTAGACTGGTCCTGTTACCTTGTCCAAATTATTAGTCCCTTTCCAAACTTTCAGTTCTTCCAGTTTCCTTAAAATGGAACTACATCCCTCTAAATTGATGTTTGCCGGGAATGGCCAGCAATCCCTGTACCAGCGGATGAAAGATTACTCCAAACTTTGCCGTGAAAGAGAGGAGAAGGCAAGGGGGTCAGTGCTCAGAGGCGAAGACCCTTTGCTCTTCTTTGCTCCCACTTTTATTGGTCCTTCAGGATAATCACAAATCCTTATCACTGTTCCTCAAGCACACGATGTTGACAGGGGGTTTTACTGAAACTGGGAGGATCTGTTTTCGGAAGATACGATATGCTAATTTGGCCGTGTGCTATTAAACAGAGCCTAAGGGACAATGCCTACGTCTCTTAGATCACAGGGTGACTGTTTGGGCTAGGAAAGTTTCGGGAAGGCAGCTCCCCACGGCTTTCCAACGGCAGAATGGTCACGTAGGCCTCAGCATTCCAAGGCCTATGCCCTTCTCCGAAACTTTCCCTGCCCTCTGTGGCCTCTGTGTTACATTTTAGCAAGCCAGGTATTATGGCTGATTTCATGCTCTACATTAACCCCAACAGATGTTTCCAATTTTTCCTGATTGACATCACCAAGAACTAAAATCCAACTGGGACTGGAGGTTGCCTTACAGGTGGCCTTTTCTGCAAGGATTTGAGGAAGCCCTGGAAGCTAAAGCCCAACTATTTGAGATCAGCTTTGAAGGACCCATCACCAGCAGACCAGGTAGGGGCCAGATTTCTTCCTGGATAAGCTTTTATTTAGGCCACTGTGGAAATCCTGCAAAATGCTATAGTAATGTATGTCCCTATCAAGAGATAAGTAATACATTTCTGATATTAATGGAATGATATAAAAAGATATGCTTTTAATATATTTCTGTAATGGCATTTTTAGGAGTTTTGTTCATTTCTCAACAGGTATTTCAGAAAACATGGGTATGTGTCCATCAGTCATGTGGCCACAATAAGTGACTAACTACATAATTTTAAATACAGATTACTATCAAAATAGATTTTCATGATCTTCAAATAATACAAGCATTTTGCTATTACACATAATTCAGTACAACTTAAGAACAATAAAGTCTTCATTTTTGTCTATGTGGTATTAATGCACTAGTTCTGGGAATACCTGGTCAGCTTAGTCTATCGTAAAGCTATGGATGCAATTTCTTTCTTTCTTTTTTTTTTTCTTAAGTGGAAGAACAAATTTCCAGCAAAATAATTTAGCAAAAAACAGCATATCAGCTAACAGGTTAAGCTCTAAAGAGTGGAGAAACTAAATTTAAGTCTTATCTTTGTCACTCGCTTGCTTTATAAAGTTAAACAAATTATCCTAATTCTCATTTATTCATCAGTAAAATTGGAATGCTTATGATTAATTTGGAAAGTTAGTATAGAGATACATTGCACTAATGAAGTGTTTCCCAAGTTTCTATTGTGTGCTTTTTTTAAAAAAATATTTTATTTATTTATTGAGAGAGAGAGAGAGAGAGAGGGTGCATAAGCAGGGGGAAGGGGCAGGGGGTGAACCAGACTCCCTGCTGAGCAGGGAGCCTGACATGGGGCTCAATCCTGGGACCCCAAGCTCATGACCTGAGCCAAAGGCAGATGCTTAACCACCTGAGCCACCCAGGTGCCCCCCAAGTTTCTATTGGTACATGCCACTCTAACAAACTGTGTCTTTTCTTCATGACATCCTCAATAATTATTCTTTAATATTAAAAAAATTACTTATATGATTAAATGAATATAATTACAAATGCATTTTATATTAAAATAATTAAGGAAAATCCATCACTATTGCTATAAATGCAAGCAAACATAAAAATTCATAAATGCAATGATATATAAAAATTATATTTCGACTCCTTTTCCTAATGAAGGCCCTAGTCAAGGGACTTATACTTTATAAAACAACAATAACAAAAGGAATTTAGCAGGTTTTACAATTTGCCATTGAAAACTAAATCAAAAGATGTGCAAACTTATGGGAAATGGAATAACTTTTTAGTATGCAATCCTTATTAAAACATATAAATGGAAACACTTCCCAACTTGATCCATGAGACTAGCAAAATTATAAACATTACAAAGGACAAGAAGAGAGGGGTGCCTGGGTGGCTCAGTCGGTTAAATGTCCAACTCGATTTCAGCTCAGGTCATGATCTGACTCAGGGTCATGAGGTCTAGCCCAATGTTGGGCTACATGCTGGGTGTGGAGCCTGCTTGGGATTCTCTTTCCCTCTCCCTCTGCCCCTCCCCTCTGCTCACACTCTCTCTCTCTCTCTCTCAAAAAAAAAAAAAAAAAAAGGAAAGAAAAGAAAACAAAGAGAAAAAAGAAATAAAAGGACAAAAAGAGAAATAACCAGCCAATATCTCTCATGAACATGTATATAAAAACTTCCAACAAAATATTGGAAAGTTGAATCCTTTCCAGAAGTGATAATACATTTTGAAAAAGTGGGATGTATTCTAGAAATTCGAGATTTGTTTACTGTTTGAAAACCAATTAATGTAACTTAATAATAGATTAAACATAATAGATTAAAGGACAAAGACCTTATGATCTTCTTAAATGTTCAGAGAAATACTCAATATAATACGACACCAAATGTTAATGATACAAATTAAACTCTCAGAAAACTAGGGAGAGAAGGTAACTTACTCAACCTAGCAAAGAGCACTGTGAAAATACAACAGCTACTGTTTTGTTAAATGATGAAATAATGAACTTTCCCCTAAAATCAGAAGCAAATATTAGAACTTAGACATGAATTTAGGAAGATCCCAGGACACAAGGACAATCTACCAAAAAAAAAAAAATTGTGTTTCCATATTTTAGCAGGAAACAATTAGAAAATAGATTTTATTTTTTTTAATATTTTATTTATTCATTTGACAGAGAGAGAGACAGCCAGCAAGAGAGGCAACACAGGCAGGAGGCATAGGAGAGGAAGAAACAGGCTCCCAGCGGAGGAGCCTGATGTGGGGCTCGATCCCAGGATTCCAGGATCATGACCTGAGCCAAAGGCAGATGCTCAACCACTGAGCCACCCAGGCACCCCAGAAAATAGATTTTAAATATGCTATTTAGGGACTTCTGCTTCTGACCAGACTGATATAAAATATATATCCTCCCATGTAGGATAATAAAACAGACAATATATGTGAACCAACATCTTTCAAGACACTAAACATGAAACAACGAAGGACAATGATCTCTGATAGAAAACAAATAATGTGAGTCCTTCTATTGCCAGAACTTACTACCTCATGAGCATTTCCAAGCTGTGGAACAGGGATGGTTAATTCAGATGAAGTCCATCGAGCTTCCTGAGCTGAGAAGAGTGCCTGAATGTTCAAGGACAGTGAAGTGATAGGAGTTCAGTGAACAACATACCAGAGAGACTTGCATGGAGAAGGAGTTCTGGAAACATACAAATGGTCCTTTCCAAATATTCAGCAGAAGAATGTCTAGAACACATAGGGAAGGCCCTAATGATCTGATGCATGGAAAGAATATACTCAGTATTCACATAAGAGTGAAAATAGTGCCTGTTCCCACCAACCATTCTGCAAACCTTGAATCACTGAGCCTCACAAAAGCGTTCAGAAGAGTTTTGCCTCAGAAGTGGAGAATAATTGGCTATAGACTCAACACTGCTATTGTAATGCCTACCAAATTTTAAAAACAAGCCAGAAAGGATCAAACTGTTTGAGAATGATTTAATGACATCTTGGTACAAAGCTTAATATATTTAAAAGAATTCAAAAATATCCATCACCCAACAAGGTAAAATTTTCAGTCCTCTGTCATTCAAACAAAAACATATTTAAAAAATCATTTCAGGGTTAGAAATCCCATTTCTTAAATGTCTACATTTTATTTTCTTGTCTACAGTGAAAAACTGCATTTACATCCCTTAAATGTTGAATTTTTTTTTTTCTCCTTGCCCTTTCTAACATTCAATCATACTCAAACTGGTGCATTACACTATCATGGTTAAAACATGCTCTAAAAATACAGTTAGCAAGATCCAGTACAGAACAGATATGCCATTTGGTGGGGTGCTCTATCTATTTGTGGCTAATGTGCCTTCCCTAAGTGTACTACCTCCTATTTCTCTGTAACCAATACAAATCTATATAAAATATTAATTCCCACAGGTTGAATTTTAGGAAAATAGAACCATAAAACCTATTACATTCCCAGGGCATGTTGACTAGGATTAAAAAAAAAAAAGCCCTGATGTAGAAACAGTGACAGAAAATAACAACAAAGAACTTTTCTTATTTTAATGTCACGGCAAATGAAGCATTTATTTTTACCACCTGTCAAATGAGAACTCGTTTTTTTTAGAGAAATACCAGACATTGTAAAACGAGACACTAAAGAAAAAAAAATGTCCACATCAATAAAGATATTTATATAGCCCTAGAAATTTAGAGCCTTGGTGCATGAAAACAGTATTTACAAATATGTGAGGTACATAACAGTTTGGGGTGAGGCTTGAACTAACCTATGTGTCACAAAACATTAATTACCAGTCAGTCATACTGGTGTTATATTAGTTGTGTTACTGTTAAACAAAACAAAAATATTAGAAAATAGCTTATATAGTTTGCCATCTGTTTAGACTTTTTTGACCCTACTTCATATAATTTGCACATGACAGTAAAAGTATGTGGCTGCTTATCTTTCAATTGCTGTATATATATTATCCATCTTGCCTTGCCTTGCTGGTTGGGCCTGGAGAATAAGCCACATGGGCCACGTCATCTGGGCTCCATTGCCTTCTGGCTTCCTGTTTTATTTAGACTATGGAAGTTATTGACAGGAGTTCAGAGGATGGGAAGGGCAGCCATTTCTTCCCTATTCTCTCTGTTTCTGCACAAACTCTCAGGTAGTAGTTATTTCCCCACCAGGAGTATAGCTCTTCACGTCTACTTCTTAGTACGTTCTTATGACACTGTTTTCTTCTCTTCGCACTATAGACTTGGAGTTAGAATAGCATGCCATGGTTGCTTTTCTCTGGATATTTCATGATGTCTTTAATCTTCTCCTAACCCTACCTGCAAATCAGTAAATGATCCCTTCTGTTGGTCCATCCGGGGGAATTCTGCTTTCTGCAGAAACAATGACTGATAAAGTGTATTACTAAAAAGTTTGTTTTGGTGAAAGGACTGAATTTTTTCACAAGTATCAAGGTTTCTTGTATGAAGTAGCAAATATCTTTAATGTTAGCATAAAATAATATCTGAAATTTATTGAATTCTTAAAAAAAAGTAATATTATGAGCAGCATTTATTTTTTTTCAATTCTCACAACACTGTTATGAACCATTGCAAACTAAACCATCTAAGTCAATCTAGTGCTGACTCACAGTTGTCAAGTTTTGGTAAATATCAGTCCCTTGTAGTGATCGGGTATCTGGAGATAATTTCCCAACTTCACTAACATGCAGTTTGTGATAATAAAAGCAAATCTTAGACCAAATTCTGCCAACAATGCATTACACCTGTATTTTAGTAGATTTAATGAAAGGCCATTACTTTTTTTTTATTAGTTTCAGATGTAGAGTTCAGTGATTCATCAGTTGCATATAACACCAGTGCTCATTACACCACGTGCCCTCCGTAATGCCCATCACCCAGTTACCCCATCCCCCCACCTACCTCCCTTCAAGCAACCTTCTGTTTCCTATAGTTAAGAGTCTCTTATGGTTTGTCTCCCTCTCTGCTTTCATCTTCTTTTGTTTTTCCCTCCCTTCCCCTGTGATCCTCTGTTTTGTTTCTTCAATTCCACGTATGAGTGAAACCATATGATAATTGTCTTTCTCTGATTGACTTATTTCGCTTAGCATAATACCCTTCAGTTCCATCCATGTCATTGCAAAAATGACATGGTTAAGATTTCTTTTTTTTTTTTGATGACTGATATTCCATTGTGTGTGTGTGTGTGTGTGTGTGTGTGTGTGTGTGTATACCACAACTTCTTTATCCATTCATCTGTTGATGGACATCTGGGCTCTTTCCATAGTTTGGCTATTGTGGACATCACTACTACAAATAGAAAGGCCAACATTTTATCCAGAAGCATAAATCAGAGTGAGAGACAGTGTCCTCTGTGCACTAGGGGAAAAACCAGCACTAACAGGATTTAGAGTCTGAGCCCCACTCAGAGGTACTAGAATGTTCTGTTTTCCAGTTTCTTATAGCTCATTCATATAATAAGAGTGAGTCCTACAAAACTGAGACCCATAAAAACAAGAACCGTGAATCCCAGCCACTTTTCTTGAACCATTTATTTCACCAGTGAAAACTTTCTAATATTTCAGGTTAATTGGCACACTCTGTGGTACAGATCAGTGATGGTATTTGATGTGCCCAGGAAACAAATCTGTTATGTTGATCCTACTAATGTATTTCAAATGTTAATTAACCACCCCGAGGTACAGATTAAAGGTAACACAATAATATACTACAATACTTAGACGTATGTTGGATCAGTTTATTTTTTCTATCAGAAAAAAAAAACATGAAAAGTGAACTCCTAAATAGAAACAAAGCTTTTCCTATAATTAATCACTTGCAGACTATGCCCCAAGAATCACTATAGCAGATGTGGTAATAGGTTATATACAGGTCTCATAAAGCCTGTGTCTACTCTATTTCACCCTGTACTCATTAATTAACCAACCCCTCTCTCTCCCCCTCCCCTCTCTCTCCCCTTCCCCCTCTCCTCTTCCCATCCCTACCCCCTTTGCTCCCTCCCTTACCCCTCCTCTCTCCCTCCCTTCCTCTCTAACTCTCTCCTTCTTTCCCTCCCTCCCTCATCCTGGCTCTTGTTTTTGGTCTTACCTCTGCACATACATACACACTGCCATTTCACTAAACCACTGGTTAGTTGTATATTATTTGATATTTTGCCCCTAAAGACTTAAAGTATCTCTTAATAACAAGGACATTGTCCTACATGGTCAAAATACAATTACCAAACTCAAATTTTAATGCTAATACTACTAAAGCAAAAATTACACCAGTCAAAAGTAAAGAGGGTAAGAAAAAATTATTCAAGGTTGTTGCAATAGTAGAGAGAGACCAGAACACAATCAGAATTCAACTCCACTGAAAGAAAAAAAACTGGAGTTTTTAAGAGCTGAGGGAGGCCTTCTCTGTTTGCTAATTGGCCTTACCAAAAGGAAAAGTAAACTCTCTTATCTTCATGACAGGACATAGTTTTATAGCTTGAAGCAAGACACCCACCAAAGTTAGGCGCCTGCCTACTCCCCCACAGAGACTGGGAGATAGGAGCTCTACCTTCCTTGATGATTACATTTCAAAGGGATGGCTCCAAGGTCCTTGAGAAAGACAGTCCTGGTTTGTAAAACTGACAAGAGGTTTTAAAAAGATTTACATCTCAAAGAAACAGAAAAAGAATTTGCAATTACAAGTTTTCTAAAGTAAATCCTCTAAAGAAAGGGAAGGGAGGGATCTCTTTGGTTAGAGCATCTGGATTCTCTAAGGGCCTGGAATATGAGGTAGGTCAGCGGCCTAGAGGCAGGAAGAAGCCTCTGTATAAACTTCAAACTGAGGGAAATGTAAATATCATCTTGGTTAATACAATATTCATCATTAAATAGTAATTATTTTCTAATAGGAAATCAGTATTAAAATTTCCTCAGTTGTCCTCAGAATCTCAAAGTGTCCTCTTTAACTATTTTTAAAAATGTGGGATACAAGAAACAAACATGAATTGTGATAAGTTTTCATGGGTCTTTAGTCTTCTTTAAATCTAGAAAAATTCTTCGGCTGTTATTTTTATGTGACATTGACATTTGTGAAGCGTTGTTTTACAGAAGCCCATCTATACTGAGTTGTTGTTATAAGTTAGCACATACACAGTGTACCAAGTAGGTGTTATCCTTATGCTTTTTATAAACGAAGAACCTAAAAGGGAGGTGAATTCTATTGACCCACATCATGTAGTTTCTAAGTAACTAGCAGAGCCAGGATCTAATGCAATTAATAAGATTTATCACTCCTAATCATTGTAATAATGCATTGTAACATTTTATAAGATATTCCAAATATGAATTTTTCTTGTTCTCATCAGGAAATGTGTGGTCATAGTTTATGTTACTCATACATTACAAACATATATACATGCATATATACATATGCACATATATGCCTTTCCCTGCTAGGCTTTGTTCTCAGGTCTTGGTATACAGAGACACATACAATCACTGCCCTAAAGAAATATTGACATTGAAATATTTAACAATTGGCAATCTGAATCCAAGGCAATAGACATATAATTAGGCTAAACATAATATTCTATTGGGGCAGCTTAATCCAGAATTGAAAATCTGGAAAGATTTCTTAAAGGAGAAGCAAAATGTCATGCATTACTTTTTTCCTGATAGTTAAGCTTGCAAATACCTAACAATAAATTTGCTTACTTTTAATCAATCATTAAATAAACTAAGACCATTTTGTAGTTATATTAACAATACATTTCATCTTTCACAGTTTTTAAATCTTCACACAAGTATGAAGAATCCGTGGAAAGTTCAAGCATAAGGTCTTCCTCTTCATCATAAATGGTAAGTTAGCGTGAACTATTGACTGCTTTCCTCAATAGCGTCCTAAGTCAACTACAGAAGTGAGATAGAAGCATGGATCTGAATATTAAATATAAGCACTGAGAAATTGCAAAGTAGATCAAGGACTGTCCAGAACCTGTGTGGAATGGTGGCAGCTGGTGACAGAGCACCCCCAGACCAGCAGTGAAGACATAGTTTGGAGAAGAAACTTTAGGTTCTGTTCTTACATCTTTCCCCTAAACTCAAAACACCCATTTTTGTGTTGGCATGAAAATATCAGGGTGGAATAAAAGACTCCTGTGGAAAGAACTAACTTTTACTTGAGAGCTGATGAATTACAGTGTAATATTTCTAGTTTTTATTTTTATTTTTCTAAGTGCTTTTTGCTTTATGGTTCATACTGTTCAGAGACATGGCTGAGTATAGTCTGGAGTGCCTGGTGCTCTTAGCCTTGGGGTTCATTGCCACTCAACTTTTTTTTTTAAGTTTTTATTTTTAAGTAATCTCTACACCCAGCATGGGGCTTGAACTTACAACCCTGAGATCAAGAGCGGTGTGCTCTACTGACTGAGCCAGCCAGACACCCCCTTTGCCACTCATCTTTGACAAAGAAAACTGATAAAACCAGAAAACAAATAAGACCGTTAAAAAAGGCTGACAGAAGATCAAATTACAGAAACCAATTATGTTTGTCAAACCAGTAATAGCCAACTAGAAAATATAAATAACACATGAACAACAAAAACTAAGATACGTAGGAATTAACTTAAAAAGGATCTTATGAAAGAAATAAGATCTAAAAAGAGAAATAAGTGAGAAATAACTATATTAAGAGTTACACAGAAAGTAATGGAGAAGACTTGAAAATATTTCCTGTTTTATTGGTTTGGATGACTTAACATAAATTTATTAATTTTTCTAACATAAATTTATAAATTCAGTGCAATCTCAATCCAAATTCCAGCTGGAAATAAAGAACTCCATAACATTATTTTAATATTTATATGATAAACAGTCACAAACATACAAGTTAAACTCTTTTGAAATATCATTTCTTAAATAAGAACCTGAGGGTACAAACCATGAAGAATACAATTTATAGATGATTAAATGAAAATTAAGGCTTTCTATTCAATGATTGCAAGATAGAGTTAATTGACAAATGACAGAGAAGATACTTGCAATATCTAAAACCAACAAGGGCTAATATCTAGATTATATTAAAACTCCTAAAACCAACACAGAAAAGGAGGAGCCAAGAGAGAATAAGTAAAAAACAAAAACAAAACAAAACAAAAAACTAATTCATAAAATAATAAAGGCAAAATGTAAAACAAAAATATATGCTTAAACCCATTCACTAATTAATGCTATTTTAAAACAATGTTGCTCTATACTTTGCATTTCTCAGATTGGCAAAATTATTAAGTTGGATAATGCCAGTATTGTCAGGGTATGGAATATGGAAGCTTCATGCACTGCTGGCAGTGAAAAAGGCTAATGCAATCATTCTGGAAAGCCATCTGGCAGTATTTGGTCAAATTAAGCATGTGAACACTATGATCCAGGAATCTTATTTTTTGGAACATACCCAGAGAAATTCTTACGCATGTTAATAAGAGTGTATATACTATTATAGATTGTGGTAGTGAGGCATGAGAGAAAATCTAGTTGGCCATTCCAAGGGCAATTGATAAGGACAATTTAATGAAGCATGTGGTTGGACACTGTTGATATTCACAAGCAATGTGGGTAGATACTTTAAAATTCATTTCAATATAAAAACAAAAATTATGAGATCTACTACACAGTGCAACTAAAAATACACATAAACAGTGTTTAAAGAACTAATAAAGGGATCCTTATTATATTACAATTAACTAGTTGCAATGGGTACCGTGGAAATCTAGCAAATTGAGCCTGAGATAGCCAAACTTCTCTATTCCTTCTCCAACAAAAACATAACTCACTCTCTCCGTAGCATTGGAAATGTTAAGGACGGAGGCAAAACTCTATCAACAATGTGATAATAGGAGGGACTCCTGGGGCGCTAGGTGGCTGTCAGTTAAGCAGCTTGATTTCTGCTTGGATCAAGATCTCAAGAGTGGTGAGATCAAGTCCTGCATAGGACTCCACACCCACTTAAGATTCTCTCCTTCCTCTCCCTTTGCCACTCCCACCCCACTCACACTCTCATGCTCTCTCTCTCACTCTTTCTCTCTCAAAAAAAAAAAAAAAGAAAAAGAAAAAAGACAGAAAGAAAGAAAGAAAAGAAAAGAGAATCCCTAACTTGATACTATTGATACAAATCACGTTTGCCGTTCTCTGGTACTTATGTAGCCTAGCTTTGAGTGTGGCAAAAAAATACACAGGGGTAGCCAGTATACATGTCTTAGATGATCAGTAAAAATTGGTACTATCCCCACTGCAGCAACCTCCTTCTTAGAAAGGGGGCATTAAAGTGAAAATAAAGAAAAGGAGGAAGGACTAAAAAACCAGGTGAAATTGTTTAGATGGCTATTGGAAAATGGATTAAAAATAAAAGAAAGAAAATTGGCAGCATTGCTACTAAGAACTGGTGGCATATCATCAATGGTTGAGTGGTTGAAAGCCAGCTTCAACTCTAGCCATAAGATTTGCTTCACATATTCTACCTTGGATTAATTAAAATTCCATTCTGAGAATCACAAATTAGACAAAAGAGTTGATGAGGGGCTAAATTCCCCCCCCTCCTTGTTTAATAGAAAACAGTCTGAGAACTAGTAACTGAAAGACAGGGATTTTCCAGCACAGTATCTGAGAGGACAAGGCAAGGTCTTAGACAATGGTATGTGAAAAATGTTTATGAGGAATATGCGAAATTGGAGATGACTGGATATAGGCAGTAAATGTGAAGTATCCACTGGAAATAGAGAGAAAAGGCCCAAAGACAAAATGTGGCAGTATGGATATGCTCTGGTGGAAAATTGAAGCATGTGACAGGAAAATATATTTTGTGTTATGTCACCATTACATTAAAGTATAATTGAGATTGTATTATGTGCAAAAGGAGAGGTCCAAATATACCATTTTTTTAAAGATTTTTATTTATTTATTTGACAGAGAGAAAGACAGCCAGTGAGAGAGGGAACACAAGCAGGGGGAGTGGGAGAGGAAGAAGCAGACTCCCAGCAGAGGAGCCTGATGTGGGGCTCGATCCCAGACTGCCGGGATCACGCCCTGAGCTGAAGGCAGACACTTAACAACTAAGCCACCCAGGCACCCCCCAAATGTACCATTTTTAAATTGGAGATGAGCCAAATTCACCCTTGACCTGATTAAAATTGGGCATTTGGAAACCTTTGGAATTTCTCTGGCTATCTTCTATAATAAATATTACCTGATATAGAATTCTAGAAGGACAACAAGAGATTATTCCCCCGGTTAAGAAAGAAATTGAAATGAGAGTGTTGACTTCTACTAACTTTTTAACAACTCCATCTTGTAGATACACGAGGCAGTCAGTTCATGGAGACAAACGGTAAGGCTATTGGGACCAAACGAGACAATTTCCCTGAGACATTTGTCTGGAACAGATATGGTAAAGCCTATATAACAAGAAATGCAACAAGACAAGGATTATTGATACAGTATAACGATTTGACTAGCCCCTTCTTACCCATCCCTTTTTTGTAATGTAGTCAAACATTATCTGCATTTATGTGGAGCGGACTTCAGAACGCTTTCCCATTTTTCTCCCAAAGGAACATTTAATTCACTGGCATACTGTCATAAAGTAGTACATAAGCACTTAGGCTTTAGAGTCATTAGACTCAATTGATGCATTGAGTTGAAAATGTAATGATAATTCTTCCTCAGACAGGAAGGTAGGACAGTAGTACAGTAGTGACGTCACCCATGTGACAAATAAAGACTGGTTGATTTAAGCAGACAAAATTTAAGATCCAGCAGAGTCTGTGAGATATTGGAGAATTATAATGAGCTTGGAGTGTCCTCCCAATTATGAGAAATAGATTACTATTTTTTACTGACCCCCACAACAGAATAAGAATACAGAAACTAATGGGACAGTTTGTGTTCTGGTGAATCACATCTCTTATTTAGTGATAATGCTGGACCCTATGCACAAAGTCCTGAAACTTGTATATGAATGAAATCTGCATTTGAATGGGGCCTGAAAATGAATAACTATTAAAAGATTTAAAAGGATTGTGGCTTACACATTGCTTGTAGGGCCTTGTGATCCAAACGCTCAAATAATTTTAAAAGTTTCTGATGGGGCGCCTGGGTGGCACAGCGGTTAAGCGTCTGCCTTCGGCTCAGGGCGTGATCCTGGCGATCCGGGATCAAGCCCCACATCAGGCTCTTCCGCTATGAGCCTGCTTCTTCCTCTCCCACTCCCCCTGCTTGTGTTCCCTCTCTCGCTGGCTGTCTCTATCTCTGTAGAATAAATAAATAAAATCTTTAAAAAAAAATAATAATTTTAAAAGTTTCTGAAATTAAAGAGTAAAGAATGGAACCTTGGTAGAAATTGAAAATTACACCTTAGTAAAGATTGAATTTTGGATTTGAAATACGCCTATCGTAGCCACTCAATAGGGTCATTTGGAAAGACAGTTGGTAGCTGTGACTGGGCATACAAAGAGGCTATTTTAACATAAAAGGACATCAGAAAACCCTGAGAACAGAAAAACCTATTATGTCATGTGAAGCATCAGAGAAATATTTGAATGAAGAGGCAGCACTTCAAGATCCAAGATCATCTGACAAATGTCCATGCCCTTTATGAAAAGCCTGCTTCAGTTATTTCAGGGTCAGTGATGAAGATCCCTAGATCTTCCTGCTTATATTGGTTCATGGTTTGAGCCACATTTTTCCTTGTAACAAAGGAAAAAAGGCTTGTTGATTACTTACGTTAGTCCCTGTATTGGAGATCATGCTCTTGTTTAGAAATCAGTGAAAGTAAGCCCTATACTTGGCCAAGTTCCCATGAAGGAAGGTGGGAATAAATTGTAAATTTAAACCATAGGTACAACTGAGTGCCCCAGTATTGAGCAGTATAGATATACATCCTCAGGAAAGTGCTAGACTATTTATAGATTTTTGGACTAGATACCAATGTCTTGAGATACCAACTGGCAAATGGACCTTAGATGATTGGACATTACCAGTATGGGGTACTTAGTTATGGGAATTCTTATGGAAATCTAGAGGTAGAATTAAGACCTAGTAGTTGGCACAGAAGGAGACTTTAGGTGATTAGTACCAGACACCTGTGTTGCTGAAATAGGTGACACAATGGTGGTCAAGCAATCCAAAGTAAGCTAAGCAATGAAATATTGCTATCAAATTCAGCAAACCGTTATTGTATTAAAGGATTATACTTAGTATCATCAAGAAATAAAGTGCCTGAAGATGGCTTAAGAAGAATTCCTTGAGGTCAAAGAGCTGCACACAATGACGAGTGGATTATATCCAGCCTCACTGCCCAAAGGACAATTTCATAAGGCAAACCCTAATTTGAGGTGCATTTTATACTTTCAAATTACACACAATCCCTTAATTCCCATTGACAAAAATATATATGGTAGTTTAATTAGGACTAGCTCCAAGAGGCCAAGCAGGAGCATTAGGAACCAAATTCAGAATCACACCAAAATTAAAATAAGAAAGGCCTGTCATGGTGTTGAAAACAGTTTGCTAATCTTAATATGTGCATTAACGGGAGCTCTAAGACTAGTCATGACTGGTGGTCGGTATGGAAATAAAATAAAACGGTACAATGGACTGCGTTATCACGTTGATAGGACAACACACAGGTTGATAGGATACCAACAATGCTGGGAGAGGACATGGACCCTCACCAGAAGAACTAATAACTACTTTAACCTTTATGAGATCTATATTTTAAAGTAGCCAGAAATGCTAGAGATCCAGATGGTAGATTGTTCATTTATAAACATATGAATAGTATACTGAAATTACAGCAGAACATTACTCAGGAGTGTGGTCTTTAAATTTTCTATTAACTCAGGTACTATGTATATAGGACAACTTATATTTTTCATGGTTTACTTTCATTTGTGCCAGGAATGAAGGGCCAACACTATGTCCTCCCTATGGGGCTAAGTGATAAGTGTTGCTTAATGATAACTAGAAGCCTGAGTTGGAAAGAGCTTGATTTATCATATCTGAGATCTAGTTATCTCTAGGAACAGATAGAATCCAGAATGTAATGAACATTGGCTTCTAGGCACAATTCCATGCATTAGACATGTCCTTTCTGTGGAGAAAGAATAGAAAATGGTACTGTATCATACATAGGTGTTAAGCTTTTAAAAATCTCTCTGCCATGTCTATAGTGTATAACAAAATCTGGTCAATTCTAATTGACTAAATGAAAATAGAAATTATGTAGAGTATGATCTCAAGTACTGGAAAATATTTGGGTAGACTATTTTGAAAACCTTAAATGTTACAATACCTATGGAAAATGGCCAGAAAAAAATAAGTATATTTGGTTTTAGAAGATGACGAGTGCACTTAAACTCTCCATCTGTACATGAAAAAAAGTTTCAAGTAATTGTGGATTACAGCAAAAAGAGAATATTCTCTTTTTGTAATCCAAATATCTATTAAGGGATATGGTCACAATTAAAAAGATTTATGTAAGGAATTTACACTCACCCGTTACTGGTGAATACAGGGTTAAGAGTATATTGATTCCTCTGTAATACATTGCTCTCTTTGTTAACAATCTATTTGCGTAGTGTGTAATCAGCTTACGAATCTCCAGTTATATTTAATAATTTGTTGTTTCCTAAGTATGTCATGCTTGCCCTTACCTCCAGTCGTCTCTATCACTATGGTATTTCCTACAAAGACCCTGATCTTTTTGCCTCACCACGTCTTAAGCATTCTTCAAATTAACTCTTCATGCAAGCTTTTCTTATCCCTGAATTTGGGTTATGTGTGTTTTTTATTTGCTTCTCTATAACTATAATCAATTCTAGTCCAAATTCCCATTTACCTGTTCATCTTGATTTTTAGACCAGAGTGCCGCCATGAAATGCACAGACTACAGCATCAAAATCACATGGGAGGTAATTTTAAAAAATACATCCTTGAATCTCACCCTAAACTTATTAAATGAGAAACTCGAGAGCCTGGGGATTGGCTCTGGTGATTCTCATGAGCACTAATATTTGAAAAACCTGTGCTCTACTGTATGCTCTCCTAGATAGCCTACTGACTAAGCTTTCTGACATAGAGTCCAATAAGCCTATAGAACTTCAACACTACTCCTGATACCAATTAGTTGCCTACTGAATCAGACTTGTCAAACGTAAGTATTTTATAACCCCTTTAGTAGGAATAATAGTAACAACAATAATAAAGTAGCATAGGCCAAAGTTTTTATTTGAATTATTATATCATTTGCTGTGTTTTAAGCACACAAATCTAGGTATGAAGTTACTGTGATTTAAATTTTTCTATTACTGTAAATCAAAGAAAATTTTATAATTATATACAAACAGGAATGGAAAAACAAATATTAAAATTATCGGTATTCACTGGAATAAGTCTATTTTGTTAACATTAAATTACTGAATGCAAAATCTGATAAAATGGCAGTTGGACACAGCTTCTTTTGAGTTTATCATGATTAACACTGAGACTTACGGTTCTAAGTCTCACCCAATTTTTCGAATATGAAGTACCATGAAACTTTCTTTTGAATAGAACAACACAATAGCTTTTGGTCCTTCTTGGCCCGAATACTTATTTGCCAAAGTATTTTTTATTAATTTTTTTAATATATAATTTTTTTAAAGTTTTGTTTTGTTTAAGGGCAGCTGCCGTTTTACTGCAGGTCCCATGTGGGACTGGAGGGCAGGGCTGTCACCATGAGTTCTACGAAGGAATAGGGTTGGGGAATACACCTGCTGAGAAGGGTCTGGAGTCCCACATTATCGCCTCACCATCCATAGCAGGAAGGTCACCTTGGTACTCCCAACCCCCCACCACCTCCCAGGCTGGGAAAAGCAAAGCAGAGCAGAGCAGCGGAGGGGGTCTAAAACCAAATGTGCAAGATTCAGGAACCACTCAATGTCCAACCAAACCCCTGGCTGGGCTGTTCCTTTTAAGGAAGAGTTGTAGGAAGGAGTCTGCCAGGCATGGACTGGCCCATAGCTGGAGGGAGTAAAGGAGTGTAAGTGGAAACCAAAGGAGCTCTCCGGAAAGAAAGCACAGAAACAGAGGGAGGACCATGAGAGTGTAGGAGAGTTCCCAGAAGGGGGCAGGGCTGGTGAAGGGCCGGGCCAGCCACATTTGAATGGCTCTAAGCAGGCCTGAACCACTTCCGCAGACACTGCCCACTGTTCCGGTACCTGGGGTTCGCCTCCAAGGAGTTGCTCCCAGTCTTCTCACACAGGTCAGCAGGGAGCGGCAGTAAAAGGGAAGGGGGGGGAGGGGAGGGCAGAAGGCCCTGGCAGGGAAGTGGTTTTTTCCCCCAACTCCAGTCCCAGCTGCCAGCCAGTTGGCTCTGCAAGTGTAAACTGTGCGGCATTTTGCCCACTACCACTCAAATTTTCCCAGCATAGTGGCATGCCAGATGTTGGCTCTCCCTGCCCAGTGGGGTCCACCTGCTGGCTCCAAGGTCACAGGTTCAAGGAGCACTCATAGAAGCAGACGGCCTGGATGAAGTGCTTCTGAGAGCCCCGGGGTCATCAGTCTGCAGTGAACCAAACTGAAGTTGTAGAGCAGGAACTCATCCAGGTGGGTTTCCCAGTTTGTTAGCCATGCAGCAGGCTTCCAGGGTGACCTGCCTGTCACCCTGAGTTGAGAAGATGAGCGTCTATGTAGATCAAGGCAGCTCAAGTTTTAGGGCTGAGTCCTGGTAAAAAGAAAACTATACATGAAAAGAGTCTCAGAGATAGGTAGAGAATCCCTCTCAGGTATGCAGGTGGGTACTCATCTACCCGAGTTTAAGGAAAATACGGGAGGCTGGGAAAAGAACCACTTGAAACACGTTTAGAGAAAAACAACCTCCAGAGCTCAAACAGCAATGAGTAGTTTGTGTTCCGCACAGGTCAGAAAATGTTACAAATCTTGGGCCAATGAGTACCAAGAAAGGTATTTCTTCAGTAGTGAAATAAGATTAGCCCAAGACTCAACACTTGCTCTGGCCCTAGGTAAGGTTCGAACTACTTCAAGTAAACCCAGCTGGGTTGAAATCAAACCTCAAGAATATTTTTAGGTATGTAGAAATATTCAGTGCTCAACAAGGTAAAACTGAATTTTACCTGGCATTCAATCAGAAATTACCAGACAAGCAAAGAAGGATGAAGATATGACCCAAACGAGGAGAAATTAAATCAAAGAGAACAGAAATGACACCAAAATAAGCTATAGGCTGAATATCATTATATCTATATCTATATCTATATGTATGCCAAACTGTATCTATGATGCTGTTGCATTTAATTATTTACATAAACTATTGCCACAGCAACATGGAGGTTGTTTAAATGTCTCTTTCAGTAATGAAGTTTCAGATGTTCAATCTCTACCAAAAATCAACCATTTAAAGATATGGGCACCTGCGGGATGTGGCCTGGGGAAGGATCACAGGAGAGATCCGGAGGCGAGGCTCCCGCCCCCGCCCCCGCCCCGGCGCCCAGCTCCTACTGTGTTGGCCTGGCTCAGCCAGGATCAAGGAGATCCCTATCTTCAACAACTATGTGAAGCTGCCGCTCTCCAAGTTCTGTGAGCCCTACAGTGGAGACGATAGCAAATCATCAGGGAGAGGAACCACTTGGTATGAAAGAGAGATGAAAATGTAATTGCCTTGAAAAAGGATTGTTAATTAGGAGATATAACAACAAACTGATTTATAGACACTATGCAACATTATATTTTGTCTTCTGTGTGGGTCCTTCAGAAAGTGAACTTGGCATTTTAAATCTAATACAATCACACAAGAAGCCCAAGATTCATGGATCTCTCACCATGTGTATCCTGAACTGACCTCCAAATCCACCCCTCCCTGTCTCCTGAAAATCATTCATAATGTCCCTAGAACTCAAGATACTTGTGGAAACATTACGGTGAACTGGATTTAATTTTCCTTGTAGACAAAGTTCACATTCTTGCAGAAATGGTGATGGGGGGATAATGGTATAACATGAATGAGATTGTTACACAAATTGATGCACAGAATAAACTGGAGAAGTCTGAGGTAGGAGCTCCAGCCCACGTGTATCAGTTATAAAGAACATGAATGTTCCTGAGATCCCAGGAAATAGTAACATTGGTGACATCAGTATAAAAGTGCCAAACCTGCCTTCTTTTAAATAAAAAAATTGAAAAGGCCATTTCCAGATAAAATCCAGGGGGAAAAGCCATCCAGTTTACCATGCAGTTGTTTACCCAAAATAGAAGAGAGTCTTAACTTTTGCTCTTGGGTTTAAGTCAGGGTACTATATAGAAGTTTTATAAAATCAGTATGGAAGTTCAATGTTGCTTTTCTTGTTCAGTGTTTCAAAAAGTGTTTAAGACATTTCTTTAAATTATGTACAATCCAAGATGTTGGTGTTTTGTAGGGATCACAAGAGCAGCATTCCATAATTCTTGCTGTTATTTGTCACAATTGTAATTTAAAGAATGAAGTATGTATTGTATGAAAACATTGTGACCTTTTTCTCTTAGTTTAAATAAACTCCAAGGTAACTGGACTTCTAAAGCTTTAAAAAAGAAAAAAAATATATTGTCATGTGTTTTGGAAATTTTTATAGTCTTACTTGCTATTAATTTTTAGTTTATGCATTTAATTTTTAGTTATTGTTATTTGATGGATGTGTCCTTATAACTGTACCCTTAAGAAACAATAGTGATGATTGAGATTTTACTTTTGATATTTTATCTTATTACAACCCATTTGGGAAATGGCAAGTTATTGTTTTTATTTTCCTAATCCAGTACTTTTCTTCTGCTACACGTTAATAAATGGCTCCTTTAGACTATTGATTGCTGCTATCTGCAACCTACATTTATCACAGCTGCATCACTGTTTTCTATTGCACAGTAATTTGCTCCTCATTTATTTCATTTTGTAACACATAAAAACTAAAAATCATAAATGCCGGTAATCGAGACCAAATAGGGTGCATATTTAACGTGATATTGTTTTTTATAACCATTTTATTCAAAACATAAACAGATTTAAAATATAGATATTGTTAACAGAGGAACAAAATTTTTAAAAATAGGGTTAAATGACTGAAAATGAAATGTTCCAAGGTATTTACCACTGATGATAAAAAGCAAACTAACAATATTTCTCTATTTTAACATCCTTTATAATATGCTGCCAAATATATTGAGGTTTGCCAGGCTGGCCCAATTCCACTTACTTCTCATTCCTTACTCTGTGGTTTTTTCCTTTGAGTCATTGAGTTAACCCCATCCTTCTAATTTTGCTTAAGTTAGCCAAGGTTAGGTCCTGTTGATTGCAGCCAAAGAAATCTTGACACACAGGGTTTTCACACCATCAACATTCAATCATTATTTTACATGTTATGTGCTAAATATTTTGTTAATTTTTATGTGATATTCAAAAATAAATAGAGCATACATTTTAAGGAACTTAGAGATTTTAAGTATAAATTTGTATAATGAGCATTTAAATCATAACACTTCAGACAAAATTCTAAAAGATTTTTGACAAAATTCCTAAACCATTGTTCATAATGAAAGCCTATGAACAAAAGATTCATAATGAAAATTTAGGCATATACTAATATTATATTCAACCACTTACCTTTTCATCTATTTTCCAGGGAAAAACTAAAGAAAAGGGGAAAAGAAAAAGGACTAAAGTTCATCGTTAAATATCATCAAATTAGATTCGCTTGGATATGGTAAGTTACTGGATTATATGACCTTTCCTTTCTAAACTATTATCAAAACCCATTATCTGAGTTTTCATTGTCGTTCTACAAATCATTAATTATTCTAAGCAAAATTAATATCTTCAATTACTACATGATTGAAATATGTGGAAAGTCAGATAATTTGTTGAAATAGGGAAGAAAATGTAAGTTAGGTATGAGTAACTTAAATAGCTTGGCTGAGCATTCAAGAAATACTCTCATAACTTTCAAGATAAAATATTCATCCTTAAAAGTCCACAAACTGGATTTTCAACTACTTGGATTTTTCAGGTTCTCAACCCAAATTGAGCTGATGTTAACTAAACTCACAAGAGATTGATAAATAAATCAAACTTCCAATATATTAATTTACTCTAGTGATCACATTTCTAGCTAAAGCAGCTCACTTCCTGGTATTTGAACTATATAAGAAAATTAATTATTGATCAAAAGCTTGCCTGATGACCACGGAATGAAGGAATAGAGAAGCAGATACCCTCAAGAGAGATTTTATCTATTTCATGAAGAAACCTAGTAAATTATTCCTACCTCACACAGCAGAGAATACTATCAAGGGGCCAAATTTCTCATATTCCCCCAAATTATTTCTTATTTCTGGGCAGTGATGAACCCATACTGCTGAGTTTTGCTTCTGTGAAATCTGTTTTTCTTATTCTATCCATTTCTCTATTGACAGTTTCATTCTTTTGACATGTTATTATCACCGAGCATGCTGTATATATTGAGTTGTTTATGTAAACAGAACACATTAAATATTCTCCTGCTTTTTTTAATGATTAGCTTTCAGAGGTTTACCTGAACTTTGAGTTATTGAAAGGAATCTCTTTCCTCCCCAGCTGACTATTTTATCTTTCTTCAACCTCAGATCTTCCATTTCATCTCACACATGAAAATTGGTAATCTATTCATAACTCACATTGTCATGCCCAGGATAAAGCCACCATTACTCTCCTGGAAATATAGGTAAAAAATATAAGATATTTTTCATTGTTCTCTCTGTCTTTATATCTTCCATTCACAGTCACCAATTCCTTTTGTGCAATATTTTGTGTTCTGTCTTTTCCATTCTAATATTCACTGCCCTGGTTCAGAATCTTTTTGTATTTGTCCTTGACTACAATAGTTATTTATTCATTCATTTTTTCAGTCATTCAACAGATATTTTCTTGAGCTCCTACTGTGTGCCAGTCACCGGTCTGAGGATATAGCAGAGATAGACATAAAGGAATCCGAGCTCTTGGGACATTCTACTGGAGGAACACAATAAACTGTAACTAGTAAGTCAATAATTATACTGGTATGCTACAAATACTTGGAAAAAATAAAATAGGGCAATAGGTAAGAATAGAGTGAGGAAGAATCACTATGGTCTTTCAGATTGATAATCAGGGGAGACCTTTCTGAAGTGAAATTTAAGCAGAGACTGGAGTGATGTGAAAGAGCAGAGGGATGAGGAAATATGAGTGAATGAATAGGCTCTCAAAGATTGGAGAAGATAAAGGGGAAGATGTTGGGAAGTTTGAAAAATAAGACAAAAGGCAAGGTTGCTGAAGTGGACTGTAAGACAGGGAAAACTGGAAATACGGCTTAAGAGATAGGCAGGAGCCAGTTGATGGAGGGCTCTGTAGGTCGTGGTAAAAATTTGGATTTTATTCTGTACGTATGGGAAATCACTGGAGTGCTGTGAATCCTAAAAGAACACCATGAAATGATCCTTCCGACTGCTGTTCAGAGCGTACCATTTTTGCTTTAAAAGCAAGAAGGAAAGAGATGATTGGATTTAGGATAACTTTTGGAGGTAGAGTCGGCAGGACTTGCTAATGAAATGGAATGTAAGATAAAAGTAGAGGACACTGAGGCTTCTAGTCTGAGAAACTGGGGCAGTATATTGTCATTTATTAAGGTGAGAATGAATAAAGGAGACCATAAATTTAATTTAGAAAAATTACATAGATATGTTTTACAGATTCTCATTCAGTAATGTAAATGCAACAAAGACATTCTAACATATTATCTTCATTTAGTGTGGTCAACTTTTGTTTTAAGATTTCTTTTTTATTTATTTTAGAGGGAGAAAGAGAGTATATGTACATGGGGGGGCAGAGGGAGAGGGAGAGGGTCTTAAGCATTTTTGCAGAGCTCGACCTGGAGCTCAATCTCACAACCCTGAGATCAGGACCTGACCTGAAAACAAGAGTCTGACGCCTAACTGACTGTGCCACCCAGGTGCCCCTAGTGTGGTTAACTTTTAATTTCAGGGTTTAGCCACAAAGTCATAAACTGGAGACTAAGAAGCAGTTAGAAATGCATCAGGCAACCTGTGCTTGAACATTGAATAAGAATCTGGAATTCAAATTGTAAGTTAAGTAGAAACT
This sequence comes from Ursus maritimus, assembly GCF_017311325.1. Classification (NCBI taxonomy): domain Eukaryota; kingdom Metazoa; phylum Chordata; class Mammalia; order Carnivora; family Ursidae; genus Ursus; species Ursus maritimus. The sequence goes on from NW_024423344.1 coordinate 37,778,055, forward strand.
TACTTTTTAGAAATACTAGAGGAATATATCTTCTGTAACTCTCTCATTTTGCTCCATGAAAGAACAATAATAAATGCATTGGCGAAAGAGCATCAGTATATTTTATAAATGCTGCAATGATGATAATGTGAATGATGTGCTATTGAAATGGGCTACCTTAACTCAAGAAAGATTTTGGGATTTTGGGGTGGCACAGCCTAGAATCAGTATTTGATTCTCCCAAACAAAGGTAAGGCCCTTAATATCCAGTGGAGGCTGGAGAAAGATAATGAAAACACTTTGGCAGGATTCTTTGGTGGGGGCTAACAGATCATGAGAGATTAGGACCAAAACATATGACTAGGTTTCTAAATTCCTATTTATCTGTATGACAAAAAGTTCCATATCTGCCCTGATTTGATCTACAAGGTATACTAAATAAACTTGTGAGCAGAACTTCCTATCATGGAATGAATACACACTGACTACCATTCCATGCGGTTGGGCACAATCAGCAACGTTACTTCATCAGTTAGAAGTGGCGTATTCCAAAATAGGGTTTCCAGTGTTCTGAAAACATGAAGAAAGTTTTGTAAGCGAATGATTCAGAATTCTACTGGCCTATTTCTATATAATGTTATTCCCTCAACATATGGCAACATGGGGTGTTCTCTGAAATGACCAAGGAGGGAAAAATGTTACAGCCAATGGCTCTCCTAATATGCTAATACGAGTCAGAATTGAATTGCTCTGGAGTTACTGAGCTGGACTCAGAAGTGTTCCTGAAAGCCTATTGAAAAGATAAATTCTCCCAGGGGGCAGAATATCAATCAGTATATCTTGTGGTCACTTTGCATTAAAAAAGAGACAACATGAAGTTAAGTTCTACCTCGATATACAGCAAGTGGCTAACAGTATCATCAGCTACTATGATACGTAAAAAGATCAGGGTTGAAGGTTCTGTGATAATAAAGGTTGAGGGAAATGCATAGTAGAGAACTCAGAATGAGAAATGAGGGCAGATGTTAAAATATCAGTGCCTCTCTGCTGGCTCCCCAAGGGTCCTACCACAAGGAGTGAACTGCAGGCACATTCTACATGGATGAAAAGCTCTTTCCCTAGCTCCCCAATGGTTGCTCAATGTAAATACAGGCTAGTTAATGATAGTTTAGTGATACTAAATTAATAGTAGTTTGGTGAGTTAAGGATGGGCTTAAAACTTTTCATTGGTTTTCAGCTAATATAAATCAGAATAGTAACAGACATGAGCTGATTAGATTCCTACATTTTAGTGGGAAACACAGACGCTAAATACACAATTACACACTTATAAAATTACAAATCAAGAAAAGTGTTATAAAAAATTATAGGATTCTAAGAATAAATTTTAATTCAGCTCTCCAGCATCATTCACCAGTCCTTCACTCTTGCTATATTACACATAGGCACTGCCACCAACAGACACGTGCACACACATATAGTTAACCAATGTTTCCTCTCTGTTCACTTATCATATCTTACATCTGTGATTCATTTCATTACAGCATAATTGCTGATTTATCTGTCCTAACCCCCCCTAGAGGACAGGGATTGTATTTAAACTTTGAACCCCATGCCCAGTGCATGCTGCATAGTCAAGTACTTGGGATACTCTTCTCCAATATTCAGTTTGTTGAAGATTCAGTTCAAGTATCAGTTAATCCAGAAGACTTCAGTGATCTCTGTGAATCTCTTTGAAATGTCACATTCTACACTAAAAAAATCTATGCTTGTCTTGTCTAACTTTTCATATTTGTTTTCATATTGCTTTTATCTCACTGTTCACTGTGTTTCACATTTTACATGTGTTTCTTTTTCTCATATAGAAGAAACCACATGCCAGTATTCCAATTGTCTATACATTTACTGGGTCAGTACCTTTCACTGAATGTCTATTATGAGAAAACAAAGACCCAAAGTTAATTAAATCCTGAAATCTCAAAGTCAGTGAGAGGCAGAACCAATAGTCAAGTCTAAGTCTGTCTGACTTCAAAGCCAAACTCTTTACTATACAATACTGCCTTATTTTGAGCTGCAAAATGCCTAAAAAGTAAGATCTAAAAATTACTTGTAGATTCATTGTTCACTCACTTTCAACTCTCAGAATGACTCAGAGGACTCATTGTGATGCAAGGAACGGGGAACAGCAGGCAACATTTTCTTAGGAGGCCAGATTCTGTCCCTAGATGGCTATGCCTCCTTGGCCAAATCAAAAGCTCTTTGGGTGCTTAAGTTACCAGATGATTTTAGACTAAAAAATGCTAAAACTTGCTAAGAAAGTGAATATTTGTTACAAGGAAAATTTAGATTTTTTAATTATACATTTTATATGTTATTACTCAACTTAATCAATGATTCTTTTCATTTTCAGAAACTTTCCAACATACAAAATCAGTGTTTTAATATAAAAAACACTTTTTACTGATTTAGATCACAATCTGCTCTGTTCTTTTCATTATAGACTCCTTATGACACCAAAATATCTTTCCACACCAACAATTGAAAAAGGAAATTAAAAACAATGACAATACATTTTAAGAAATGTTGAGCAGCAGGTTCTTTTTGAAAGAAAAAAAATCATTTTCCAAAGATGTACTTTTCTCCAAAGAAAAGAGACATTGTTTCCAAAGTACCAATTTCCTTGTAAAACAATTTAGAGGAAGCTGTTTTTACCATGGTGACAAAATCGAGATGCAGATTACTTCATCAGAAGAAGGCAATTTTCCATAATCAGCTAGCTCAGAACACTCAGAGTATGTTACATTGAATTTTTGATACAAAGCTACTTTTGCAGGTATTGGGGAGTGTTTGTATTCTTACTCAAGGCTTCAGGATAAGAACTCACTAAACTGACGAATAATCTTTAGGCGAAACAAACGTAACTGTCATAACAAGAAAGTTATCATTATATATTTTGTAGGAGTTTGTGAACTAAAATTCGTTACAAAGAGTGTAGTGGCTTTTCAAAAGGAAGTGCTGAAATTAATATTAAAAATGGTACATGCAGATGGGGGGTTGTGGCCGTGTCTCACTGCTGCTTTCTGGTGATACCACATCCCGCAGCCAAGTGTGACCTCCAGGTTCCTAACTACTCTTGCCTTTAGATTAAGACAATTTCATACTCTTTTGCTCATTCATAATAAATATGTGTACAGTTGTATTAAAGCATAAAAATAGCCTTGATTAAGACGTTAAAGACATCTGGAACCATGTAGCAACCAAGAGTTCCTCCTTTAATCACAGCTCTACATTTCTCCCCTTGCTGTGGTCTACTGTTGGGAAAGAGGTCCGGTTAACTTTTTCTTCTGACTTGCCTTGTGTTTCCCCCAGGTCTCTCTCATCTTGCCCACTCAGGGTCAAAATGTTGGGAAGACAGAGAATGGGGAATCTGGCAGGAATGTTCTTGATTCAGCAGAACTGTGAATGTGGTCTTATGCTCTTTAAGCTTGGCATATTTTTATTGGTGATTGTGTGGGGAGGGAGAGGAGAATCTCTCAGTTACATGTTCATGACCTAAATGGCTCATTTTCTTTGGGCATGCAGCTTCCGCCTTGGTCCTTTGTTTTTCAGTGGCCTTCTTACTCCACATAGACTCTGTTTAGTGGTCCTGTTGCCCTTCTGGCTGCCCTATCCAATGATTTTAAATGACTTCGGTTCAGCTGTCTTGAATGTATCAGCCTAAAGGCGAAGAATCACTTTGCCCCCAAGCTCTCTGGTATAGGCTGATTCTAATAGAGCAGCAAACTCTCCTTTGCTCTATGAACAAAACTGAAAGTAAACTCAACTCTGCTTTTAGCTTTTCCATTTTGAAATTAGACATCAGTTGCCTAACTCTTGAGGACATATGTCAGGCTTTCTTAGCCATCCCTGTGAAGGTTCTTTTATTAGTTATAAGGTTGGGTCAGGTACTTCTTACCCAAAATGGAAGTACTCAGAGAAGAGTGCTTTTGAAATCCCTGATTCTGCCCTTTCTTGATATTTAATCTTTTAACCATTTTATATCTTTAATAAGGTGAAGGGATTTTAGATTTGTGAAATTAGTTTGCAAAATTTTCTATGAAAATTTGCGTTTTATCTACTTATCTTAGTGACTCAATCCAAACTTCCAATTTTGCATTTATACTAAAGGATATCACATTCTACTAAGTGTTTTTATTCCAATATTGTGATAACACTTCAAGAAAAGTGATCTTACCTTAGTAACCAGATTTTAACTTCTTGAGAGAGTTAATATGACTAGACTAACAAAAAATAAGAGGAATGTACCTATAGGCCATATATGGGATCAGTGTGGTACTTTTGAATTTCTTCTCCTCCATTTTCGGTCTACACATCCTATTCTAGTACTAACCAGCCCCGACCCTGCTTAGCTTCCGAGATCAGATGAGATTGGGCTCGTTCAGGGTGTTATGGCCGTAGACTCAGTCTACACATCCTAAAAGTGACTGGTAAGAAAGGTAATCTTTTCTGTCAACTTCGTTAAAAGTAACCATAAACTGGCAGTGGAAAGATAAACCTCGGTATATGAAACTTAACTGATGTATCAGGGAAATGCAAATCAATACCACAAAAAGATATTACCTCACACTTGTAAGAATTGCTACCATCAGAAAATGAGAGAAATAGCATTGGCAAAGATCTGAAGGAAAGGAAACCCTTGTACACTGTTGATGGCAATGTAAATTGGTATAGTTATGGAAAAGAATATGAAGATTTCCTCAAACAGTTAAAAATACAACTATTATATGATCCAGCAGACCCACTTCTGGGTATACATCCGAAAGAAATGAAATCATAATCTCAAAGAGATCTGCCCTTACATGTTCATTTTCCCATTATTTACAATAGCCAAGATGTGAAAACATATACATATATGTTTATATATATGTATATAAAACATTTTGTCTCTATATCATATTTTTCTTTATACACACAATGTGTATATATACATATACACACAAAATATATGTATATACGTATATATGTAAAATGTATACATACACACAAGGGAATATTATTCAACCTTGAAAAAGAATGAAATCCTGGTTTGGGGGACAACATGGATTAAACTGGAGGACATTATGCTAAGTGAAAATAAGCCAGATGCAGAGAGACAAGTACTGCATGATCTCATTTATATGTAGAATAAAAAATGTCAAATGCATAGAATCAGAGAGTAGCACGGTGGTTGCCAGGGGCTGAGGGATGGGCAAATGGGGAGATTTTGGTCAAAGCGGTAGAGTTTCAGTAAAGCAAGATAAGTAAGTTCTGGAGATCTAATGCACAACAGTGTGACTATAGTTAATAATATTGTATTGTATACTTGAAATTTGCTGAGAGTAGATCTTAAATGTTCTCCCCACCCACACAAAAAATGGTAACTGTATGAGGTGATGGGTATGCTAATTACCTTGTGTGTGGTGAACATTTCACAATGTTTACATGTATAAAAACATCACGTTGTACATCTTAAAAATCATTCAGTTTTTGATTGCCACCTATACTTAAATAAAGTTGAAACCAAAGTATCCTCTATCTCCTGCTCTGGATTGGTTGGAAAATTAAGTGCGTAGTGCTCAGAGTACACCAAAGGATTCCATTATTTGAACCTGTTATGTGATTATATTTATGGTACTACTATGCAGTGTTTTGGCACATACCATTTTATTGTTAATCTTCTCCATTCTTGTTCTTCAAAATATTATAGTGTTCATTAATTATCTCTAAATACTCCCTTGAAAAACTGTTCTAGTTCACACCTCCCCCCCACCCCGCCCCACACACACACGATTTAAAATGGCAAGAGCTATTTGGCAGAGCAGTCCCTGCTCTTTCTATTTATTTCAAAGAGAATTAAAAAGCTTAGACAAAACAAATGACAAAGTGTATTTGGGACTCTGAGGGGTTTCTGAAAAATTTATAAACTGGCTTCATTTATTTAGTGGTCCTTAGAGGAACTACAATTCAATTCATTTTAAGAATGCGTGGGGAAATATGTCCAAAATTGCAATTTGAAAACTCATTCCCAGAAAATGTATCTGGAGCAATTTTCATACAACTGGAAAAAAAAAAAAGAAAAGAAAAGAAAACCACACAAATAGAGCTTGATTTCAGTTTATACTGGTTTTTTCCTCATAACTCTAGAAATCCAGATAAAATTCAGTATTTTACCAGTAATTATTGAACATTTTTGCAGAACGCATTGGATATTTTATATCTCAGCAATCAGATACTTAAAAAAATTCTCTTTAAGGAAATTTTTTAAGGAAAAAGTAGTTGAATATTTGTATGGTTGTCAATATACAATATACAATGATTATGCTCTTACTTTAACTGCTGTCAGTACAGTGAAATCTGCCTTTTCCTTAAAATAATAAAATCTAGAAAATTAGCTAGGTATCTCAGAAAATACCCCCATTTCAATAACAATCATTAGAAAAGAAAACCCCAAACCAAGAAAAATAAATCAGCCATTTCTACTGTACTATTTGAAATCACAAATTACTATAAAAATTATGTAATAATTATTTTATGCAAAAATTTTAGTAATAAAGTGGAAGATACCTGGCCAATTTTCATATAATTGCTGCTGAAATATGGTGGCTATATCAAATAAAATGAAAGACTATACTTCTATGTTTATTTATAATTTAGTAGTATCCTAGTCTTAAAAATATTACTGCTACCATATTTATATTTATCTGTGTCTCCTCCACTCTGGATGACCTCCACAATGCCTTTTTTTGAAATATGTAACATCCCAGGGAATATATACCACAGACGTACACACCCACCACACACACACACACACACACACTACGGAAACACTGAAAGTAAGGGAATAGTAACTATAAACAAGTCAAAGATTAACAAATGAAAGAAAATGTAGCTTTGATAATATTAAATGAATTGTTAAAATTATGTGGTAAAGAGAAAATAGACAGTAGCCAAGCATAAGGAGAACTGGGCTTTCACATAAAAAAAAAGATTAAAGTTATAACTATTTAAAAGTTTAAAACTTTACTGAAGTAATTATATGCATGGAAATCAAAACTTTAAAATTTTAGAAATATAGGAGCATGTTTTATAAATTAACATCTTTGATTTTGCATATATTTCTGAGCCTGTTTAGTAGATTTCGGAAGTGCATATGGTGGTGGAATTTCAACAGTTATCTAAACTTCAACCTTCTCTTTAAAATGGTTATAATATTAATAGGTAAATCTATATTATTGGAGACCTTGAATTTTAAAATCTTATGTAAAATGGAAGCCTTATACAAGTATTAACCATTGTTTTCCTGGTGATGATTCTATACATATAAACTCGTTGTCAACTTTGGATTCTTCTTGTCTGTTTCCAGTAATAATTTGCAGCTTTTTAGAGCCCCGTAATTCTTCTTGTTTTCCATCTTTAGGACTTCTTCCACCAACTTGTTGACTAAATTTTTTAGAAACCTAAAATTCATTCTGTATTCTCCCTTTAAGTTCATGTTACAAATTGGTCTTCATGCTGTGGGGATTTGCCTTGCTTAATGACTCCTTTTTGCATTTCTTTTTAAAATTTTGATTACATTACAATTAACATACAGTGTTATATTAGTTTTAGGTATATAATATAGTGATTCAGTAATTCTATACATTACTCAGTGCTCATCATGATCAGTGTACTTTTAATCCCCTTCACGTATTTCACCAACTACCCCCTCTTTGGTAATCGAAAGTTTGTTCTTTATAGTTAAGGATCTGTTTTTCGATTTGTCTCTTTTTTCCTTTGTTCATTTGTTTTATTTCTTAAATTCCACATGTGAGTGAAATCATGTAGTATTTATCTTTCTCTGACTGACTTATTTTGCTTAGCATCTCTAGATCCACCCATGTTGTTGCGAATGGCAAGATTTCATTCTTTTTCATGGCTAAGTAATATTCCATTGTGTGTGTGTATGTATGTGTGATATATATATATATATATATATATAGGCAAATTATGGAAGCAGTTGTAATGTCCATGGATAGATGAATGGATAAAGAGGTGAGATGTGTGTGTGTGTGTGTGTGTGTGTGTGTGTGTGTGTATATCGTAACAATGCTGCCGTAAACATAGGGGTCCATATATCTTTTTTAATTAGTGTTTTTGTATTCTTTGTATAAATATTCAATAGTGGAATTACTGGATTATACACTAATTCTATTTTTAACTTTTGGAGTAAACACTGTACTGTTTTCCACAGTGGCTGCACCAGTTTGCTTTCCACTCTTTCTGACCACAATTCTATGAAACTAGAAATCAACCACAAGAAAAAGTCTGGAAAGACAACAAATACATGGAGGTTAAAAAACATGCTATTAAACAATGAGTGGGTCAACTAAGAAATCCAAGAAGAAATAAAAAAAAAATACATGGAAACAAATGAGAATGAAAACACTCAGTCCAAAACCTTTGGGATTCAGCAAAAGCAGTCCTAAGAGGGAAGTATATAGCAATACAGGCCTATCTTAGGAAGAAAGAAAAATCTCAAATAACCTAATCTTGTACCTAAAGAAGCTAGAAAAAGAACAAAAACAAAGCCTAAACCAGCAGAAAGACAGAAATAATAAACATTGAGCAGAAATAAATGAAATTGAAACTAAAAAAAGAAACAAAACAAAAAACACAAAAAAACAATAGAACAGATTAATGAAACAAGGAGCTCGTTCTTTGAAGCAATTAATGAAATGGATAAACCTCTAGTCAGACTTATCAAAAAGAAAAGAGAAAGGACCCAAATAAATAAAATCACACATGGAAGAGAGGACAAATAAGAAACAATACCACGACAATATAAACAATGATAAGAGAATATTATGAAAAACTATATGCCAACAAACTGGACAATCCAGAGGAAGTGGATAAATTCCTGGAAACATATAAACTACCAAAACTGAAACAAGAAGAAATAGAAAACTTGAACATATCAATAACCAGCAAAAAAAAAATTGAATCAGTATCAAAAAACTCTCAACAAACAAAAGTCCAGGACCAGATGGCTTCACAGGCGAATTCTTTTTTTTTTAATGTGCAGTTTGGTCCTGTAAAGTACAGAATTAATTTTTAAGATAATGTTCAGTGATTCATTAGTTGTGTTTAACCCCAGGGCTCATCACAACACATGCTCTCCTCAATACCCATCACCCGGCTACTCCATCCCCCCACCCCCCTCCCCTCTGAAACCCTCTATTTGTTTCCCAGAGTCCATAGTCTCTCATGATTTATCTCCCTCTCTGATTTCTCCCCCTCAGTTTTCTCTCCCTTCACCTATGGTCCTCCGTGCTATTCCTTATGTTCCACCTATGTGTGAAACCATATGATAATTGTCTTTCTCTGCTCTACTTATCCCCCTTACCCTAATCCCCTCCATTCCATCCATGTCGATGCAAATGGTGGGTATTCATCCTTTCTGATGGCTGAATAGATATTCCATTGTATATATGTACCACATCTTCTTTATCCATTCATCTGTTGAAGGGCATCTTGCTCCTTCCACAGTTTGGCCATTGTGGACATTGCTGTTATGAACATTGGGGTACATGTGCCCCTTCTTTTCACTACATCTGTATCTTTGTGGTAAATACCTAGTAGTGCAATTGCTGGGTTGTAGGGTAGCTCTATTTTTAACATCTTGAGGAACCTCCATACTATTTTCCAGAGTGGCTGTACCAGCTTGCATTCCCTTAAGAGGGTTCCCTTTTCTGTACATCCTCGCCAACACTTGTTGTTTCCTGTTTTGTTAATTTTAGCCATTCTAACTGGTGTGAGATGGTATCTCATTGTGGTTTTGATTTGTATTTCCCTGATGCCCGGGCGAATTCTACCAAACATTTTAAAGAAGAGTTAGTACCCATTCTCCTCAAACTATTCCAAGAAATAGAAAAGAAAGGAAAACTTCATTCTATGATGCCAGGATTACCCTCCTGCCAAAACTAGATAAAGATACCATTAAAAAAGAGAATTATAGGTGAATATCTCTAATGAACATAGATATAAAAATTCTCAATAAAATACTAGCAAACTGAACCCAACAACACATTAACAAAATCATTCACCACAATCAAGTGGAATTTATTCCTTGGTTGCAAGGGTGATTCAATATTCACAAATCGATCAACAGGATACACCACATTAATAAGGTGGTGGTATACGATCATTTCAATAGATGCAGGAAATGATAAAGTACATCATCCATTCATGATAACAGCCTTCAAAAAAGTAGGTTTACAGGAACATACCTCAACATAATAGAAGCCGTATATGAAAAACACACAGCTAAGATCATCCTCCGTGGGGAAAAACTGAGAGCTTTTTCTGTACAATCAGGAACCAGACAGGGATGTCCACTCTCACCACTTTCATTTTTTTTCAACATGGTAGTGGAAGTCCGAGCCATAGCAATCAAACAACAAAAAGAAATAAAGGGCATTCAGTTTGGCAAGGAAGAAGTAAAACTTTAAAAAAAAAAAAAGAGAGAGAAATTAATAAGAATGTGTATTTTTTAATGCAAGGTAAATTTTTATATTTTACCTGTTGATAATTTTGAATGGTGTATTGGAATCTCCTACATTATGGTGGAATTAACTATTTCTTCCTGTGGTTCCAGTAGATTTACATTTATACATTTTGAGATTATCATACTAAGTACATACAAATTCAGAATAACTATTATTTTTGTTGTATTGAAACTTTTGATGTTTTAAAGAGCATGATTTTCCTAACAATACCTTTTTTTTTTAAGTCACTGTTATTTTTTTTATGTATATTTTACTCACATAAATTTCCTCATTCCTACTTTTAATAAGTCTGGCTGGGTCCTTTTTCTTTAATTCTGTCTCTTTTAAACTGCAGCCAGATGGAGTTTTTGTTGTTATTTGCCTCTGTCTTTGAAGAGTGACTTTTTTCACTTTAGAAATAATTATAATTAATAAATTTCCACTTATTTGTAGTCTCTTAATTTGTGCCTTCTGTTTCTGTTATTTCAATTATTTTTTATTATATTCATTTTTAATATTCTGTTTCTCTACTGATTTCCAGTTATTCTCACATTTTATTTTTAATGATTCACTTTTTTATTTTATGTTGTAGTTTTAACAAAGTCTGAAATCAATTAATATTTTAATGCTTTCCTGAATATGCAAGAAGGGAGAACTGTAAAAACTGTATCCTAATTTACATATCTACTTTCAGACTTACTGAAAGTAGAAGGAATAAGGAAATATATGCCAGTAAAATACTTTTTAAAAGTATAAAAGCATTTCAAAATCAAATGCAGTCTTAAGAAAATGTATGCCTTTAAATTTACATATTAATTTGCATATTGTTTTTGTCCAATTTATATATCATATCTCTTTTAACCTAATAAATTGATAAGGTGTTTATGTACACAGATTTTTTTTGCACACTTATCTTTTGGAATTGCTTACATGTTTATTCATTTCTTTGCTCAGAATTTTTCTTTTAAGTCAAAACTATTTGTAGGTTCATTTTTTTCTTCAGTAAGCACATCTTTTAGACATTCACTTAGTAAATGCCTCTTAATGATCATTTATGTTTCTATTTGTACATAAATGTCCTTATTTCACACACAAATGTTTGTTTTTCTAAGTAAACAGAAAATTTTGGATTCCAGATTGTCTGTTTCCTTTCAGCAAACATGAGGGTATTATTATTCTCTTTTATAGCTTCCATTGTTACTTTTGAGAATTCTGTTTATAGAATAAAATATTACTACTTTGTAGATCTTTTTTTTAAATCTTTGACTTGTGGTAAGAGCTTATTTTTGTCTGTAAGGCGTCCAAACTTTACTATAATAATCTATTTGCAGATTTCTTTATATTTCATGTTTGATATATTGTGCCTTTTGTATTTATGAATTCATGTCTTCATCAGTTACGGAACATTTTCAGTCATTTTTCTGCAAATATTGCCTTTTCTACAGTTTCTTTAGGTCTAGGTCTGGGAGACTGACTAAAACTGTGCTGTATGTTATTATGATCTTCAGGGTTTTGACCTTTGTACCAAATCTTCCTGTAGGATAATTTCTTCAGATCTGCTTTCTGTTTTACTAATATCCTTTCAGCAGTGTTGGGTCTGCTGTTTAGACTACCTATTAATAATTTTAACAAATTTATTCTTCATTTAAAACATTTCTATTTAGATCTGAGTCAGCTTGGCAATTTTGGTAAGTTTCATTTTTCTTGCTCATTTTTCCCTACATTTTATTACTTTAAACATTTCAAACAGTTGTTTTCTGGATCTTTTATTTCCAGTGTCAGAGTTATTTGGTTTCTGTTGTTGATTTTGACTTTGTGAATTCAACTGATGTGGCTTATTTTCTTGTATTTCTTGTATTGTTTCTTGTTTTGTAATATTTTATTAAAACGCCATATTTTTATATTTTATTCTTTCAATATTTGGAAGACTTCAGTTGGGGAAGCTTTCCTCCAGGGTGATTTTCCACTGGATTCTGCTGGTTACCAAGGGCTGTTGCTGACCTAAGACCATCTTATTCCCATCCAAACATCCAAGATTTAAGTTAGGTGCTAAGATCCATATCCCTCCACTTTGTAGCAGATTGAACTCCAGACTTGAGATGTCAGTGCTTGTACTATCATTTGCTTTTCAGTCTATCCTACTTTTGCATTATATACTATTTATTGTTTTCTGTTCTGGGGCGCCTGAGTGGCTCTGTCGGTTAAGCGTCTGCCTTCAGCTCAGGTCATGACCCCAGGGTTCTGGGATAGAGCCCTGCGTTGGGCTGTCTGCTCAGCGGGGAGCCTGCTTCTCCCTCTCCCTCTGCCTGTTTCTTCCTACTTGTGCTCTCTCTCTCTCTCTCTGTCAAATGAATAAATAAAGTCTTTAAAAAAATATTTTGTTCTCTGTTCTAATTTTAGGTCATTGTACCTTTCCCTGAGTCACTTTCAGAAATTTCCCTTAGTTTGGGGGTAAAAACAAAAGTGAAGGATCTCATTGTATTTTAAGAGTGTGCAGTCTAACATGGCCAAAGTATAGGCCCTAGGTCATGTTTTCTGTTGGTATGTTTCGCATTTTTAGCATGTTTATATCATTTTCTTATACTGTGATACTGACGTGCTTAGATTTTTATTTCCTAGTAATTTTTACATTCTCATTACCTTATTTTTCAATGATTTTCATCTATATTGTCTTGTTTTGGTTTGGTTCAATTTTATTTTTAAATACAATTTCATATCCTTCTGTTGGGAATGTCTATATCCATCTGTATCTATATATTCAATAATTCTTAAATGGTTGTCTTTAAAATGCTAGTACGCCTACAGATTAATCTTTAAAGTTAATTAATATTTGTACTCCCTTCCCAACTAATACTGTACCTTCAAACTCTATAACTCTGATGAGTTTATTTTATGTTAACATGTTAATTTTATCTATATGAGTATCCGATATTTCTTTTCTTGTTTTGGTAGGTCGTCTTGTGATGACTTTTTGTTTCCTCATGTATGCAGTAATTTGGGATTTTGAGTTAGTGTTTTCTGAGTTTTTACCTACAGGAGTTCTTGCGTTTTAATCTAAGTTCTTGCCATCAAGGAATATTGGTATCTCTCTTCTTTGTTAAAAGATTTATTTATTTATTTATTTATTTATTTATTTATTTATTTACTTATTTACTTATTTATTTACTTATTTATTTATTTGAGAGAGAGACTGTGTGTGAGAACAAGCATGAGTTAGGGGGAGAGGCAGAGGAATTGAATCTTCAAGCAGACTCCCGGCTGAGTGTGGAGCACGACATGGGCTCCATCCTGTGACCCCTGAAATCATGACCTGACTGAAGCCAAGAGTCTAACACTTAAGCAACTTAGCCAGGCAGGCACCCCAGAATATTGGTATTTCAACTTAGTATCTTGCTCTCTTCCATTCCAGAAACCCATCATATTAAGTTCTCAAGTTGAAATATTTCAGACTATGCAGATAGAATAGCTTAAATTACAAACCTATGTCAGTTTCAGGACTGCGTGTCTGCGTGTGTGGTATGTGGGGTGGTGTAACTATATATGTATAAATTCATGAAAGTCTTTATTTTTCTTTAAATAAAGCCCTGAGAAAGACAGAAGAACTTGATGTTTGTCTCTTTTTGCCATTTAGTGAGATATTTTCTTCTGCATAATTTTCTGAAGTACAGTTTTTCAGAGATCCAGGTTCTTGCTTCAGATAGTCTCAGGTCTCACACTCTGCCATTCGCCTAAAGCTTGATCTCCTTTCATCTTGACTATAAAATTTCAGCCTCTTAGCTGTTGAAATCAGCAAACATTTTCATGAAGGGCCATGCAGTCGGCATCATCTGAACATTGTTACTCTGTTTCATTCTCTCTCTCCCTCTTTCTCTACTTCCCCCCCTCCCTAGCTCTTGGACTATAAAAAAATAATTATTTCAATCTCAACTGTGCATTAAAAATGTTTTTTAGTGGGGTGCCTGGGTGGCACAGCGGTTAAGCGTCTGCCTTCGGCTCAGGGCATGATCCCGGCGTTATGGGATCGAGCCCCACATCAGGCTCCTCTGCTATGAGCCTGCTTCTTCCTCTCCCACTCCCCCTGCTTGTGTTCCCTCTCTCGCTAGCTGTCTCTATCTCTGTTGAATAAATAAATAAAATCTTTAAAAAAAATGTTTTTTAGTTTATACAGTTGTTCTTGGTGTGACTACTGAAAGATTTTCAACACTGTATATATGCAATATTGCCAAAAATAATTTTTTCCTTTAAGCTATTAAAGTTTTGTTTTATCATATATGGCATATAATCTTAGTCCTGAGGCTCTAACTACTGAAAAGCTTCCTTTATGTAATTGTTACTGGTAATTGAATTTACTCACAGTATGATTGTTAATAAAAGTTCAGTTTGTTAGATTGTTTTTTGTAGGCAATTCAATTAATTACCAAAGTTTCAATAAACAAACTGGTATAGTGATAATTAACTTACTACTTAAGACTTCATTAATCGGTTTTTTTGTTTTGGTTTGTTTTTTTTTGTTTGTTTTTTTGGTAACTGAATCTTATATAAATGGCCCAACTTCATATTTTAAGCAGATAAATTGAGAAATTCTATCTTGGTTTTTTGTCTACATACTTATGTAAAAAAATAAAATTTGCCTATTCACTTCTAACCTAAGGAAAAGTTTTTCTTCAACAAATTTATGAGGTAAAGGATTGTGAGATGTTCTTTAACAAGCTCCAGTACTTTTTCCTTGCATTAAGCCAAAGTGGTCAATGAAGGCAGTGTGCACCTTACAATGTTTTGAAGGATGAATCATTTAAATTGATATAAAATAGAGAAGAGGGTTATTCCAAGAAAGAAGGCAGCCTCAAATCATTAATTCCTTTTTAGTCTTTCTTTTACTGGCTTCCATGAAAGCATTTACTACAATTCACCACTTCATTCTTCTTAATTTTTTTTTAACTAGTTCACGTGTTCTTTTGGCTTACCTCCCAACTCCGTGTCAGCTGCTGGCTCCTTTCCAGCAAAGCCACGTGATGCTCAAGGGACTGCACAGTTTGATCTTTGAGTTCCTGTCTTTAACTGTAATCCTTTCCTAGCTTAACTAATAAAGAGCTATGGATATAAATGCCAGGTATGTGGTTTCTCAAATATTATTTTCCAAAATGGAGTGATCTCCAGGGTCTAGTTAAACCCCATACTCAAACTTTAACACCTCTAGTTATGTTTCTAAATGTGAGCAAATCGTACAACCACTGATCCAATATTTCAAGCCAAAAATCTTGGCTTTCTCCCATCCATTTTTCTATCACTTGCAGTCCTAAAGCAATTTCTTCTAACCGTACATCTAAACATGAATATCTATAACATGTTCACTTCCTCACTCTCTCCCCTGCTGTCATCTAATTCAAGCCACTGTTGTTTCCCACTTGGAAAACTCTAATAGATTTTTGCTCCTCTTTCTACTTGCATTCATAACTTGCTATAATCCTCTATTTCTTCCCTCCTCTCTGCCTCCCTGTTTCTTTTTTTGGTGCTAGAATAATCTTTATAAAAACTTAAGTCAGATTAGGTCACTCTCTAAGACTTTTCTTTATTCTGGACGTCAAAGTGAGCTGCCTTCACCATGCGGTAGAAGGCTCCACGTGAGCCAGCCCCTTCATGCGCTCTGACTTCATTTTATATAGGGGTCCCCTGACCTCCTGTGTTTAATCACAGTAGATTTCCACTGACGACGTGGGAAGTATAGTTTGAACAAGATATAAGACGAGCTCTTCTGTGCTCTTGAAAGCTTTTCTTTCAGATCTTAATACGAGCACCTTCTTGAAATCATGTAGATACCATTTCAGCATCTTTTCTAAAAGGATAGTTCAGACCATTATCAAAAAGAATCCTCACCACCCCTCCCCCCATTTAATTCGTCACCACATCACTGACTTAGTTTTGTTCACAGAAGTTGTCATTATCTAAAATTATCCTGCCTATGTGTTTGTGTAGTGGTTGAACAACCCTATTAGATTATAAATTCCACAATAGTGGAAATCTTCTCTATAACTCTTCATCAAGAATAAAAGGTTGAAATAAGCATATCAGTTTTAAGGGGTCACAACACAAGATTGATCTGAGTTGCAGTATTGAGGCAGAGTATGGTATAAAGACAAAGTAAACCGATTTGGAGTTTTCTGGAAAATTAGATAGGGGAATGTAGATTTAATATTGAAGACAACAGGAATGTGTTTTACATTTTGCCTTAAATTGGCAAAAAAAAAAAAAACACAAAACAAAACACTGTATTTGGATAATTTATACAACTTTAGTTGCCATGGCTGGTAGCATCCAGTTATGTAGTGTTAAACATGACCAAAAGCCTATTTAAAAGGATACATAGGCAATAAGTATTTGCTTATATATAAATGTGTCAAATTCTAATCACCTGAGTAAATAAAGTATAAAAAAATAAAAATACTTTATTTTTCTGTGAGGCATTTTTTAATCACTTTTATATTTGTCTGTTGAGGGATTTTTTGCATTTTTACCTCAAATACATTTGAATTCAAGTAGAGGCAGTTTGGCCTTTACTCTAAGGATTTATAATAGATTTTGCAAGAAAGCAGTTCAACTGTAAAATATACTCTGTTGTATAAGCTTCCTGACTTTTCTTTTAAAGTTATCATAACATTTTCAACTTTACCAACACAACTACCATTAGGCAATTACTTAGAAAGTTTCATTTTTAGTGGCTATTTTTAAGAAAGGCAGAATCGCTCTGCTTAGCAATCAGGAAGGAGCTAAGCCACACATATGGTCAGAACAGATATTTAAAACAATATTTGCAAAGAAAAAGTGATAATAGAATGACTAAGAATAAAGGGAAAAGAAAACAAAAATGAACCAAGAACTTACATAATACATTTTCTAATTGAAATGTTTTGTGCTTATATTCAGCTACAAACAGAAAAAGATTTATATTTGCCTATGATAGATGATAGATAGATAGATAGATAGATAGATAGATAGATAAAGAGGCGTTCTGTTTAACAACTTCATCTAATATCTGTGGAATTAGCACTTACATTCAAATTTCTTATTTATTTTTGAATACAAAATATACGCTCGTGAAGAACAAATATAGCATAAACAGTACAGCATGACATTAATGAAGCTGCCAAAAACATAAACAAAAATGTAAACTTACAAAATAATGTAACCTTATCACAAATAACAGAATATTAGAGTTAAAGTTTACATAGTCATTATCTAGTCATTACTGTCACATGCACATGTGTATATGCATGTGAATCTAAGTCATTGCCTACCTTGTTTTACAACTAAAGTTGCAGAGAGAATCACAGAGACACTGAGATGCTAACCTTAACAGGCAGGCAGGTGCTTGAATACAAACCAGGCTATTTACAGAAAAGTATCAATAAAATAAGGGATTTTATATGTAATGTAAACTATCTAGTTAATGTAATATGCTTATTTTTCTTAACAATGGAACACATGTATGCATACCTCTTTATATTTATATATATGTCTTCTATAAGGATTTAAATACTAACTCTTATGGCTCCTGGTTTAACTTATACTAAGACAGACTCTTGGTAAACACAATATTTGGGTAAACTATAAAACCTGGGGTTAAATTTTCCAGTGTGCTTTCAATTCTGCCTTCTTAAATATAAAGAAAGTACAGACAAGAATTTATGATTAATAATCTTTTAGGTGGCTGTTAGCAATTTTAATTGTATGTTCTCAATAATATGGTACTGTTGTTGAACTCATAGGAACCCCCTATGAAGAGAGAGGTGTGTGCACATGTGTGTATGCATGTAAATCTAATTAAGATTTTATGTTACCAGAAAATCTGTTTTTGTTTTTAATTTTTTCCATTTTATTCCTTTTTTAAAAGATTTCTTTTAGAGAGTGAACAAGAATGTGAGTGGGGGAGGGGCAGAGGGAGAGAGACAGATAATCCTCAAGCAGACTCCCTGCTGAGCCCAGAGCCTAACTGGGGCTTGATCCTACGACCCTGAGATCATAACTGAGCCAAATCCAAGAGCCAGACGCTTAACCAACTGAGCCATCTAGGTACCCCTCCAGTTTATTCTTATGTATTCACTTTGTTCAGTGGACGACAAGACTTTAGCTCTGTTATCCTTTCCCATCCCAAACATACACAAACATGCTTCTTGACTTATATATATATAATATATATTTACATGTATCATCTTTTCTTTATACATCCATCCATTGATGACCACATCAATTGTTTCCATGTCTTTGCTGTTGTGAACAATGCTTCAGTGAACATGGGAGTATAGATATCTAGTTTTATTTTTGGAGAACGAGTTTATATTTTGAAGAACTTTTTACTCTTTTCCAGGGTGGCTGTACCAATTTACATTCCCATCAACAGTGTACCAGGGTTCCCTTTTGTCTACATCCTTGTCAGTATTTGTTATCTCTCATCTGTTTGATGATAGTGGTCCTACCAGGTGTAAGATGATATCTCATTGTGGTTTTGATTTGCATTTTCCTGATGATGAGTGATGTTGAGCACCTACTTCTTGGCCATTTGTATGTCATCTCTGGAAAAACATCTATTCAAGTCCTCTGCCCAGTTTTTAGTCAGATAATTTTTTTGCTATTGAGTTGTATAAGTTCCTTAAATATTTTGTATGTTAACTCTTTATCAGATATATGGTTTGCAAATATTTTCTCCCATCCTGTATGTTGCCTTTTCATTTTGTTGATTGTTTCTTTCGCTGTGCAGAAGCTTGTTAGTTTGATGTAGTCCCACTTACTAATTTTTTATTTTCATGCTTGTATTTTTGGTATCATATCCACAAAAATCATTGCCAAGACCAATGTCAGCAAGCATTTTCCCTGTTTTTTTCTAGGAGCTTTATGATTTTGGGTGTTACCTTTAAGTCTTTTATTCATTTCGAGTTAATGTTTGTGAGTTGTGTAAGGTAGGGAATTTCATTCTTTTGCGTATGTATATCTAGTTTTCCCAGCACCATTTATTGGAGAGACCGCCCTTTCCCCACTGAGAATTCTTGACTGTCTAGTCAAATATTAGTTGGCCACACATGTATGGGTGTGTTTTTTTTTTGAACTCTTGATTATGTTCCATTGGTCTATGTGTCTTTTTTCTTATTATTTTCTTTCTTTATATTTATATTAGCATAGTTGACACACAATGTTACGTTAGTTTCAAATGTACAACTTAGTGACTTGACAAGTTTGTATATTAGGCTATGTTCACCGCAAGTATAGCTACCATCTGTCCTATTACATTGCTATTAACAATATCATTGACTATATTCCTTATGCTCTGCTTTTTATTTCTGTGACTTACTCATTCTACAACTGGATGCCTGTATCTCCCACTCCCCTTCTCCCATTTTGCTTAACCCTTCACCCTCCTCCCCTCAGGCAATCAGCACTTTGTGTTCTGTATTTATAGTTCTAACTTTTGAGAAAATCGTACAGGTTACTGTGATAGCTTATCAGAGAAAAAGTAACCACTGGTAACCTAAAGGAAAAGATATTTTGGGGTAGTACAGAGTTGTGGGTCTATATTATCCACATCCCCAAACCAGTGGAGTTGTGTGCTGGTAGATTGGGAGAGTGAGTGATGAGTGTAGATGGTATGAATACAGTGAACTGACAATCCCTTTAAATTGTTCTGAGCTCTTTGTTAACTGTCCTTTACATCTCAACAAGCAGTACTTTGATAAATGTTTCCTACCTGAACTGTTATAATTAAAGTAGCTATTTAATTCCAGAAATAAAATCCAGGGAAGTCAACAGTCACCTGAGGTTCCTTAAAATAACCTTTATGAATATTACTAGAAGTACCTCAATGAAAAATAAACTATTTTTTAAAAGATCTTATTTATTCATTTGAGACCAAGCAAGCTTGAGGTGGGAAAGGCAGAAGGGGAGGGAGAAGCAGACTCCCTTGCTGAGCAGGGAGCCTAATTCCGGCTGGATCCCAGGACCTGGAGATCATGACCTGAGCCAAAGGCAGCCGCTTAACCATCTGAGCCACCCAGCTGCCCTGAAGAATAAACTATTTTAAGTGATAAATGATAAGTGTTTCAGCAATAATAATGTGACTGAAAGCCAGTAATAATCAAAACTTTGTTGTGTCAATAGAACTAAAAGTGGAATTTTAGAGGAGAAAAAAATAACATAAATAATAACTAAAATGTAAAATCTGAATGAAATATAAAAGTTCCCAATAAAAAGATTATTTATATATACATATATATGTATATACATATATAGTATATATAGTATATAAAGTATATAAAGTTATATATAGTATGTAGCTCTAACATATATAGTTTCCTTTTATTTTTCTTTACAGAATGTAAATGGACACTCAGTGCTACTAAATACCATGTACACACAATGATTATTGGATTTCTGCCCTAAACTACAATATAAGTAGGTTCTGTTGACAGAATTCATTGGGGGAAAATAATTAAAAACAGTATTTATATGAATAGAAATGTACTAATAGTGATTTTGAGAACTCAGAAATCCTATCCCTGTGGGGATATATCAAGTATGAGAATAATCTCAGTATTTTTAGATATTTGCACTAACTGGTAGGTCATAAGTAAAACGGAATCCTCCTTGTCAGTAAAATAAATATAAATTAGATAACTAAACGCTATCTCAATACTCACTTCAGTAATATTATGGTATTGTTCATATATATACATATACATATTTGATATATATATATCATACATACATATATGTATAGTACTGGAATGAATATTTCAGTATTGCTCATATATATATATTTGTGTGTGTGTGTGTATATATATATCAATATCATACATACATATATGTATAGTACTGGAATGAATATTTCAGACTGGATTATGAGTTCCCCATTATTGACTAGGGAAGCTGGAGGATGATAAAAATAATTATGTTCCCTTTTACAAAAACTATAATATTACAAAGGAATGTGAGGCACTGTCTAGAGGGAGGGAAAGGAAGAGAAGAGATACATTCTTTTGAAATAATAAATTTCAAAAGATCTTGTGAGCAAAAATTGGAAGGAAAGAAGCAATAGGCTCTTATTAAATAAAATATGATCTACAGAAAAGAAAATGATATTTTTCAATCTAGAATAGAATCTAGGAATCAATAAAGTCAGGAGTGTCTCTTACCAACTTGATTTGTTACATTTCCATCTCATTTCTTCTGTATTTTCTCCTTGCCCATAACTGTTAGTTTTCTGAATTTTTCTCAGGATGCTGTTTCTCTGCCTCTCTTGTAGCACATATGAAAAAGACAAAAGTTGACTTCAATGACAAATAATATCCAAAATATTAAAAACCAGATGGGGCCTTATCAAATTCCATAGTTCTCTCTCCAAAGTACCATGTTTAGACCTGGATATTCTAAAACCATTATAAGAAGTCTGCTTAAGATAATGCAGCTTCCTTGAGAAGATTTACTACCACATCAAATCAAGGCTTTATTGTTTGTATTATAATCTGCTACTGTTTGGTGAATTTTAAAATGCATGCCTTATATAATTTTCACCCAATTAAATCAAATATGCATTGTTTAAGGATCTACATCTTATTTATATGTAAATATATATATTTAGATAACTATATATTTATACATAAATATATATTTTACATGTATATATAATCTATATGTATATACATCTGCATTTCACATATATGTATATATTTATACATGTATATATTCATAGATACATAATATATGAATATGTATACATAAATATAACTTTTATATATATATTCATTCCAGAAGGAAAGTGAATATAAATAAAAAGTAGATAAATATACATACACACACACACACACACACACCCAGAAAACACTATCTTCCCGTACTCATTCAGGCAAAGAATAATATGCTAATAGAATCTAAGTTACAAATACACACTATACTAGTTATAGAATCAGGCAGTAGAGAAACAGGGTTTGTACATTTTGTTGCCTGTATCAGATAGCATCAAATTTAAGATCTGTAACTGGATTTGGCCTCTTCTTGCTCAGTGACCATTCAACCAAGGAACATTCAGGCAAGTGTCAAAAATTGGAACTAAAACTGAACAAAGTGTAGTGGGCAAGGAACAGACTGGAACTTAGAAAATGTAGGTTTAAATTTTAGAAACTTTACCGAGGATATTTATGGAACGTTAGCATTTATTTGTTGAGTACCTACTGCATAGCCTTTGATCTTGGGCAGTTTAATTGAGTTTCATGTGTCATGCTTCCCTTATAAAAAGGGAGCCTCAAATTGAGGCTTAGGATTTTTTATTCTTGGATTAAGTTATTAAATCTCTACTCTCCTGAGAGGGGAAATTGACTGATCTAAATGTACCCTGGGTCTTTTCAGGGACTGTACTGATGACAGACGTCACTTCCCGATATAAGAAAACCTTGCTCTGTTGCTCTGTGAGTTGTAGCTGATAGACTTTTCTGTCATGAATCTAATTCTCATTTTGAAGGCTACTGAGAGTAGCATGCTTAGACCCGGGTATTTTAAAACCATTATAAGAATTCTGCTTAAGATAATGCATCTAGGACCAGTTAAGTTGGAAATAAATCATATGTCTTTGTAGTAAATGCGAGGCATTCCAGTGGTTCTTCCTCTTGGCTGTCAGTTTTATATCACCTCCAAAGGGAATGAAACAAACGATAACAGGTAAAATGTGCAAACTCAATAATCAGATCAAAGGTATTCAGAGGGTATGTTGTGTATTAATGATAACCATATACTATTGTATTCTATGAATTAGCTTAAACAAATTTCAGGATTCGTCAATATTGAGCTAGCTTGAGCACTTTAAAATGTGACTTTCAAATAGCATATCGGGAGGAATTTTATTTGTATTAATTATTAAAGTTTCCCAGAGAAGAGTGAGAGAAAGAAAAAAAGAGAAATTAGAGGAAGCCAATTGCATAAATATAAATATACATGTAATTACCACTGTAAAAAGGCTAATTATCTTCCCTTAGCAATGAGGGGAGAAAGCTTTAATGTGTAAAGGTCTTAAACATTTCAAAAGACAGAGATAGTTTAAGCAAGTACCTTGTCTTTGACAATTCATTCAAGAGTGTAGTATTAGAATGTTGGTTCTTATTATTGCCTGAATATGGAAATAGAGGGGTGTCTACTAGGTTAAAGTATCTAACTTTCACTTGGGTAAGAAATAGAATTTCTCTGTGTTTCTTTTTTGTTCTAAGGTATCTACCTGTCAAATGAACAATCTTGTCAAAAGTTCCCCCAAAGTAGCTACTGCAATTTGAAACTGTCCAAAGTTAAGGCCATTTGGAAAGATAAACACCACCATAATTAATAATAATAATAATAATAAACAATAATAATATAGAAGCAAGAGTTCTTCCAGAAAGTGGCAAATGTTTATTAGTGGACAAACCCATGAGAAATTGCTGCTGGTCAGTCAAGAGCAAAATTACCCAATGTGCTTATTTTGGTTCGGGTAGCTGTCTCCTGGCAAGCAGATGAGGGGAGAGGAGATTGCAGAGATTGCTCTCAAAACAACTTTCACAAATCTAAGACTGAAGAAATTCCTGTTAAGTTTTTTTTTTTAATTGAAGTATAATTGACATACAGTGTCCCATTAGTTTTAGGCGTACATCATAGTGATTCAATATTCTTATACTTTACTAAAAGATCCCCATGATAAATCTAGTTACCATCTGTCACCATTCAAAGTTGTTGCAGTATTATTGACTGTATCCCCCCATGCTGTACATTACATCTCCATGATATATTTATAAATGGAAGATTGTACCTCTTAATCCCCTTTACCTACTTTGCTTGCCCCACAAATCCTCCCCCCTCTGGTAACCGACAGTTTGTTTCCTGTATCTATGAGTCTGTTTTGTTTTGTTTGTTCATTTGTTTTGTTTTTTAGAATCCACATCTAAGTGATATCACATTAAGTTTTAAAATGAAAATTGAAGGATATTGGCTTGGCAAGGACTTCTTTTTTTTTTCATTTAAATTCAATTTAGTTGTTTCAAGGGTAGAATTTAGTGATTCATCAGTTGCATATAGCACCCAGTGCTCATTACATCAATGTATGCCCTCTGTATGCCCATTCCCCCACCAACCTCCCCTCCAGAAACCCTCAGTTTTTTTTCCTACAGTTAAGAATCTCTTATGGTTTGTCTCCCTCTCTGTTTTTATATTATTTTATTTTTCCTTCCTTCCCCTATGTTCATCTGTTTTATTTCCTAAATTCCACATATAAGTGAAATAATATGGTATTTATCTTTCTCTGACTGAAATTATTTCACTTAGCATAGTAATACTCTCTAGCTCCACCCATGTCATTAAAAATGGCAAGATTTAATTCTTTTTGATGGCCAAATATCGTTGTATACATGTACCACATCTTTATCCATATATATGTATATGTGTGTGTGTGTATATATACACACTATACACACACACACACACACACACACACACATTTGGGCTGCTTCCATAATTTGGCCGCTGTAGATAATGCTGCTATAAACTTCAGGGTGGATGGATGTATCCCTTTGAATTAGTATTTTTGTATTCTTTAGGTAAATATGTAGTAGTGCAATTGCTGGACCCTTGAGTAGTTACATTTTCAATTTTTTGAAGAACCTCCATACTGTTTTCCAGAGTGGTTGCACCAGTTTGCATTTCCACCAACAGTGCAAGAGGGTTCCCCTTTCTCTGCATCCTCACCAACATCTGTTGTTTCCTGTGTTGTTAATTTTAGCCATCCTGACAGGTGTGAGGTGGTATCTTATGAGGAAGAAGATTAATCTTAAAATAATAGCAAGGTCAGTTTTTAAAATGCCTTTCTGAGTATGCACCGAAAATATTTTGAAAATGTTCTTCACATTTTGATTCAATGCAATGAGAGATGATTGAATTAATAGGCACCAGATTTTTATTCTCTATTTTGAAAATTTTGAATTTCAAAAAAGACAAAGGTTAAAATTACTCCCCTGCCACTAATGTGATTTCTTTAAACTGAATTAACTCAAATATGTATAACTGAAGAACCTGTATATAAATATATAGAACTTTCTTTCTACCAAAATCCATAAGATTTGGTGATACTCTTCCCCACTTGTAAAGAATTTCCTACTACTCCTCAAACCAAACTACCCCCAAGTCAACAATGGAATTAGAAGCAGATGTAGTTTATTTTTTCTAATATAATGAGTATTTTTTCTTTTAACTGAAATTCAGTTAGCCAACTTATAGTATATCATTAGTTTCAGATGTAGCATTCAATAATTTATCAGTTATGTATAACACCCAGTGCTCAGGGCATGTGATGTAATGAATATTTTTTTAGAAAGTAAACATTTTAGCAGAAACACCTTTATCTTGAGCCTGTAGAAGTATTTCCTTTAGAAAACTGACATCTCATCCATGTTTCAGAGATGCTTGAACCCTCACAGAGTTTTGGAGATATTTTTTGCCTTCCTTGTCTAAAACACTAGAGTTTTAAGTTTCCTCTGACCTGTTTATAAGTAACGAAGACTGGGGCCCTGCAGTCTGCTCCCTTTTTCTTTATCAACATTTAATGGAAAGGGGGAGGGAAAGGAGAATACATGCTGTTCGCTATTATCTTTACAAATGACTTGTTAGCCTTTTATTTGTCTGCTCATGCTTCAAACACTCAAAGGACGTTTTCAGAATCTCAGTAGATGAAGGTTCAGTCTTGAAATGACTTGACAGGCTGTATCTTCCTTAAGAGATTTTGACATGATATTAGGCCATAGTTACAAGCCAATACTTGAATGGGAAGCCCTGGGGAAATCTTTTAGAGCTGGAACACAGCATTTACTGCAGGAGGCAGGTGTCTGCATCAGTGAAGCAAACAACAATATGATATATTTAGTATCGAAAATGGAAGCAAAACTACTGATTCTTTACCACTGGGGACAGTGGAAGAAGTTGAATGAGGGGGAAAAAGGTATCTTTTGGGGCCCCTGAAAATGTTAATTTACTGACAGTATGAAATATACTCTCATCACGGCAGGTGCACCCAGAACCAGGTGCTGCTCTCAATATTGTCTTCGAATTTATGTGTTTCCTTTGCAGTGATAGGATGTGAAGCAGATGCACTGGCCATGTGGAGAGAAAGCAAAAAGCTTTTAATTAGCAATGAGAGGGCTGTTAATTTCTTTTGGGATCGCACTCTCTCTGTGTCTCTGTCTCTCTTTTTGTCTTTGCACTTTTATTAGTACCTTAGCAGGAGTTTCTGCGTGCCTCCAAAAGCACAAGGAAAATCAAGAAAACAACATAATGTGGTAGATTCAGGGCAGGGATTTTGTGCTATTGGTGAGTAAATTAAAGAAACCTAGATAAAGTGTTTTTGAAGATTAAATCCACAACCAAGATAATATAATGACTACCTTGAACATTCTTTTATTAGTAATATCATGTAATCAAATTAAGAGATAAATGCATCTATTACTGTAGTCACTTTGTTGAGTTTTTTTAAAAGTCTGAGATATATATAGCAACTAATGAGAAAGTTTTTATTTCAAATCTAGCATATTTAAGGTTAAAGCAATCCACTATCTAAAGACTTGCCAGCATTAATTAGGCTATTTTTCTCACAATATTATTTTGGTATATACTTTTGTGTTTTTCACGTGAATAGTCCACATTTTTCAGTTATTAATAAGTAATTAGCACTCATTATTCATTAATCACTATCTCTGAATTACTATATATATATATATATATACATATATATACACACACATATATATGCATGTATATAATCTGAAAGTACTCTATTTTATAGATCTGGATAAAATAAAATTTATGTAAAAAATTGTTCCATGATTGTTGTGGCCATCTGATAATTAGCGATTTTTATTTATCTCTAAGAATACTAATACTTTTTTGTTTCCTATTTCTATTTCTAGAATTTTCACACAATGTATCTTATAATATTTTTAATGCTTTAAATTATATTTCTATTTTTAAATCATGAAGCATCTTTTCATTTTGATCTTTCCAAGATCAACTCTCTTTCTTGCTGTACTTAGATACCCTAAATTTATGCTATAAAACAACATAACAATAATAAAATATGTTTGTCTAGTAAATGAATTGATATAAATGGGTATGTGTGATTATGCGATCATGTTTTAATAATGGTTTAGATATTTCTTTCACATTTCTTTCAAAAATTAGCTTCTTAATGTACCTAGAACACGGACAAAAATAGGTCAAGCTAAGCCCAGTTGGGTTGGAAAACTTGACCTGACTTGGTTCTTAAAACTGTGTACCCTTAGAACAGGAAGAGTGAAATCCTTATCAGAAAAGGAAACAGCAGGGGCACCTGGGTGGCGCAGTCATTAAGCATCTGCCTTTGGCTCAGGGCGTGATCCCAGCATTCTGGGATCGAGCCCCACATCAGGCTCCTCCGCTGGGAGCCTGCTTCTTCCTCTCCCACTCTCCCTGCTTGTGTTCCCTCTCTCGCTGGCTGTCTCTTTCTGTGTCAAATAAATAAATAAAATCTTAAAAAAAAAAAAAAAAGGAAAGGAAACAGCCAAACAAAGTCAAAGACAGGAATAATAGAAGCATATGTATGAGTCAGTGAGAAGAGTGATCTTGCTGGAAAGCAAGAATGAATGTTAGAAATTACTTTCAAATGCATTTGGAATAACATGATTTGACATTAATGAACACATGTGGAAAGTTAGTTCTCTGAGTTTCCACTTGATGTGGTCAAAAATATATAAACAAAACTAAAATGATGAGATGAAATGATGACAGGAACTAATAAATGAGTGGTAGAATATGGCAAGGAGTTTGACAATTTGCAAACATGGATTTTAAGTTTGGGTGAAGCTCCAACAGTTAGTAGCTATGAGTTTTACTATTTGAAAATGAGGACAGCAATGCTTCTCTGATAGGTTTGTTTTGATGATTAAATATATATTTTAGATACTGCATTTGGTAGATTATAATCAGGGAACAGCAGTATTTTCCCCTATCACTACATTAAACATACTTTATTGTATCAATAATCTTTGACTCAATAATGTCTCAAGCAAATTCAATAACTTCTTAGTACCTGGCACTATAAAAATAGACTTATCTACGAACACCTTACATCAGAACTTTACTTAGGTCCTCCTACGAGCTCCGCGCATTTGCTGATCTGAAGCCTGGCCAGTGGCATGAAGACTAGCAGTTGTGAGGGCGGGTGCAGGAGGTAGCGTGATCTCTTCTTTCCATTTCCTTGGTCCACTTCTCTCCCCAAGGAAACACCTCCTCCAGGACTAGAGAAGGGAGAAGGAAGAAAAGTACAAGTATAATTTCTTTTTACTTGACCAATGTGACAGGTGATATAATCTCCAGAAGACCTCTTAAAACCCATCTCTTCATTCCCGCCACTGAAATTTCCACCATAGCCCCTTTCAGGTGGTATTCCCCCACCCCAGCTGCCTAGATGCCTTTATAATGACTTCAATGTGGCCCTCTTCTTCAGTATTCATTGTTTTTCCTATATAACTACGATGGAACCTTACACCTACTAAATAGTAGAGATGCATGTTGGCTAACTGCTTATGCTCCTTGTATTGCCTTGCTATCATGAGCGGTCTCCAGATGTCACGCTTTCTCAGGTGAGAAATAAGTTCCAGTTCCAGGTCTCCGCACCCATCAAATGCGTATGTGGACTGTCACAGTTCTGCTGTATCTAGGGGGATGTGCAATGAAATCTTCTCTCATACAGCGACTTCACTGTCTGTGAGTTGCTTCCTAAGACTACCTAGCTTAGGTTCAAAAAAAGGGTGAGGGGAAGTACACAATCCCTTCCATGATGGAAAGAAAATTACTGTTTTATACATCTATGATTTTCTTAAAGAATCTCCTCAAAATATTTGTATCCCCTTATATGAACAGTAGATATATGGTGGCAGGTAATAGAGGAATGACAATTTGGGTACCTCTTCATTAGATGCACCAAATTTTCCTCAGGTTTGAGGATATAGTTAAATTTTGAAGTAGAAGTCCCCCCCCCTCTATTTACTGATACATGAATCACTTAGAAGAGTTTTTCTCAACAAATGAAAGGTCTTTATTCTGCCACATGATGAGATATAGGTATCTCTGTTCCTAATGAGCCATTGACAAATTTTTGCTCTTCATCCCATTAATGGATAAAGACAGTGAAAATTCACATTATACTCAAGTTATCTTTCCTTTAGTACTGTAAAGTACAGTAGAATATAAATGTATAGTGATGTTATTTATTTTTCACTATTGAAAGGAAACTAATAAAATTGAAAAACAAATTTGTTTTCAGATTTTGTACATGTATTTTTCTAGATTTGGTAATATATTTATTACTCTGCCATATAGTCTTTTTTTCTTAAAAAAGATGTTTTTATTATTTTTTGTTTTTATTCAGAGGTATGTAAGATATTATACTTTTTTATTATTTTATAATTCCATTTATATTTTTATGTTATTAAAAATATAGGGATAGTTTTCTAAACCAAAATAGTAGTAGACAGTCTTTCAGTATAACCAAAACTGAATATCATGTTTCACAAACATGTATATTTTTGGAACAAGAAGTAATCATAAACATCATCCAGTTCAATTATATCATTCTTGCAGAGGAAAAATTTGAAGCATGGAGAGAGGAAATTAACTGAGAGTGTCTCACATTGTATACATGATAAATCTGATAATAGAAAAATATCTACAGCTTTCTGGTCCTCTGATAGTTCTAGTGAGCCAGAAAGATCCAAAAGTAAATGCTTTTGTATGGCTCCTTGTATTGCCTTTTTATAAATATGCTTTTGTGACAGTACATTTTGTTCCTGTACGACTATTAACTGTTTAAATAGAAATCATTGGTTAAAGTATTTGCTTAAAAGCTTTTATCTAACACCTAATTTCCTAAAGTAGAACAAAAAGTTTCAACTTTTTTTCTAATATGTAACATCCAACATTTGCCATATAATGTTTCTTACATTTTTATGACTATGAAACATCATAGAAACATAAAATAGATCAACTGGTGTTTCATTAACTGAAATTCCTAGGTGAAATGGAATTGTGCTTTGCTATTTGTCAACACGAATGAACTTAGAAGTTCAGCATTAATATTTCAACAGATGTGTTTTATGAAACAGGATAGTTAACTTGGAAAAACCTGCAGTTTCAGAACAGAATTGAGTTGATTCATTTTAAAACAGCATCTAACTTTTTTTTGTTTTCAAAGTCAGCAGTAATTCACGATTAATTTGGTCCTGTGGGTAAGTATTAATTCTATCATGGAAAACAAAATATTTCAAAATCTTATAAAAAGTTGCCAAGTCTGCCTTTGCCATACAAATGTACAAAACGTTTATTGCAAGATAAATATTAAAATATACATAGAAAAGAGAAAAGCTTGCAAAAATTGAGTTAAACTACCACCAGGTTTGCATAAACATTTTATAACTATATGTTCTACCTAGTATTTATAGTACTTTGTATTCTATGAAGGTCTTTCGTAACAGCTATCTCATTTCAGCATTGCAACAACCAGGGCATTTGGGCATGACAAGCAAACTATTTCTTTTCTTTCTTCCTTTTTTTTTTCTTTCATTTTATACATGAAGTAATCCCTTACTAATAAAATACCTACTTCTTAAACCTCATACAATTTGCTAATGTTGTATTAGATACTTTCCATACAGTGTTTTTAATGCTCAAAAACCCATTGAGGCAGCTCTTATTATCCACATTTACTGGTGAGGAAACTAAGATTCAGAGAGCATAAAATAGTTATGTTCTACAGTATGATAGTACTTCTGACGTAAATCAAGGTTTAGCTTTTAGCCGCTGCTATTCCCTCCTGCCCCTTAAAAAACAATTCAAGCATTATTGCCTCTATGAAGTCTCTTCTCAATTATATTGCTTTTCCCTCTGCCTTTTCATGATAGAAATTAATGATAACAATGGCAGTACTGTATTTATATTTTGAGTTCTAATTATATCACAAGCTTTCTGATAAGCACTTCCCTTCTATAATGGCAATTAACCCTAGTAATCTTACATTTTTATAGCGCTGATGTCATGTATGAGGAAATTGATGCAATGATTGAATGAGCGGGTTGATTGCTAATTATATGTTCTCTCTATTCATATAAAACCTAGTGCTTCTCTTCACATGAGTTGATGGTGGCTAAACATTCTTACCAACACTGGGAGACGAAAATGTATGTCAGGATCCCAGAGACCCCTTCTTTCAACCCTGTGTAGAAACCCCATTGTTTGTAAGTTAAGCCAGTACTTATTAATTTTGAATCAAAAAGGAAAAGAAGGATCCAGTACCTTTTTGGGGTGAAGTTGCACGATGTAATATGGCTGAGCTGTGTTATCATTCATTCATACTCATATGGTAAAAGATGGTTTGAGAGACTAACAAGCAGCAAAAAGATGTTGAATAGTCAAAAATGGTATAAATGTCGGTAATTAAGGTCCTGGACTGAGATGATTTTGGATCTCAGCTGCTGCATTGTCTTTCCTGCAGTTTAGTTACATGAGCCAATAAAATATCCTCACTCTCTTTTCATTATATTCCCAATTTTATTTACACTGGAATAAGGGTTGTTTCTACTTAAAAAAAAAAAAAACTGATACAAAATGTTTCCCATATCTTCCAAGAGGAGTAATTTTATATATGTCTCACTAATATTTTGCTAATAATTTTTTGCCTTTTATAATTAGTAATCCTTTATAATTTATACTTAGTGTAAGTGTCCAAATATTGTAATGCTGTGTAGCCCTCTATGGTGCCGTGTAACCCCGTTCACTGAGAAATAGTACCTGCTGTGGTCCCACACACTTTGTTACTATAAAATTGTGTTTTTTATAATGGAAACTAACAGCTAGGCATCCCTGTCATGCACACTATCAAGTTGATAATTTATGATTTGTGTCAATTTGCAAGGTTTTTTTTCTAATTTACTTATTTATCCTTATTTATAACTCAAGCATGCATAAATTTCACACCTTTAAAACCATAGGGAAGATTTTCTTTTGATGCATGTTAACTTTATAATGCATGTGGAAAATTAGTGACAAGAAATAATATGCTTATTTTTGCAGTAGAGAAGTTGAAAGTTTAGGCAGTGAATGCTAACTCTGTTAATATTTAAGGCTCAAATATCAATAGATAAGTACAATTTATATTCTTTATTTGTTAATTCATCATTTTCTTAAAAAGTAGACTAGGTGTATTATAATATATTTGGATTTTGAGGGTGATGATAATAGACAAGTTTTTGAGACTTTCTAATAAAATTGCAGTCAGTAGCCCTCTTAGAGATCTTCTTGTATGGATGAAGTAGTCTGACCAATTTGGCTAATTTTTAGAGTTTCTGTATAGTTTTGTAAATTTTTATACTTGGTTTTGCAAATTAGAAATTTTTATTAAGATAAATAATTTCTTTATAGTTGTGCATGTTATATTTGAGTATTTTATTATGGAGTTTAAATGTTACCATTTTACCAATAAATGAGAAGAGTAATTAATTAATTGCAACATCCACTGGTTTATTTTTCTCTACCACTGTACAAGAATGTACTAAATATATTCTTTGCTGCATGTGAGGGAAAATGGTTGAATAAGACTCATTTCTGCCCCTTAAGTAGTACAGGTATATTAAAGATGCTAGGATAATAATATTACAATGTAGAGTGATAAATACAATGATAGAGGAGAGCACCAAGAGAGATGAAAATACAAAGACGTAAAACAAAAGGACACCAGTTTAAATCTGATACAATAAGAATTGGTTTCACAGGGAAGGTGACACTTAAGTTGTACTGAAGGTCACGCAAGGTTCCTGGGGCAGATGAATAGTTTGGCCAGATGGATATACATCTCACTAAGAGGAGAAAGAAGAATGAGCAGGATGCTAATGTATTTGTGAGGGACTAGAAGTGAAGACAGTTTAGTTCATACTTGATATGTAAAATTTTGAACAAATAACAAGAAAATAACCCAGAAAGCTATACATGACAACATGAAATCGTAAGTGGATGATGATATAGTCAACTGACATAAGCTTAAAAGTAGCATTTGTTTGTATGTTCCAAGAGCCTGAAACAAGAGTAAGAAATCGCACTGGTAAGCATCCATGAGAACACAAGTCCTAAAGCCTGCCTGGCAACCTGACCCAACCACACACCCAACCCTATGACTTCTAGCAACAGAAAGCAGTATTCTCAGAGGGGAGCTAGTTACAGTTAAGTCCTGCTTATTTTATTAAAAAGATACGTATGTGTTCGTTATGACAAAGGGAGTAGTTAGATTGAAATACTTAAGTCAAAAAGGGTTGCAATACCAGCAAGGGTTTCAGAGAGGAAGTAATGTCTATTTGCTGTTTCTGAAGCAATCAAGCACTGTCTTTTGAATTGGGATCTAAAATGAAATTAGACTTCAAATCATTTTGAAGTCTCTCTAGCTTATGGCCAGTCAGATATCAAACTACCTTTAACAGAGACCTTCAAGTTTCCCTATAGCTTTGTCTGAAAATATCAGTTATTGTTTGTTCATGTTTATCTTTAGAGCTCTCTCTACCTGTTGAGAAATAAAAATAGGAGGGCTTTTTCTTTAAATAAATCTTAAATATAATCAAGGCACATTACCCCCTCCCCCTGCACACACACACACACACACACACACACACACACACACACACACACACAGTCTTTAGTGATTGGTTTTCCAGATATAAATGAGCAATAATTTTATCACTCCTGATTTGGGAGGAAAACTTTATTCACTCTCTAATTGAACATGAATAGTTTTTGTCTAAAAAGATTCAGATACAACCTCTGGAACCATCAAATATAATATGTGTAACCGGTCACAGCCCTTTGAATAAATATGATGAAAAGATGAATGCCAGCTATTTCTAATTGAATTCAGTCTTGAGTTAACATTAATCCTAAGTCTGTAAAGGATAGTGAAGATGTTTGGCTTTTTTTTTTTTTTTTTTTTTTTTTTTTTTTTGCTATTTGCACATATTTTGAGAGGCAGTTTCAGAGCAATTGGAACATGCTAATGCTAATAGCACTCTTTTTCTTGACAATACTTACCTTGACATTTCTATTACAAGTGAGTGAATGAGTTATTTCTGCTAATATTCAGGAAATGTCTCAGCAGGATGAAAAATAATCATGTTTAAGAACTTGCATGGAGGTCTTTTATATACCAGGTAGCTACAGTGATCCCGTATCTGTGCAGAAGAAAATGTTCACAACTTAAATATGTAGGTAGGGCTCTCACCCATTCTGGATCTCTGCACAAAACTATTGATTTCATTAAGGATGCAATATAGCCCAGAGTCTTTAAGCAAACACATTTTCTCCCCAAAAAAATCAAATAGAGGAATAGGCAAAGAATTCTCTTTCATCTATAAATTATAAAGCCAAGTTCAAGAAATTCAAACTACTTGAAAAGGAGTATTTGATTTCTTATGTAATGAAATTGCAAAAAAAAATGAAAACTCAATGCAGACTCACTTGAATGATGAAACTGTAATATTTTAATACAAATCCAGGATTTTATGTGCAACCATTTTTAATTGGAAACTAATAGTAAGATATGCAAATTATATAAGCAGTCAGTAGCAAATTTCATCTCAGAATAAATATTCTTTGACTAGACATTTTTTTCAGGAAAAAATGTTCGATTCCGTAAGTACACACACACACATGCACACACACCCCCCACAATTTCCTTAAGTTACCATCATTTTAATCATTTTAGCTAAGAACTAGTCTCTCTCTTCTCATCTACAGAGAATGTAACAGTAATGGCTCTGAAACTGTGGAAACAAAAAAGAGCAAATCCTTGATACATTTCTCTCCTATTCATCTGTTTAAAATGAGAAATAGGAAATCTGTAGTCAGTGCTTACCTTTAAATGGTATTAAATGGCAGTAGTGACAGAACAGGACAAGTTTAATATATTTCTGACAATATCTCTTTGGAAGATGGTATCAATTTGTTACTTCAAAGCCATTTACAACCTTTCTACCCCCCCCTTTTTTTTTTTAGTTTTTTCTATTATGGCTAGAAACCTAATATATCTGCTTTCTCATATTCCTTGCTAATATGGTGATCATGTAAAACAGATCTAGCTAGTGAAGAAAACGTGAAAATACTTGGGTAGGACATTCTTTAAAAAAATAAAAATAAATAATAAAAGATAACATTTTTATGAGGAGAGAACACCTTTCCCTTTCTTTTCTCCTTTACCCTTTATTTTTCCTGGAATGAGACCCAGTGCTGGAGTTAGAACAGCCATGTTCTGTCTATGTTTTGAAAGCCACAAGTTCACAAGGAGAATGAATAGAGCTGCTTCTGTGCTCACCCCCTTCAATCTTGAGCATCATATCCCCAAACTTCCTGTTGCTTTAGTGCCTACGCCTTGTCTAAGGTTTAAATAAATAAATTCAAACGTATTTATGCTGTTGTAAAGAGTTTTCTACTAATTGTAGAAATACAGCTAAAATTAAATGATACAAACAGGAATAAAATGATGTAACCGCTCCATCCTCTATATGAGGATTTGTAACTAAAACTATGATTTATTTCTTTGATTCCACATTATGTTGAGAAAAATCAGGGGACACTTTTTTGTGCATATTTTCTTCTGTTACTATTTGATATAAGCTCACCCCAATAATATGATTCTTTTCAGACTTTCTGTTGTGATATGTGAATCAACTAGACATGTCAATTTTCTAGGTGAAATTGTTCCACTATTTTTACTGTGCTGGTATCTTCTTTCAATCACTCACAATTTTCTCAAACCATCCTCCAAACACTCCATGGGGGGAAAATACAAATAAAATACCATCAAAATGTAGTTATTTGTATATTGTTATCATGACTATTCATATTATTGAGAGAAAGGCAAATAGGAAAATAATTCAAGTAATATGTGTTATTGTTAGGAATGGGATCTCGAATTATGGGAAGGATTACAGGTGACTTATTTAGGCTTGCTACTTATTAGAAATACTTGATATACCTGCTTGTTTAGGTGGACGTAATCTGTTATTTATATGATTTTCATGTAGTAATTGAGTCAAATCATTTAACAATCCTGTACCCAAGTTAGTTGTGAGTATATATATGTGTCCATTTGGATTATTAATGTACTGTTAATCTGTGTGAATTTATGGTTACTTTTTTTTAAAGATTTACTTATCTATTTTAGAGAGAGAGCTTGAGCGAGCTGGGGGAGGGGCAGAGGGAGACAGAATATCCCAAATAGACTACCCGCTGAGCGTGGAGCCAAGGCAGGGCTCCATCTCATGACGCACAGATCATGACCTGAGCCAAAATCAAGAGTCAGAAGCTTAACTGACTGAGCCACCTAGGTTCTCCTTATGGTTGCTTGAAACGATACTTGTGCTCTGTAGTTTAAAAGCATTTAAAAAATCTAAAACCATCCATTTATCTAAGTTTTATTTCTTTATTAAACAGAGCATTTCACTTGATCTATTCCTGGCATTTCATAATAATTCCATGTAAATTATACCATTAGAAAAACATACATTATCTAATTTTTAAATATTTACTTTCTTGAATAAAATACCAACCTTGTTTCTACTAGAAATTCTGGAACAGGAAATGTGTGACAAAAAACTACCAGCATTATTACAGTCTATTTCTCTCTTTAGTTCCTGAATGTCATTAAGGGAGAAAATTAGTCTGGTAAGTTTTTCACAATTTTTGAATTTATATGAATTCAAATTCTCTTCAGTGACTAGATAGCAATGTTAATTCAACCACGGATGCACAGCGTGTGCAGGCTAAAGGACAATCCAGCTATAAAACGTCCTATTTCGGTAATGCTAACGATTTCTGGCTTCTCATTTCTTGTAATTTAAGAAGTAGCCTGCAGACTTTCTTATTATGCCTGTCACATCTGCCGTTATATCCCCATACCTATGAAATGTCTGTAGCAATGCCTCTAAGACCCCATTGCATCTGGTAAGTGATGACGCACTCCTAGTCATTCAGAACTCAGGGGTACAAGTCAACTGTAGTTCCTTCCTTTCTATAAAGCAGTTTGAAATGACTAATAGATTAACAAGTTTAGAAGATATATTTACAATTTCTTTTTGCAAAGAAAAAATATGTATGATAATACACCATATATCCATGTTACCATGAAAGAAAGATTAAGAAATTAGAATTAAAGCCCTCCCAACTTCAAATTCATGTATTCCAGTTTGGCAATTCGACATCAATTTTACTATACAGGGAACATACATAAATAGTTTTTATATAATCCATTCTATTGCCTCTGTATTTTACAACTTTAAATAAATATCCATATAAAGTACTTTAAATGTAAAGATTGCTTAATTTTTGAAAGGAACTCCATTTTAGGATGGCTTGGAAGTTTGTTTTTTCCCATCAAGTTAGAGAAGAGATGAACTGGTTATTTTCCTAAAGCTTCCTAAGGTTATCTTCATAATTCATGTGACTATTGCTGCCAAGATTTGCTAACAAAACACAATTATGTGGTAACCGAATTCTTATAAATTTTCAGTACTGAAAAAAGTACCAAAAAACCCTCAAAAAATAAAATCAAAGCAGAAATAATTCTCCACATAAAATATATTCTCAGTTGAATTAAAAAATATTTATTATAATTATTGAAATATACATGAAGAGGTTTGTGGCAGTGGCTAAGCTCTGATAGTGGTAGAACGCCGTCAGAAACTGCTATTGCTCAAATCTGAGCTCCAGCACTTTTAAGTTGTGAAGTCTTGAGATACTTAGATAGCATCCTGCAGCCACAAAGTTTCCACTGGAAAAAATAAGAATTAGAACAGTTGGGGTGCGTGCGTGGCTCAGTGAGTTAAGCATCTGACTCTTGACTTTGGCTCAGGTCATGATCTCAGTATTGTGAGATTGAGCCCACATTGGGCTCCGTGCCAGGCATAAAGCCTGCTTAAGATTCTCTCTCCCCCTCTTCCTCTGCCCCTCCCCCATCTCTTTCTTTCTGTCTCTCTCAAAAAAAAAAAAAAAGAAAAGAAAAGAAAAAGAATTGTAACGTTGTCACATGGAGTTAATGAAATAATTCATGTATGGTTCTTCTCCTGAGTAAGTACTATATAAATATTAGCTGTTAATATTATTTGCTCTTTCCTTGGATTTCCTTCCATTCAATTTTTTTTTTCAGCTGAGTAGAGTTAATGATGATTGGAGCTGTTTCCAAACTAGATGTGCTTTGGAACTCATCCTTATCAAATATTCTGCAAAATCAGTCTTCTGATTGAAGAAAGATTTATCCCTTCAGTGGATATTCACAGATAAGATTGCCAGATAAAATAAGGTTGCCCAGTTAAATTTGGATATTCACAATTAGGGTCCCCAGATAAAATATGTCCAATTAAATTTGAATTTCAGATAAATAACAAATAAGTTTTTAGCATAAGAATGTCCCAGATATTGTGTAGGACATGCTTACTGTAGGACCCATAATTATTCATTGTTTATATGAAATTCAAATTTAACTGAATATTCTGTATTTTATTTGCTAAATCAGGCAACCTTATTCATAGTGCAATTAGTGTTTAGGAAAACATTGTAAAGAAACATGCTTAACTTGATTTAATCCAATTATTCATAAAATTTATTCGACCATAGAACACTTTTTGAAGGTAATATCTATTACTACATTGATGGACACAAATCGGGAAAAGTTCTTTTTAGTCTCATTCCTTAATTTTATAGGTAAGGAAAATGAAAGAAGCTAATATGCTAAATTTTTCCTGACAACAGAGATCAGGTGTTAGTCCCCTAATCAGGTTGATCATGTTCTCTGTTTGTTCCAGAAAAATTAAGTCCTGTTCTTTCATTTTTGTCTTTAGTGATTTAAAAGCTCTGAAAGAAGTTCTGCTTTGTAAAATTAACTTATCTGTACACATACTTATTTAGACATCAGTGACTTTTTGCATGTATTATCTTATTCACTTTATTCATATTATCCACTTTAAAATTATCCACTTTTTCTTCTTACTAGAAAGGTATTGGTTACAAAAACTATGGAATAGTAAATTTCCAATTTATTCCTTCAAATAGATTGAATATATGTTATAAATGCATACATACACCAAACACCTAAAAAAAAAACATTTGAATTCATTATGGAATCATGGACAAAGTTTTATCAGAATATCCAACACAATAGCATGATTTCCATCCACAAGTCCTAAGTTGCTAGTGCCATCAAGAAAGAAATGAACCACCATATACATAAATAAACCTCTTTTTACTTCAATAGAAGTTTGGAATGCAAACATGTGAGTGTGGGGAATGTGATTGAAAGAATGAAAAAGGTGTAATTTAAGAAAAACTTGAATTTTGTATTTCTGTATTTTAGCAAAAGCATCATAGAATATTTTGGTCAAATATTTTGGTCAAATAATTTTCATTTAATTTTCTGAATTAATTGCCATGCTTTTGAAAATTAATACATTTCATTGTTCTAAAGCTAAAATATTGGTTACACAGTCGTTTCAGTCTTCCTTAGACATAATGTGTGTATCTGTTTTTCTTCTAGAGGCACTGCTTTAAAATTTCTAAGCTAATCTATTTCTTATAATATTTTTGGTGGAGTTTAATGGCCTGTCCTTGCAAAGGTTATACAATACTAAAGAACGATTTAAAGTCAGGAGTATTTGAGAATAGCAGATTTTTTATATTTACTTTCAACGCGTGGGTGTTCATGTAACTTAAGAAAACCACTCCTGGGCAGTTCATGTAGTGTGATACATTTTTAAAGTTCATGTTTTCCCTAGAAAATGTTTTAAATCCTATAGCGAAGATTAAATTCTTGATCCCTCTTGCATGTGATAAACCCCAGCTTGTCTAGTAGTTTAAAGCCAAAGGCATGCTTAAATAACAGGTGCATGACTCTTGAAATTAGCAGTTTTTAGTTTTTCTGTTTACTGTAATTACCTAGAATGCCCAGAGTTATTTACTCAGGGTAACCTGTTTATGTATTTTCCTTTTTAATATTTACTCTTGCAAGAGCTTCAGGGCTATGTATAATTATTCTCTGTAGAAATAATCAAGATGGTATATTTACTGTACTTCCCTAAAACATGTAATATGCATAGGTAAGTTGGAGACTTAAATTCATTAAATTGGGAAAATAGTTGGGAAATATTTGTATGTAAAGGATTAGATGACAATATGTCTTGTAGTAGCAATAATTGAACATTTAAATATATATTATTAATTTTATGTTTTCTATGTTTTTTACTCTCTTGATTTGAAAATTCAGTTTCTTTTTTCTAAAAATTTTTATTTCCTGAATGTTAATAAATTTCTTTCTAGCCAATAGCAAATCTTTATGTTTGAAAAATTGTTTGGAGTAATTGAAATTTCTGTGGCTAAATTATGTAGCTAAATGCCACAGCCTACCATAACTGGCAAAAACAACAACAAATCTGTTATGAAAGAAAAAACAATAAATTAACAATGAAATTCTAATTAAGTAAAATTACTCTTTGAACTCATTCATTAAATATATTTCTTATATAACATCATCTAAACATAAAGATCACATATTACCTACTTTTATATTATATTATATATTCATTATTTGTGATTGCTAAAGTCCAGGTGTTAAATGCTGAAATCTTTTTCAAGACAAACTAATTATCTACCATATAATGGGATTCTATTATTTAGAGAAAAAATATTGAATATTTTAAAAGTGATAGATTGCAGAACATTTAATTACTATAATACTGCATTTGATAAAACTTGGTCATGATAAAAGGCCTTAGAAATCAATATTGACTTAATAAAATTGTTAAATAACTTTTAAGTAAAAATGCACCATTTAGAGTAATAAGTAAGATATGTTAACTTATAATAGCATCTGTTACCTCCCCTAAATCCAAACAAATCTATCACAAATTCTGATAAGTTGATAATCTTCATAAAAATTATATCAATTAGTAACTATTTCAACAGTCATACAATTAAATAAGCCATAATTGACAATTCCAACAATACTCTGATATGAAGAAAACTCCAAATTGTCAGTTTCGTTGTGTTGACTCTAATAGAAATGAGAGTTAAACCATATGTTGAAAATAATGGTTTATATTTGTAGCTGAAATTTTGATAAGAAAACCCCATGTTTGTACTTAAACTTGTGTCAGTTCATTCCTTCTTATACAAGTTTCCCATTATTTATATGTTTCACAACTATATTAGACCTAGATGTAAAAATTAGCATATTATATTTTATACATATTCTTCCATCACCAAGTACAACAGAAAGCATTTCTTCCAGAAGTTATTAAATCTAAAGAGATTTAAAACAGATAAAATCCAATGACCAACCAAATGAAAGCTTAAAGTGATGAGGAACATTTTTCAGACTTTATGTCATGCTTTCAATTATGATTAGGGTTGTATATTTCTGTTGTGCAGAAAGGTTCCAATATTCAAATATAGTATACTTTCAAGATAAGCTAGCATTCATATCCTGTCAAAACGGTGTGGCTTATTTTTTTGATTACCTAGAGCAAAATAACATTATCATTAAAGTTTTGATCCATATTATTATGATTAGGATAATTACATGGATTATGATTAGATACTTTGCAGGTTTTTTTCTTTACTAACTAGTTTTCTTTAAATTTTTTAAAAAATCAATGCCATCTGTAAATTTTTTAACTTTATCACTTTTTTAAGTGGGAAAATTATTAACTGGGAAAATTATTTTATTTTCAGTGTACATTTTAATAATTAGAGTAAAGTATGCTTCTGTAGTAAATTCATTTCCTTTATATGTTCCAATAATCTGAGCGTTAAGAAGTCTTATTTACCATCTTATCATTTGTGTTTGTCTTAAAACTTAAAAATATTTTTTTCAATTTATTTGAAAAAGAGTGAATGAATGATCTATATGTTCATGTTAGTAAATGTATAACATAATGGTCAAGTGTATGCATATAAGTATACATGTGGCAAAAATTTAACTTCTGAGATATTTAGAATTATAGGAGAAATAATAAGTTTTGAACAATCAAATAAGACATAGTTTTGTACTGATTTTTCACTATTTTGTGGAGCATGAAACTCGGAATCAGTTTTTTTTTTCCTTAGAAAATACCCAAATGAAAAGTAAGAAAATGTTTTGTTCATAATGGAAATCTATTTTCAATATATCCATGTTTATACATGTGCCTATATTAGATTCCTATTATTGCTGTAACAAATCACCACAAATTTAGTGGA
This sequence comes from Ursus maritimus, assembly GCF_017311325.1. Classification (NCBI taxonomy): domain Eukaryota; kingdom Metazoa; phylum Chordata; class Mammalia; order Carnivora; family Ursidae; genus Ursus; species Ursus maritimus. The sequence goes on from NW_024423344.1 coordinate 37,820,933, forward strand.
TTAAACCAGTGCAACTATATTTTTACATTTCTGAAGTTCAGAAGTTCCAATTCATCTGACTAAGCTGAGGTCCTCATGATAATAGGCATGGTTCCTTCTGGAGGCACTAGGGGAATCCATTTTCTCAGTCCTCTTCATTTATAGAGGCTGTCTGCATTCCTTGGTTCATAGTATCCTCCTACATCTTCAAATGCAGCAATATAATAACTTCCTCTTCTAATCCCTCACTTCCACTCTGTTTCTCTGTCTCTCTTTCTCTCACTCTTTGCATATCTCTTTCTTTTTTGCTGTACTTCTGAATCATATCAAATTCTTTTCTTCTTTTTTTCTTTTTCTTTTCTTTTTTTTTTTTTTTTTTTTGAGAGAGCATGCATGTGAGCAGGGGTTGGTGGTGGGGGGACAGAAGGAGAGAGAGAGAGAATCTTAAGCAGGCTCCACATCCTGCACAGAGCCTATTCGGGGCTCCCTCTCCTGACACTGAGGTCATGACCTGAGCCAAAACTTAAGAGTCGATGTTAAGACAACTGAGCCACTCAGGGGCCCCTCAAATTCTTTTCAATGAACCCCCTGTGTAAAAGAATACTTAGACTTTTGATCCCTCTAAGGCACTAGCGAAAAGTTGTTGGGCCACACTGTTGAATTTCTCTCCACAGCACACCTGTTACAATAAAATTTATTTTTGCTCATTTTATATGTCACCATATTTGGCTCTTGCTTAGCTTCCCTAAGTTCCTCTTGGCTCTCCTCCATGTGCTTTGTCATCCTGGTATCTTTCCTGAAGGATTAGCAGCTATGTGAAATATATCCAGTCTCATTGCTACCACAGAGAACTAGAGAGTTATCAAAAAATAAATTGTCCGTCAAAATTCTGTTTATAACTAGTACATATAACCGGTTGATAGTTTTAGCTCTTACATTTAGTCTTTGGTTCATTCAGAGTTAATTTTTTATATGGTGTAAGATAGGTGTCTATCTTCATTCTTTGGAATGTGCATATCCAGTTTTCTCAACATCATTTGTTGATATTATAAATTTTACGTAGAAGGAGGAAATAATATAATTTGTGTTTTTTTAAGTTAAATTTAGATGTTCTGAAATTGAATTGAAAGCAAATTAGAGTGGTAGCAGTGTAAGTGATAAGGAGTTTCTTTTAGTAATTTCACCAAGATGTGATGGTAAACTGGAATAGGTTTATAGAAACAAAAATAGAGTAGGTAGATTAGAGATACATTTGGAAGTTAAACACAATTTAATGGGGAATTTACTCTAGATGATGAGAGAAATGTGTGAAAGAAAATACACATACTTCCAACAGCAGAAGGTATACATATGTATATAATACAACAGATGGTAAGAGGAAGAAAAATATTTAGGAAATTTTAGAATTTCAGGTAGATAAAAAACTCAGCTTTAGGTGTGTATGTGTGTGTGTATAATTTTTATTGAAGTATAGAGTACAGTTGAGATATGATATTACATTAATTTCAGGTGTACAACATAGTGATTCAACTAGTCTCTGTGTTATGCTGTGCTCACCACAAGGGCAGCTGCAATCTTTCATCATACAACACTATTACAGACCGTAGACTATGTTCTCTATGCTGTACCTTTCACCCATTATGCCCATTCCTCCACCCACTCCCCTCTGGAAACTACCAGTTTATTCTCTGTGTTTATGGGTATGTTTCTGCTATTTTTGTTTTTCATTTATTTTTGTTTGTTTCTTTTTTTTTAATTCTACATATGAGTGAAACATATGGTATTTGTCTTTATCTATCTAAATTATTTTACTTAGTATAATGCCCTCAAGGTCTATCCATGTTGTCTCAAATGGTAGATCTCATTCTTTTTTATGGCTGAGTTATATTCCTGTGTGTGTGTGTCTGTGTGTATTCCATCTCTTTCTTATCCATTCATCTATGGATGGACACTAGGGTTGCTTCCTTATCTTGGCTATTGTAAATAATGCGTCAGTAAATATAAGCGTGCATGTATCTTTTAGAATTAGTGTTTGAGTAAATACTGGCGGTGGAATGACTGGATCACGCAGTAATTCTATTTTTAATTTTTTGAGGAAACTTCATACTGTTTTCCACAGTGGCTACACCAATTTACATTCCCACCAAGAGTGCACATGGGTTCCTTTTTTCCACATCCTCACCAACCCTTGTTATTTCTTGTCTTTTCAATAATAGCCATTCTGATGGGTGTAAGGTAACGTCTCATTGTCATTTTGATTTGCGTTTCCCTGATGATTAGTGATGTTGAGCATCTTTTCATATGTCTGTTGGTCATCTGTATGTCTTCTTTAGAAAAATGTCTGTTTGGGTCCTCTCCCAATTTTTAATTATTTATTGGGTTTTTTTTGGTGTTGAGTTGTGTAAGTTCTTTATGTATTTTAGATATTAACCCCTTTTTAGATATATTATTTATGAATATCTTTTCCCATTCGTTAGGTTGCCTTTTTGTTTTGTTGATTGTTCCCTTAACTCACTGTACAAAAGCTTTTGTTTTAGTGTAGTCCAAATAGTTTATTTTTGGTTTTACCTTTCCTGAAGAGTCATATCTAGAAAAATATTGCTAAGGCTAATGTCCAAGAGATTACTGCCTAAATTTTCTTCTGGGAGTTTAGGGTTTTGTTTTGTTTTTTTAAGATTTTTATTTATTTGTTAGAGAGCACAAGCAGGGGGAGTGGCAGGCAGAGGGAGAAGCAGGCTCCCCAGTGAGCTGGGAGCCAGAGTGGGACTCAATCCCAGGATCCTGGGATCATGACCTGAGCTGAAGGCAGGTGCTTAACTGACTGAGCCACCCAGGCATCCCATTCTTCTAGGAGTTTTTTTAATTTCATGTTTCACATTTAGATTTTTAATCCATTTTGAGTTTATTTTTGTGTACAGTGTAAGAAAAGGGTCCGCTTTCATCCTTTTGCATATAGCTGTCCAGTTTTCCCAGCACCATTTGTTTAAGAAACTTTTTCCCCCATTGTATATTCTTGCCTCCTTTGTCATAAATTTACTGACCATATAAGCTTGGGTTTATTTTGGGGGTCTCTGTCCTGTTCTAGTGATCTATGTGTATATTTTTGTGCCAATACCATACTATTTTGATTCCTATAGCTTTGTAATATTACTTTAAATCTGGGATTGTGATGCCTCCAGCTTTGTCCCTTCTTAAGATTACTTTGTTTGTGGTCTTTTGTGGCTCCATACAAATTTTAGTATTATTCATTCTACTTCCATAAAAAAATGCTATTGGTATTTTGATAAGGACTGCATTGAATCTGGATTGCTTTGAGTAGAATGGACATTTGTTCGTGTTGTCATCTTCAATATCTTTCATCAATGTTTTATAGTATTCAGAGTACAAATCCTACCTCACTAGTTTATTCCTAGTATTTTCTTCTTTCTGGTGCAGTTGTAAATGGAATTGCTCTCTTAATTTCTCTTTCTGTTACTTTATTAGTGTATAGAAATGCAACATATTTCTATGTTAATTTTGTATCCCACAAGTTTACTGAATTCATTTCTTCTAACAGTTTTTTTGGTGGCCTCAGTGAGACATAATTCACATACCTATGCCAATAAAGGAATATTGAAAGCCACAGTGAAAAAAATGAAAAAAGAACAAATTCAAGGAAAGAAATGAAAAATGGAAAAATTTAAATGACATATTGTGTTCATTTGATATAGAGTGAAAAAAACACCTAACCATGGATTGATTTGAGCAGATATAGCAATTTGTCAGACAGTCCATAAAGTGAACTCCAAAAAAATCATTGGATAAACCTTGTACAATCCTTTCCCCTTGAGTGTCGTGGAATCTGAAATTTGATTCTAGCCCTTAGAGGGTAGTAAATGTGATAGTATGATCACTTCCATTATTAGGTTTATTACACATTGTTATTAGAAGACTTTGTCTTAGGGGTGCCTGGGTGGCTCAGTCATTAAGCATCTGCCTTCGGCTCAGGGCATTATCCCAAAATTCTGGGATCGAGCCCCGCATCGGGCTCCTCCTCTGGGAACCTGCTTTTTCCTCTCCCACTCCCCCTGCTTGTGTCCCCTCTCTCACTGGCTGTCTCTTTCTGTCAAATAAATAAATAAAATCTTAAAAAAAAAAAACAGAAGACTTTGTCTTAGACAAAGACTGGAGAAAGATTTTCCTGCTGGCCTTAAAAAAGTAAATTGCAATGATTTGACAGGCTCTGTAAGACTGCTGCATGGCAAGGCACAGTGCATGGCATTAGGATCTGAGGGAGGCTTTCTGCAAATCCCACACGAAGCCAGGCCCTTTGTTATACAACAAGGAAGTGAATTTTTTTCATCAAACGGAGCTTGGAGGCATATCCCAGTCCACCTCAGGATATAAATTTAGCTTGCTGACACCTTAATTTTTGCCTTGTGAGACCCTAAGTAGCAGAGCCATGCCTGGACTTCTAACCCATGGAAAACAAGATAGTTGTGTATTGCTAAACTGTTAAGCGTGTGGTAATTTGTTACACAGCAATAGAAAAATAGTACAGCGTTTTTATGTAGGTGGCTAGTGTGTGAGGACAGTAAGTCATTTGTCCACACAGCCTGCCTATTTTCCTCTGCTGGCATTTACTGTTCAAAGTAGAAAGTTCAAAGTGATTTTCTTTTTTCTATTTAGAAGACAGCAACCTCAGTGAAGCTTGTCCTGGTGAGTAAAACTTAAGTATAGCAATAGGATATTAAACATATTTGAAGTATATGCACAGCATGATATTGTACTTGCTTCATTTTTAGTGTAGTATAGCAAGTTTAACTGCCTGATGCCAATTAGACATAATGAGAATTATGGAGCTAAACCACGGTGCGCTACACTGAAAATCGACTCATTGGGGTTCTTACTGACTTTATGCTTTTTCTTGAAGGACATATAAACTTTGTTAAGGCTTCTCTTTTTTCTTACCTAAGAAACATCGGTTACATCATTTATTTATTAAACATTTATTAACTTTAATTAATAAAATTAGTTTTTACATCTCTTCACCAGGGAAAAGCTAAAATTAGTTTAAATTTTGATGTCGGCACTTTATTAAGCCAAAATTTGCAAAACATTCTAACAGATCCCCCTTGTTTCTTGAGAATTAATAGTATGTGTATGACCAATTTTAATTTTGAATAAAGCTCTCAAATATGTGTAGGTGGGTACTGATATAAAATTCTAGATAATTTAAATGATAAATCTTTATCATAGATTCTAATTATTTGTGACCATTGAATTCAAGTAGGAATCCCAGAAATATGAATGTATCTTCTGACATATTATTTTAAATAATAACACAAGATTTTGGTGTTAAAACTAAAAATCTAGAATAATTTATTTGAAAAAAATCAAATCTAATGAAACAAAACACACACACACACACACACACACACATACAAACAGACATGGACACAAAGTTGCCTTCAGAAAACTCAGAATTCCAAACTGAACCACAGGAATATTTCCTTCCCAAACCACAGAATGTGAACTAAATAGCTACTCCTTTGGGTTTTAGATAAAAGATAAAAGGCTTCTTGACATTGTGTTCATTCAACAAATGCTGATACAGCACTGACATTGGATCAGAAATGGATATAAGCACCTCAACAAATTACGTCATTAATCCTTATGACAGCCTTCTAGAATTAATCAGAAATTATTTTTTTAAGAAAATGTAGTTCTTTATTCATTTGTAAAGAATCCACCCAAGTTGTTCAATGATCATAATGCAGACAGAGCCAAGGCTGAGGAAACCATTCTTTTTAGCTTTTTCTGATTTAAGATTAGTATGTACTTACATTATTGGTAGAATAGAGGGATTGATATTTGCTTAATTGAAAATCACTAAAGAAATCTCAGTCTTGGGATCCCTGGGTGGTTCATTCAGTTAAGCGTCTGCCTTGGGCTCAAGTCATGATTCCAGGGTCCTGGGATGGAGCCCATAGTCAGGGTCCCTGCTCAGCAGGGAGTCTGCTTCTCCCTCTCCTGCTCCCCTTAATCTCAGCTTTTACAAAGATAATTTTCCGAAACTAACTCATGGGTTGCTGAAATTATTTACTGTGTATACTATAAAAAATTATTCTCTAAATTATGTACATGGTGCAGCAACACATCTTTCTCCATCAAATTTCCGTATGGTGTACTGCTCCCACCTTTCTTCACCGTAGCAAAACCTGGTCAACCAGACTTGAACATGAACTTCATTTTCTTGGTGTACAATAGAATCTGGCTAGAATCGCCTTTGAAGTACAGCCAAATGTAGGCAAGCCCAATTGTGACTTGTCCCACCCTAAAAATTGATGCTTATTTCACCAAAAGGTCAGGATTCGGAGACAGTCTAAACTCTTTGTCTGTGCAATTGTCTGAGACAGACTTAGGAGCACAACAATTTCTCAATAATATTCAGTTTTCTGTGATTGATCATTTCACAGAAACATTATGTTCCTGTTGAGAATTTAATACAGCTTTAGGACATCTCCTATCTGATGCATTTTCAGTAACCATCTACCTTTTACGGCCCAAGGTCACCTATTCTGCCTTAGATTCTCACTCCCATACTCTTTTGTGTTTCCTCTATCCTTATCCAAAACATTTTTCCCTGACTTCAGAGTCCCAATTTCATAATTAAGCTCTTATATATCTTTGGCTTCATATTGTTCTCCTGTCTCCTAGAGGTCATAAGTAAAACGTAGCATTCTTTGTTACACTTCTTTTAGGTTTTTAATATCTATGTTGTTTAAATTATCCTGAATGCACACATGAGGGTTTTGTATTGGACAGACAAATTATTGATACTTAAATAATATTTGCACCATCTCCCCTTTGCCTCACTTCTTATTCCTGGGGCAATGTGCAGAGAGCCATGGTTATCCAATACATATAAGGGTCTGTACGATAGATGAAGAACACAGAAATATGAATGTTATCTGCTTCTATGTATTTCTTCCCCCATCCCTCCTGAAAGAATGAAGAAAAACCTTTGCTCCAAAGTAAAAATCCTGAGTCCTTACTTTAATTTAGAATGTAAATAAATTTCTCCAGGGGAAAGATAAGTCCTGGATATCAGCCCCACCCCACACCCACCCTTTGAAATATAAAATATATTTCTGAGAGGTAAATGTCTGGAGTTCTCTTTCTGTTAATCAGTCATAAATTACACTCCAAGGCTAATTCTTTTAGTTTTGGGTCCCAAGATTCAGTAATTTTTTTTTTTTCAGAAAGCCCTAACAACACAAAAACATGCACATAAAATTCACAGTTCCACAACTGCTTTATTTTTGGGCTTTGGAAGTGGAAATTCTTTATCGGGTTGACATTCCCTGATTTTCCACTATAATTTCTAGATCCTCACTCAACCACCTAAACAATTTCTTCTTTGGAAGCTCATATCATGTATCTCTTCCTCACTGTTTCACCTCATTAAAAATATCTGCTTTCATCCTCACCCTTTCCTACCTCTATCAAAAAAGTCCCACCGAAGTCTTGGAATAAATTTGAATTATTTTAATATGTATAAGTATGATCTATACAATAATTTATAGTTTTATAACTTTTTCATATATATAATCTTTATCTGAACTCAAACACAATTCACTCACTTATATGGATACTTGGAAGACTCTGTCATCATCTATAATTTTACTACCTCTAAAATAATTCTATGGCCTCAAATACTTATCTTAAATTTTTTTTCACTTCATTAATCGCATTGGATATGTTGTTTTACCTCACTGGGAGTTTCGTAACTTTGTCATCCCATATTACTAATCTATGTGCCCCTTTTCTCTGTTATCTTTTGGATGGACAGGTCCTGCCACTATAAACATGACGGACCAACTCTCTAGCAGTGAAATTTTCTCATTTGTTCCTTGAGCATCCCACATTTTTTCCTCAAATATCTCCCTTGTGATTTTCCATTTCTGTATTCTCTCACCTTCTACCTGGATATAGAGAATCCACAAAAGGACACCATGTTTCTAGAAGATAGCAGAGCAAAAATATAGGGGGAGGCCTGGGCCCCTGAAGCAATGTTGTTTTTGGTCATTTTACTATTTAATAAAATATTCATCCCCCAAAAGTGGCTTAAGGCAGCAACAATTTATTACATCTCATATTTCTGTGGGTTGACTTAGCAGTTCTTTTGTTCTCTGTGGTGTTGGTTGAAGTATTAGGATGGATGAACAATCCACAATGTTCTTATTCACCAGGTGGTAGTTGGTGCTGACTGCCAGCTAGGACCTCAGGTGGACGTGCAGGCCAGGAGCCTCAGTTCTTCTCCACATGGGCCTTTGCATATAGGTACTTGGACTTCCTCACAGTATCGGTATTTGGGTTCCAAAAAGGAGCATTTCAAGTGGCAAAACAGAAGCTTATGGAACTCTTAAGGTCCTGTGTCATGATTTAAACATTATTACTTCTTGTTTTATTAGTCAGAATAAATCATTGGGCAATGCCAGCTTCAAGGGGAAGAAAAATGGGCTCCTTATTTCAATAGGAAAAGGGCAAGGAATTTCTAGTCATCTTTAATTGAGTACAGTCCACTCTCAGGTTACAAATTATTTATGTTCCTTACACATGTAAAATACGATCAGTCTTTCCTGAAACCTTACGAGTTTCTTCCCATTACAATATGAAGTTCAGTCTCAAAGTCATCCAGGTTTTTGTCATATAGATGTGATTAGAGACAGATGAGGCTCTGTTGGGTCTTTCTATGTGTGCAATGACCTATAAACTAAAGTGATATTTTATTTCTTTCCCAAACACCAAATTCACTAGAAGACAACATTTATTATTATAATTAACATGGAGTTTGGAGCCTTACCCCTTTTTCTTTGCTGGCAGATACGCATCTTATCCTCTGCATGTTGATACTAATTAGTGCTACAGGGAACAATTAATGTAGGTGAAAGTGATAGAAAGTGTGTGTGTGTGTGTGTGAGAGAGAGAGAGAGAGATAGGGAGTACCTTGATTAAATTTTACATAAAGTTACCAGCAAAGGTATTGCCGTCAGGATAACTTTTGAGTAAAGAACTGATCAAAGGAAGATAGCAAGGCATGCCCTAATTTGGCAGTGACAAAAGTAGGAGAACTTTTTAAGGTTCTTAGAATAATCTTGGTAAGGGACATTGGTGGTTTGGACCACAAAATAAACTTGGAGGGGGTAAAAAGAGAGAAAATTCTGGATATTTTTGGAAACAGTGCCAAGATAAGTTTTTGGTGAATGGCTGGGACAAGAGAGAAAAAGAGTTCAAGTAAGATTAACTGCAACAATTTTTACATGAAAGGAAGTAGAGGAATAGGGTAGGAAGTAGAGGAATAGGATTGCTATTATCTGACTTGGGAGACTATCTGCAGGATAAGATTTAGAGGAAAAGTTCAAAATTTAAGTTTTAGATAGGTTAAGTTTGTAATTCCTATTAGGTTTCTAATGAAAATGGACATGAAGAGTAAGCATTTGGACATTTGAGCCTAGAATTCTTGAAATGTGAGTGGCCACTCAAGTAAGATGAAGATTTAAGATCTGACCAGTGGCTATTAAAATGTGAACGTCCCTTGCATCCTTGACGGAACCATTTTATTGGAATGGTGGAGATAAGTCTGGCTCGGGTTTAATCCGGGAGAATGGGAAGAGAACATTTGGAAACACTGTATTTTGACAACTTTTCAATCCACAGCATTCATAGGGAGTCTTGCGGTTTCTGATTCCCTGAAACAGATTTGTAAATTTTTAATAGCATAACCATCACAAAGAAATTTTGCCCATTGTCTTGTTCATCACAGGACATTTAGATTTGAAAATCTAGAGGTTTTACCCACATATGGGAAAACTAAACATGTTCAAAAAGGAGTTAGAATTATATCCTAATATAGGAACTGGTGACACATTATAAAATATTCAATCAAAATGCTTGTTCAGAGCAATTCTGATATTTTAAGAAGACTTATCTGAAAATAAAGCTGCCTGATTGAAGGTCAAAAGGCCCAATCCATTACAGGACTTTTCCTTTTAAAATTTTTGCTAGCCAGGAATAGTTCACAAATCAGGAAGTAGAAAAAAATTGAGTTAAAATATTAAGAAAGGAAAGTTGATTTCTGTTCTTCATTTCCTTTGACAGAAATAGAATTATATTTCAACTAATTAGTTCATTGTGTAAGTGGACACACTGGATGCAAGTTAAGCGCTATGTAAGCTGGAGTAGATGATTCAACAATATTGGAGTTGTTTGAGCTAAGATCTTGGAAGTAGAAGTTTTTTACACTGGGGTCTATGAATTTGATAAATTCATGCTCTACTTTTCAGTATGTTTTCATATAGGAGGGACCAAGGATTACCAGGCAGGGCTACCTTATACAACCTACAAAATACATGAGGTAGGTACTGAGAGCCTGACAACATGTTGCCCCCCTAAGCTCCTCAGTTTCCTATTGGAAAGTTCACAAAGTCACCATCTTACTTACCACAAATAATATGTGCCTCACAATGTTTTTTTATTCACTTTTCTCCTGCCCATGTTCACTCTAAAATTCTGGTTCAAATATGAGTGATCACTTAAAAAATATGAGGATTAAGGTATGACCAATGGCTATTGCAATGTGAAACTTGCATCCTTGACAGAGCTATTTTACTGGAGGTGTGGGAATATGAATCTGGCACATTGTGCTGTGGCTGATTTCAGTGAATTGTTAGTAGATTAATGGCAATTATTTTTTCATGAGTGTTAATTTAGGGTAAATAAATATATTTCAAGTTTGGTCAGTTTTTACAAAGGTTATTTTGTTGTGTTAATAACATTTGTTGTGGTAAAATTCGCTTTATTTTGTCCCAAGGAAAAAATCTATATCTGTACATATTTTATTAAGTAGAAAAAAATATGCCAGTGAGAAAATTGGTACAATTTTTTACACTAAATATTTAATATCTCCAAATGTATTTTAATCCCAGCAACACATAGACAGTTTTCTAGTATTTCCTCTTGAAATTACTATAGATTTCAGTTTACATCATAACACTGAGCAGTTTTAGGCTGGCGAATCCCCTATTATTAGAAAAGCAACAAGAGTAAAAACAATTGAAAACAGGCACTGAATGAGTACTTAGCCTAATCATTCTCCGGACATTTAAATGTTGAAGGAGTGTACTATTTTACCTAAATGAATTAGTAATAGAATTTTTAGATCAATAGTTATGTATGCAATACACAAAGGAAATAATTTCAGCCTGTGGGAGAGAGAAGGCATTGGTTAGAAAGAACTATTCCCAAATCATACATCTGTTTTCTTTACCAATATGTCTAGAATGGACCACTAAATCTACTCACCTCTGTTCTGTACATGTATTTAGTTCAATGAATATTAAGGTCAATAAATTTTCTTCAAGCCATTTATTATTCATTTTCTGAATGTTGGATGTTGTGAAATACAGCTATAAACCAAACACAGATTTATCCTTCAAAATATAATGGAAATGAAAATACTTCAAGTAAAAGATTTAAAATTCAGTGTATTAAGTGTCGTGATAGGGATATGCATAAAGGTTGTTTATCTAAATCAGATCAAGAATGAGGAGTCATGAGGAGGTACACTAGGAGAAGGCTTCTTATATAAAGACAAGACTTGGCTGACATGTCAAGGACATCTACATTAGTAGTCCAGACAAAGTCATGTTCAAATTCCATGAGTTGTGATAGAGCATAATCCATTAAAGGATCAAAAAGTAATTGAGTATAGATATCGCCTATCATTTGTGACAATTCTAGTAGTAAGAGTTAAAGTAGGAAGAATGAGTAGGATGAAGACGCTTAAGGGTATCTTTGTGAAAAAAAAAGTAAAAGAGTTTGTCTTCATCCTAAAAGCAATGTATACAGCAGAAATATTTTAAGCAGAAGAATGTCACAGAGAGTTTAATTATTCTGGAGGGCTAGATAAAGACATTTCTATGGGAATGCTTAAATGACAGAGATAGTTTAGCTTGTGTTAAATGGCCTCACCTAGTGTCTTAAATAATACCAAATTTGGATTAATTGAGATATGTATGGAGATATTTATCCACTCATCTATATATCTTTATCTGTCCACCATACTGGATGGTTAAAATAATGCCATTAATTATTAACTCTGTACATCTTGGCTATAAGAAAGGCCAAGAAAGAGTCAGCACAGTAATTCTAGATCTATTTTTTTCTGAAGGGTCCCAGTGAAAGTTAAACTAAGGAAGTTATATTGTTTTATTTGCCCTTGAAAGGAAAAGGAGAGAGAGGAATACTGGACAGAAGAAGTACCCACATGAATTACTCTTATTTTTAAGAAGTAGATCTGTACCATGTTTTTGATGAAAGGGAACTACCAAGTTTGGGAAAAATTATCTCTGTTCTTCATGTATTCTATTCTGTGTTGAGATATAGGTGGACCCTCAGTAAAACAAATTTTTATTTTATTTTATTTTATTTATTTTTTTAATAATATTTTTTATTATATTATGTTAGTCACCATACAGTACATCCCTAGTTTTTGATGTAAAGTTCCATGATTCATTTCTTGCATATAACACCCAGTGCACCATGCAATACGTGCCCTCCTTAATACCCATCGCCAGCCTGTCCCATTTCCCCCCGTAAAACAAATTTTTATTCCTTCATCTAACCTGTTACGTGTTTAGATTGGGGAAGACTAGCAGGATAGAAAGAGTAAGAGAAAGAAATGACATTCTTTCAGCCCCTAGCTATATTTCAGAATATAAGGTTGAGAAGGAGCTGGTGTGAGACCATCCTTCAGTGATTTACAAAGTAGGGTCACAAATTGGGATCATCCCCCAGATCAGCAGGCCCTGAAATGACCTCTAAATGCCTCCTACAATGCTACCTCAATACACGTAAGAAAGGATCACATTTCAAGATGTATTTGCTTATTTATACTCTGTTTTGTTTCTCACATATGTGGAATGGCATAAAACAGAAACAAACTGTAAAATGATAAAATATAAACTAAAATGAGGATCAGATTATAACATGAATTAAGAATAATGTCTTAGAAATTTTATCACAATTAAGGGGTAGATAATGTCATATACAGTTGCTACATATGAGGCACAAATTAGGCTTTGATTATTCTGGAAGTCAAAATGAAAAAAGGAAAACAGTCTTTTTACATACTGAGCATTGTTAATAAAGAGGTTTATGTCAGATCTCATGAAAAAACAAGCTCTTCCTGTCATGTAGCTGTAAAAAAAAATATTGGTTTCTAATATCTCTTCTCTCTAAAAAAAAAAAGAAGGAAAGGAAAGGAAAGGAAAGGAAAGGAAAGGAAAGGAAAGGAGGAAGGGAGGGAGGGAGGGAGGGAGGAAGGAAGGAAGGAAGGAAGGAAGGAAGGAAGGAAGGAAGGAAGGAAGGAAAAAGGAAAATATTTATCTTCTAAATCTTTTCATTTTCAGAGCAAATTTTCTTGAGTTATCTAAGGACAATACTTTCTCAGCTCCCTTTTCCCTTTCCAATTGGGATTCCATCCTCACCATTTTGTCAAGAGTACTTTTGCCAGAGTAATAGATAAAGCTATAAGGTGCCCTTTACTTCTGGATTTTGACAATGTCTAAAGAATCTTAATTTTTATTCAGTGTCACTTTGAATTTCTGCAAAATGGGTGTAGTGAATTATAGTTATAAAATAACCAGCTTTACATTTTATATTACATTTGAGAAAAAAGAAAGGAAGAGAAAATAAAATTACAAATATTGGTAATGTCATTAGTAATTTAAATGAAAAAATACATCTTTTGTGAACACAATATATTTGCTGAGTGGCAGGAACAAACACAATTAATCCTATAAAATTTTCTGAAATAATTATTTTAAAAATATAAATACCCACAATCACATTTCTTGGTATTTATTCAAATGAATTGAAAACTTATATCTACACAAAAACTTACATCCAGATGTTTAATCAGCTTTCTTCACAACTGCCAAAACTTGGAAATAGTCAAGATGTCCTTTAATAGGGGAATGAATAAATAGACTTAAGTACACCAAACAATGGAATATGATTCAGCATTAAAAAGAAATGAGCTGCTATTAAGCCATCAAAAGATGCGGAAGAAACTTTAATGCACATTGCAGAGTGAAAGAAGCCAATCTGGAAAGACTACATACTGTATGGTTCCAGTTACATGACATTCTAGAAAAGGTGAAATTATGCAAACAACAAAAAGACCAGTGGTTGCCAGGAGTTGGGGGCAAGGATGAGATGACTAGGCAGAGCACAGACTTTTAGGGCAGTGAAAGTCTTCTGTATGAATGGATCTATATCATTATATATTTGTGAATACCTGTAGAATACACAATACCAAGAGTGAATACTAACAAGTTATGGATTATGGGTAATACTAATGTACCAGTGTAGGTTCGTTCATTGTAACAACTGTACGCTATGTGGTGGGATATTGATAGTGGGGGAGATTGTGCGTGTTTGGGAACAGTGGTATATGGGAATTCCCTGTACTTTTTTACTTCATTTTGCTCTGTACATAAATTGCTCTAAAAATAATGTTTATTAATCTTACAAATAAATGTAAGCTTAAAGGTTAAAAGTATTCAATGCTTAAAGATATTCTCAATAGTAAAACATGAATTTTATCTTTTACAGTGAATGGGAGAGTAAGTGAACAGAGGAAACATGACCTTTATGATAGAAAGTTTTTTGTTCTGATTAATCCACTTATCAAGTTGCTGCTTTGATTCACTAGCACTAACTTTATTTTTTTTATGAGCTCTAAGTAAAGTATTTTACAACACACCATCTGTATGCTTAAACAGTTTTAGTTACAAGGGAATTGCTTCCTCTCAGTACAAGAATATTTTTCTAATCCTTCATCAGAGCTGAGAAAAAAAAATGTCATTTTTTAAAAACATTTTCCTTAAAGAGAAGATGACATGTGACCTCTACATTTCTAAATCCTGTGATGGTTCTCTTTACTGACCTTTAACAGGTGATCACTTTCTGCGGGGTTTTTTGGTGACACCACACTCCCCTACCTCACTCCCTGCTCCATCCCAATGTCCTTGGCTAATACCTTCCTTTTTTTTTTTTTTTGTTTTGACCTCTGAACTTTGGAGTAATTCATAATTCTCTCACCTCATCCCTTGTTTTCTCTATGAACATATTTTTCTAAACAGAATATCAGGTTTATTAGTTTATATGCCATCTACATATTGCTACTAAGTTCAGATCCATATATACAAATGGTTGCTTTACATTTTCAAGTAAACGTGGATGTCTACACTTCAAGTAAACCTACTCCTTAGCTAGTCTTTGACATCTTATTAAATGGCATCACCAATCACCCAGATACCCAGACGAAACCTAGGAGTCTTCTTTGATTCCTTTCTTCGCCTCATATCACATTCTTTATTCATTAGCAACCTCAGTCAGTACTACATAAAAAATATATCTCGAATCAAACTACTCACATTTCTACACCTGCCATTCAGTTTCAAATCACTATCACCTCTAAGTCGATATGCGTCAGTAGTAGCTTCCTCTTTTCTTCTACTCTTGCTTGTATAAAATTGATTGTTCACAGAAAAACCAATTGAGTTATATTAAAATTAGAAATCAGATCTTCCCATGCCTCCTGTTGAAAATCCTCTATTGGTTTCTTATCTCATGTGGAATAACTTCCAAACTCTACCAAGGTCTACAGTGTCTAACTTGATCCTCTCTCCATCCATCTCCAAGATTTTATCTGCGGACACTCTTCCCTCTTGACATTCTGGTCTTCTGTCTGGTTCTGGGATATGCCAAACTATTTTCCATATTTTAATGACTTTTCACTAGCAGCTCCATTTGTTATAATGATCTTGCTCTGACTTTTATACACGTGCCTCTTGCATGCTTCTCAGGTCTAAGTTTAAATGTCATTTACTTAGAGATCTTGTCTTTGATATCCAATAAAAAGTATTGTCCAGTCATTATCTCTTCTTACTTTAAATGTTTGCATATCATCCTCAGACATGTTGTTACTTCTTTGCATCTTTCCCTTCTCTAAAATTTTGGCTTCAAAAGAGAAGAACATATTTAACAACATATTTCTGGTCTTATTTACCAACAAGCAAAGCGCCTGGCCCCTAGGAAACAAATATTTGCTGAGTAGTAAAGTGCATGCAAGACATTTTTCATATGGGAAGCATCATGGAAGCACTGATGTAATGAGCAGTATTCTCACTAAAACTCCCTCACAAAAAACATGCTTTCAGAAGGATTGTGTTGTAGTGGTTTTGTTTTGTTATGTTTGTTTTCTTTAAAGACAGTAATTCTCTGTGAAAGTGAAAGATAAAAACCAAAGTATTCCAAGAAGATTCAAGATAACGTAGTTTATATCACTAGTTACTGTTGACTTGCTGGATGTAAATGTAAGACTTACAAATGTATAACTGACAGCCTGTAAAATTTTGGAGTCAGGAAACCTGACTACTGGTTAAAAACTATGAACCTTCTCACTAAAAGCACAAACTTAAATACAGTGCTTACTAAACTTTTCAGACTATTTCAGAGGGTTCACACACCATGCAACATACATGCACAATCTTCTTTCACTTGATGAACTCAAGATTTAATAGAAAGAATAAACTGTCCTATGAAACAATCCTCCATAAAGGGCATATACTTTCCAAGTAAAATTTAATGAGAATTTTAACACAGTCATCTTGAGGTTGCATTATCTGTCAGGGGTTAGGGATTCAGGTAATCTGGGCTATTATTTATTGACAATAGATCCACACAAGGAAGTGCAACATTTCTTTAACAAATATCAAGTGATTTTACTGCAAACATTGCATTAGACCTGGGAACTACAAAGAGAAATAAGAAATAGTTGACTCCTTGATAATTGTATAACCCTTAGGTCAAGATAGATATATAAACATATCATTTTAGTATAATGAAATACACGTAACACTTGTTTGTGTACAGGATATTTTAGTATCACGGTGAATATATTAACTCAGCCAGGATCATTATAGAGTGATTGGAGGTGTTCAATGAAGTTCTCCTAAGGTGAATCTCTAAGTATAAATTTAAAAAAAAAATAGTAGGGATACTTGTATAGAGTGGGTTTAGAATAGATTGAGTAGAGGAAAGCAAGTACATGCTAGAAACATTTGATACTAGAAAATAAATTTCAAAGTCAAGATAGCAATATATGGGTTGGGAGAAAGGTCATTTAAGAAGTTTAAGTAGGAATGGCATAGTCATAGTTGTATTTTAGATAGCTAACTGACTATATTTTGAAGAATGGATTAGAAGCATGCATACAACTAGTATAATTAGGAGATGAATATATTTCAGATGTATGGTGAATTAATTTGCTAGTACTGCCATAAGAAAGTGCTACAGACTAGGTAGCTTAAACAGAAATTTATTTTCTCACAGTTCCGGAGGCTGGAAGTCCAAGATCAAGTGTTGGCAGAGTTGGTTTCACTCTGAGGTCTCTCTCCTTGTCTTGCAGATGGCTGTTTTCTTTTGGTACCTTCACATGGCTTTCCCTGCAAGTCTGTTTTAATTACCTCTTCTCATAAGGACACCGACACCTTGAATTAGGACCCACAAACAGACCTCATTTAACCCAAATTACTTTTTTTTAAAGTTTTATTTATTTATTTGAGAGAGAGAGAGCATGAGCAGGGGAGAAGGAGAGAGAAACCCAAACAGACTCTGGGGTTAGCCCAGAGCCTGACACGGGGCTCAGTCTCATACCCTGAGATCATGACTTGAGCTGAAACCAAGAGTCGGCCGCCTAACTGACTGCACCACCCAGGTTCTCCATAACCTAAATCGCCTTTTTAAAGACTGTATCTCCAAATACAGTCACATTCTGAAAAACTGAAATTAGCAGTTCCAAATAAGAATTTTGGGTGAGGATGCAATTCAGCCCATAATGCATGGAAAGGAATTAATTTAATAATTACTTAAATGAGGAGAAGATGATTTGGGTCTGGATATTTTTCAAAATAATAATTATTATTATATTAATATTTATATATTATATATAATATTTATATATTTATTATTATTATTGCACAATTCCCTCTCTCAATAAATAGACACATTGCTAGATTGATAGATAGCCTGAATACTATTTATCTGAAATCTTTGAGAAATACAACCTGAACTTAATTTATTTGCTGAAAGCAGGTGATGTTCACTATGAAGCAGGAAAGCAAATGCTAAGTCAATTTAAAACCAAGGACAGGTGAACTAACCAAAGCAGTAGCGTTTCTGTGACTGGAAGCATTGATGTCCTATAATCTCAAAACAGACTCTACGTTAAGAGAAGAAGCTTCCAAATGCTTTTTACTAATGGTGTGTGTGTGTGTGTGTGTGTGTGTGTGTGTGTGTAAGAATGCATTGATGTTATGTGATTTTTAACATAGAAGGCTCTGCAAGTATCAGTATATAGTCGCCTTGGCTCCATGCACCATGGCAAAAAAGTCTGTATGGAGATAAACACTGTAAAACCAGGGGCATAGAGGGGCCATCTGTCCAAAGCAGAGGTAGAGCCTTCAGCAAGGGATATACAACCAGAGGAACACAGGATGGTTGTCTCAGAGGACGAAAGGACCCACAACCTCATACATTCTGCAAAGTCTAGCCCCCACATGGAACAAGCCTGACTAGGGGAGGGAAGAAAGCTTATTGGTTTTTCATTGCTTAATTGACTATGTTCATTGTAATTTGCAGGGACCATAGGGAACTGGTTACATAAAAGAGACTAGTAAAGTTATGGGATCTGCCCCAGTTTCACACAGTGGAAAGGGAAGAATTATTTTCAACTTTTACTTATGAGTTAAGAGAGACACTGTATGGCCAAAAATCAAATTTATTTCATAATTATACTTGATTGGTCCATTTTATTTATAATAAGCAAGGGGAAAAGAGCACAGGAACAGATGCAGCCTGAAAAAAAAAAAAAAACTCTCCTTCAAAACATTTGCAGATAGATTGTAGTGAGTTTCTAATGAGCAGGTAATAAAAATTTAAAAAGGTCTAAAGAATTCTCCTTCAGAAAATAAACTAGTAGCTGCAGCTTCCCCTGTGATGATCAATATCATTAGATTGATTAGAATAGTCCCCACTGAGAACCACTGTTATGAAGGGACCCCTAGGGTAATTTAACATAATGGCAGCAGCATTCTGGAATGATAACCTAAGGCTCCTCAAAGATCCTGTCTTATTTTGGTTTGTTAATTTGGATGGAAGGGATAGGCTAGGATGGCAGACTATGCCTGAAGTTGAAAGTTCCTCTAGTCCATATTTGTATCTTGATAATAGGTGAGCATATGAAAACTGAGGTAGCTATAGTTTATTTTTTTTTGTTTATTGAAAGCAAACCAGGAAACCATTTTGTAAACCTGTAAAGCCTGGCACAAAGAAGGATCAACACGGCATTGAATAAGCTGCCAGTGAATAGTATGAACAACATTTTTAAAAATTTTTTGGTGTGACCAATTTTTTTTAGAGATTTTATTTATTTATTTTAGGAGGTGAGGGGCAGAGGGAGAGCGTCTCAAGGAGACTGCGCTGAGTGCAGAGCCAGACACGGGGCTCCATCTCACAACCCTGAAATCATGACCTGGGCTGAAACCAAGAGTTGGACCGCTTAACTGACTGAGCCACTCAGGCATCCCTGGTGTGACCAGTTTTTAATATCAAGGCTATGTGGCAATAATAACAGTACCAATGGTGTTAGAAATATCAGTTTCCATATTCCCAGTTTTGGAAAAAGGATTTACTTTTTGGATTGAGTAGCCCTGAATTTCTAGAATATTTTGGGGATAGATAAGCCCCATGAAGGAAAATGTGGCCTTCTTGACAAGTTTGGTGTGTGCAGACCCCAGCTATTAGTTGAAAAAATAAAGAAATATAACTGTGATGGTCTCACAGGTTGCTAAAGCCTGCTCTAACAGCTACAAAGAGAAGGCCCAGTCATGTTAATCAGAACTTTTTTTTGTTTTTAAAGATTTTATTTATTTATTTGAGAGAGATAGAGATAGTGAGAGAGAGAGAGAGAGAGAGAGCATGAGCAGAGGGAAGGAGGAGAAGCAGACTCCCCACTGAGCAGGGAGCCCAACATGGGGCTCGATTCCTGGAACCCAAGATCATGACCTCAGCTGAAGGCAGATGCTTAACCAGCTTAGCCACCCAACCAGGTGCTCCTAATTAAACCTTTTTAATGCCCATTATTTTTTCCCAATATATTTCCCTACTTCAATCCTTTTAAATTTCTGTATATTTTAATATATAATTATCTCATTACTCTCTCAGTGGAAAGAGAGAAAATTCTCTCAAAACCAAGTCTGACAAAGAGCCATAGGAAGAAATGCCCTCTGTAAGGATAGTTCATATTAACAAAATAATTTTTTCCCTTAAAATATGGTTTCATTATATTACATTTTCACCTCTCTGTTCAAAGTTATACACTGTTCTAAATGTATTGTTAGAGTCTTACCCTAATGACCAATCAGTAATAGCTATATACATTAATCATTTTGAGGAGAAGCTGATTTTGTCATGTTCTATTACTATGCTCACGGTACTCAGAGAGTTCATGTGCTATAAAATCATGTGACCCCCTAACTCCCACCCTTTTTCTGTGTTTTGCCCTTCCTCTTCACCTCCAAACTCTGCTGAGTCAGGGCACTTCCTCCTGGGTCCATGGCTCCTACATTTCTGCTGATATGCTCTATACCTTGGTGCCTCAACTGGTGTACTATGGCACACGTGCTCCTGGGGTCACTCAGCCCCCTGGAATCCATCAAGCTTTCTGCTTTTCCCATTCTCACCTCCCTATTGTAAATTCTCCAGGTGCTGACTTCAGTCTAGACCCATCACTCTCTAGCTTTCCTACGTCACTCCTTAATTATCTATGGCCTCAGGGGTGCATCACCTAAATATTTTCATCCTTTCATATCTCTTTTCTCATTCCTTTCAGTAAACCATATTCTTCAGAATTGTAAGCATTCCTGAACTCAACAAAATGTAACGATTCCATGGTTCTTTCCATTGGACTCATACACCATACATTTTATTGCCCCTTTATGCACTGTCACCTCTATTTCTCATTTATTTATTACATATTTACTTCTCAGATTTACTAAACAGATCTTGTTTACCCATCTTTTTTTTTTTTTAATCATGAGTCTATCCTAATGATTTAGCCCCGATTTGAACTCCTTTTCATCACTGGCAGCATTTATATATTCACATTAAGGAAATGTAAGCAGGCAAATTATATCTGGATTTTGATAAGGTGGTTGACAAAATAAATTAATTGAAGTCTTTAAGGCCCTAAGAAAGTAGACTCAGAACAATTGGCAGAAGCTAAAATGAGATGGATTTCAGCTTAATAAGTAGAGGAAGTTCTACAAGTCACAAATGTAGAGATACTGACTCGCAGTTCTAACTTTGAACTCAACTACTTGCCCTTCCTAAACAGATCCTACCTGTTTAGCTACTACTTAGTCTTTAAGATTTTTATTGAGGGTCTTTTCCTCCAGAAAGGTATTACTTCTCCCCTCCTCTTCCAGTTAGGTACTACTTTTTGTTCTTCCATAACATAGCAATTTTACTTCTATTAAGGCATTTTTCACATCTTACTATACCGTCTGTTTATTTTACTTTTAATTCAACCCCTTGTGATTGATTGTAGTAAGAATACAATTGGGCTGTCAAAAAAGCTATTAGACAGAGTATCTGGAGAAGATAATCTGTTTTCCAAAGGTAGGGATAAAGAAGGGGAGACATAGATACGAGTTAGGGAACAGTAGAAGCTAGAGTAGAACCGAACATGTTCTATTGGGAAAGGGATCTGAACTTACACTGGCCATACATAAACATTTAAAAAAGAACATTTCTCAGCAGTGATTACTAGCAATAGTGTTTTCTAAAAATTCAACATCACTGCCTAAAAGTTCTGTTCAGTGTAGCAACAGTATCAACAACTTACTCAATTGAGAATTAATTATGTGATATGTTTTAATTTATATGTGCCTTTAAATGCTTGTGGAAGCATCATAAAATTAGTTCTTCATCTGACTTATTGCAGAGATTGTATAAGAAAATTTGATGAACAGTAATGAAGAAACTGGTCTTCCAAACAGTAGAAAAAGAGAAAGGAAATTTTACCTTAAATATATTATCTCAGTCTTCGATCTTTCTCTAAGAAAAGGCAGAAAACCTTTAGACAAGATAAGAACAACGAAAAGATCATGCAGCTCTAGAAAGAAATATGTACATTGGCAAGATAATATTTTTAGGTTTCAAAAGGTTAAGCGATTTAGTGTAATGTCATGGTCACATGTGCAAAGTTACGTGTGTTCCATAGAGTGACTGATAGGCTCACTGAAGCTATTGCAACGATTGATGTAGATTGCCTCAAGATTGAGTCAGTCCCAACAACAGGTGTCAATAATGAAGATAGCCAAAAGAATTGATGCTCTTGCTGCAGTTTAGTTCACATGTAGATGTAACTTGAGTTCTTAATTCTGAAAATGACAGAAGTTAGCGCTACTGGCAGCATGTGCCTTTTGTAAGTTTATTTTGTGGAAGAATAGGATTTTGTTGGTGGAAGTGCTGTAGAGTTAAATAAAACATGTGAGAGAAAATAAGAGATACAGTTTACTGATGTTTCTTGACAAAGCAAAACCTGAAACTAGGTAAGATGACTCGTCAGAGTAAATGCCACACATGCCACTTAATTCCAGTTCAAGCATATTCATCAAATACATTAGGGCTCTTAAATAACACAAAACCTAGTGCTTCTAAGTGTGACTTTATTCCTCACTCACACTAGGATTTGTACAAATAATCTGACCATTCTAGCCCTTAGTTTCCTTGTTTAAAATATGGGGATGTTTAGACTATCTCTGAGGTTCTTTGCTACTTTAATGTTCTCCGTATTAGATTTACTGAGTGTGATTTTACTAAACTTCAATATCATCCTCCCTCTTAGTGTCTTCTTGAAAATACTTTAGGCATTTTAGCACATTTTTTATGAATTATGTGTGAATTAATTATGTACTCTGATAAAGTGAGTCTGTGAGCTAGGGCTTTATATGACCATCACAATGTCTTAATTACGTAAGAAATATGTTGAATGGTATATTCCAAAAATACTTATACAATATTAATGAACATAGGATGGTTTTCTATAAAACATAAGGTATAAATATATTATTTTTATTACTGAACTTGGAAAGCATAAAATAAAAAAGTCAGAGTTTAAAAAATTCCGTGTTTACTGCTCCGCATACCTGCTATCGTCTATTCATGGTTTTCCTTATACATATATGATTGCTATGTAATTAAGTTCGTACTAATTAAGTATGCTGATACTTAGAATTATACTAGTATACTAATACACACTTATGTATTAATGTTTTTCAACTGAACTTTGTAAGTACTTCATTACTTACACTAATGTATAAGTACTAATGTCATTCAATATTTTACAAATATTAAGAGCAACATAATATTTCGTCATATAACATACATTGTCTCATTTAGTTTTAAATGTTAAGCATTTTTTCTACTTTCTACATTAGAACTGATGTTGTAATAAACATTTGTAGATAACATTTACAGAGAATTACCCTAGAATGTGAAATATCTGTAGCTTCGTCCAAAATGCCTTACACAATAGAGCTGCTGATTAGCTTTCCCCCAGCTCTCCTGGGCTCATGATGCCCCAGCCAAAGTTTCTTATATCTTTGCTTCCAGAGAGCTAGGCTCCATCTTCCCAGATGATATATTAGCAACGTCAGTCATTACTGTCCCACACAAAATAAAATAACCTCAACAACAAAATCCTTTGCTTGGCTATTGCTATAGTCTGGATGTTTGTGCCCATCCCCCCCAAAAAACTGATATGTTGAAATCTAAAGCCCAATGTGATGGTATTAGGATGTGGAGCCTTGTTGGTGATTAGGTTATGAGAACAGAGCACTCATAATGGGATTAGTGCCCTAGACAGCTCTCTTGCCCCTTCCACCTGTGAGGTTACAATGAGAGGATAGCAGTCCATAAAGAAGCCAGGTCTCACCAGACACCGAATCTGCTAGGACCTTGACCTTGGAATTCCCAGACTCCAGAACTGTGAGAAATCAGTTTCTGGTGTTTATCATTAAGGAAAGCCTTTCTTTATCTCCATTTTTAAGTTTGGTTTTTTTTTTTTTTCTAAGATTTATTTATTTATTTTAGAGAGCATGAGAGTGGAAAGGGGGAAAGGACAGAAAATGACGGAGAGACAGAATCCCAAGTAGACTCTGGGCTGAGTCCAGAGCCTGATATGGGGCCTGACCCTATGACCCCAAGATCATGATCTGAGCTGAAACAAAGAGTCGGACCCTTAACCGACTAAGCCAACTAGGTGCCCCTCCATTTTTAAGTTTTTATAATGCCTTGTGCTTTTCACTTACAGAACTTAGTGGTGTCTGTGTAGTGCTCATATAATTATATATTTCATGTATTTATCTCATTAGAATATGCTTTATGGGAACAGTGATTGTGTGTGTGTCTCACTGTCACATCCTCATTGTTCAGCAAATGGCTTGTTACATAGCAGCCCACTCACCGTTTTCAAAGAAATAACATTTGGGGGGCACCTGAGTGGCTCAGTCATTAAGCGTCTGCCTTAGGCTCTGGGCGTGATTCCAGAGTCCTGGGATCGAGCCCTGCATCAGGCTCCTCTGCTGAGAGCCTGCTTCTTCCTCTCCCACTCCCCCTGCTTGTGTTCCCTCTCTCGCTGGCTGTCTCTCTCTCTCTCTGTCAAATAAATAAATAAAATCTGAAAAAAAAAAAAAGAAATAACATTTTGTATTTATAGAATATTTCCCTAAACTTATTACATCATCCTTTTTATACAGATTATCCAAAAGAGTATCACCAAAAAAACAAAACAATAACAGGAAAAAAACAGCAATATAAAGAATGAAGGGGGGGTAAACAGAAGGGGGAATGAACCATGAGAGACTGTGGACTCTGGGAAACAAACTGAGGGCTTCAGAAGGGAGAGGGGTGGGGGATTGGGATAGGCTGGTGATGGGTATTAAGGAGGGCACATATTGCATGGTGCACTGGGTGTTATATGCAAATAATGAATCATGGAACACTGCATCAAAAACTGGGGATGTACTGTATGGTGACTAATATAACAAAATAAGTATTTTAAAAAAACAGCAATATAAAATACATAAAAAATAACTACATTTAAAGGTATACAATCCCCGTAAGTTCCATGAAAGATGTATAATACATGGCGGAGTTTTATGGTAGGGAAAGGGAGACCCTATGGGAAATAAATTAAGCAAAATGAAATTTTTAGCAGGAAGAAATTGAAAATGATAAAGGACAATGAATATGGAGAAGTGGATTTGGGAGCACTGAGGTTCTTCTTGGTAGAGTTGACATTGTAGTTTGGAAGGGTATGGAGAGTGGAATATTGAAAGATGATGTTAGATAAGAGTATAAAAATGCTAGATATTGTTCATTCATTTATCCAATATGCACTTAAGCATCTCTCATGTCAGGTATTATGAGAAAATCTAGGGTTACTATAAAATTTAAAGTAATAAATTGTCATTAAAAATCTCATAGTTTACTATTTGGGTTATGTTTCATAAATGAACATAGCTTGTTATCTCAAGAGCCTAGATGGAGAAAGAAGATGTGATATATATATATATATATATATAATGGAATATTACTCAGACATCAGAAAGGATGAATACTTACCATTTACATCGACTTGGGTGGAACTGGAGGGTATTATGCTGAGTGAAATAAGTCAATCAGAGAAAGACAATTATCATATGGTTTCACTCGTAAGTGGGATATAAGAAACAGCACAGAGGAACATAGGGGAAGGGAGCGAAAACTGAATGGAGAGTAATCAGAGAGGAAGACAAACCATGAGAGACTCTCAACTATAGGAAACAACCTGAGGGTTGCTGGAGGAGAGGTGTTTGGGGAGATGTGGTAATTGGGTGATGGACATTAAAGAGGGCACAGGATGTGATGAGCACTGGGTGTTATGTGCAACTGACGAATTACTGAACTCTACATCTGAAACTAATGATGTACTGTATGTTGGCTAATTGAATTTAAATTAAAAAAAAAAAA
>NW_024423344.1:37847111-37873649 GCF_017311325.1 Ursus maritimus
TTAGAGAGCATGAGAGTGGAAAGGGGGAAAGGACAGAAAATGACGGAGAGACAGAATCCCAAGTAGACTCTGGGCTGAGTCCAGAGCCTGATATGGGGCCTGACCCTATGACCCCAAGATCATGATCTGAGCTGAAACAAAGAGTCGGACCCTTAACCGACTAAGCCAACTAGGTGCCCCTCCATTTTTAAGTTTTTATAATGCCTTGTGCTTTTCACTTACAGAACTTAGTGGTGTCTGTGTAGTGCTCATATAATTATATATTTCATGTATTTATCTCATTAGAATATGCTTTATGGGAACAGTGATTGTGTGTGTGTCTCACTGTCACATCCTCATTGTTCAGCAAATGGCTTGTTACATAGCAGCCCACTCACCGTTTTCAAAGAAATAACATTTGGGGGGCACCTGAGTGGCTCAGTCATTAAGCGTCTGCCTTAGGCTCTGGGCGTGATTCCAGAGTCCTGGGATCGAGCCCTGCATCAGGCTCCTCTGCTGAGAGCCTGCTTCTTCCTCTCCCACTCCCCCTGCTTGTGTTCCCTCTCTCGCTGGCTGTCTCTCTCTCTCTCTGTCAAATAAATAAATAAAATCTGAAAAAAAAAAAAAGAAATAACATTTTGTATTTATAGAATATTTCCCTAAACTTATTACATCATCCTTTTTATACAGATTATCCAAAAGAGTATCACCAAAAAAACAAAACAATAACAGGAAAAAAACAGCAATATAAAGAATGAAGGGGGGGTAAACAGAAGGGGGAATGAACCATGAGAGACTGTGGACTCTGGGAAACAAACTGAGGGCTTCAGAAGGGAGAGGGGTGGGGGATTGGGATAGGCTGGTGATGGGTATTAAGGAGGGCACATATTGCATGGTGCACTGGGTGTTATATGCAAATAATGAATCATGGAACACTGCATCAAAAACTGGGGATGTACTGTATGGTGACTAATATAACAAAATAAGTATTTTAAAAAAACAGCAATATAAAATACATAAAAAATAACTACATTTAAAGGTATACAATCCCCGTAAGTTCCATGAAAGATGTATAATACATGGCGGAGTTTTATGGTAGGGAAAGGGAGACCCTATGGGAAATAAATTAAGCAAAATGAAATTTTTAGCAGGAAGAAATTGAAAATGATAAAGGACAATGAATATGGAGAAGTGGATTTGGGAGCACTGAGGTTCTTCTTGGTAGAGTTGACATTGTAGTTTGGAAGGGTATGGAGAGTGGAATATTGAAAGATGATGTTAGATAAGAGTATAAAAATGCTAGATATTGTTCATTCATTTATCCAATATGCACTTAAGCATCTCTCATGTCAGGTATTATGAGAAAATCTAGGGTTACTATAAAATTTAAAGTAATAAATTGTCATTAAAAATCTCATAGTTTACTATTTGGGTTATGTTTCATAAATGAACATAGCTTGTTATCTCAAGAGCCTAGATGGAGAAAGAAGATGTGATATATATATATATATATATATATATATATAATGGAATATTACTCAGACATCAGAAAGGATGAATACTTACCATTTACATCGACTTGGGTGGAACTGGAGGGTATTATGCTGAGTGAAATAAGTCAATCAGAGAAAGACAATTATCATATGGTTTCACTCGTAAGTGGGATATAAGAAACAGCACAGAGGAACATAGGGGAAGGGAGCGAAAACTGAATGGAGAGTAATCAGAGAGGAAGACAAACCATGAGAGACTCTCAACTATAGGAAACAACCTGAGGGTTGCTGGAGGAGAGGTGTTTGGGGAGATGTGGTAATTGGGTGATGGACATTAAAGAGGGCACAGGATGTGATGAGCACTGGGTGTTATGTGCAACTGACGAATTACTGAACTCTACATCTGAAACTAATGATGTACTGTATGTTGGCTAATTGAATTTAAATTAAAAAAAAAAAAGAGCTGAGGGAGACTTACGCATACTTTGTAAGAACAGCACAGTCCCCCTGGCTCCTTCCCAACCAATACCTGCAGCACTTCATAGAGGGAAACCTGACTTCCCAAACCACCTTCTCAACATAAATAAAACAACTACAAACTGAATAAACGAAGGAGTTGGATTGGCAGTGCTGAGACAGGACAATTATTTTGAAATTCCAACAAAGGTACCAGAGAAACCACCCATCACATTATCACTTATGAATAGGAGAGGGGATCTGAAAAGGCATTCAACAGTGAAAATTGTATCATAAAAAAAACATGCCTGTGAAATGATAGAAATATTCCACAGAGGTCAAAGAAATTCACCTGTCAACACACTAAAACTAGTCTAAGAAAGCTCTTGCAGGCAAGACCTGAGAGTGCTCCCGTCACGTGCCTTCACCTCTGATTATAGCTACACCTGTAGGAGATGGTGCCTTCAAAAGGTTAGATTCACCTTACAGCTGACACGTTTTCATGTGCGTGAAACACCTGGGTGTGTCATTCTGTCCCAGGACCTTCTCCAAGCCCACAGAAATTTGCTCTGCCCAGTCCTTTCCCAGTTTCCAAATCTCGGTCAGTTCTTAAACCTGGAACTCACTGATTAAAGGGAGACTAAGTCTTTCCTTAGGGAAGGTCTATAAAATCACTGCAAGTACATGCCCCATGCCTGCTCCTAGAAGGCTACAGAACTGTGGTCAGCTCATGCGCAGTTCACTCCCCAGTTCTGACCCCGGGCAGTCCCTTTCCTGCACATTCTTTGGTCCAGAACCCCGTTCCCTTGTGCTCTGGGGCTTGGCACTGAAGCACCGTGACCCTGAGGGGGAGAGGGAGGGGCAAGGTGTTTACCAGCCTTGCGGTTTGGGTATGAGCCTGACTCCTTAAGAGCGAGTCTGGGGGAGGGGCCTGTGATGCCTGAGGCATCCAGGTGTTTCTCATCCTAGAAGTCCATGCTTACGCCTATAAATTCGCTGAGATCTCACGAAATCTAGCCTTCTCTGGTATAAAGAGAGTTTGGAGGACTTGGTTACGGGTTGGTGCGTTCCTCTGCTCCAGAATTGGTAAGTCCACACCTGACCAGTTCCCTTAGGGTTCTCAAATTTCAGGGTCACTATCCATCTACCCTAATTATCCCAGGGCCAAGTAGGAGACAACTAGGGACAGGTCCATACACAGGTCTGAGCTTGTATAATTATTCAAATTAGCCAAACCACTTGGACCTAGCAAAACCTAGCTATCCCCACCCCATTTGCTGTATATAAGTTGTCCCCTATATTTCCAGGTTGCTGTTATTTCCTGCAAGGTGCAACCCTCTGCATGGCCCTGCCTGGTGTTCTTCTCTCCTTCACAGCTGTAAGTAACAAAATGCTGCTTTTCATTTATCCAGAGTGCCACTGTGTGAGTTCCGTGATTAAAATAATCTTTAAATCTTATAAAAGTACTGTCTCAGTGAGGAGGATGCAGTAGCCATGATTGTTGTCTCTTGGGTAGCTTCTTGGAGTTCTACTCTTGGCTTCCTAATTGGTTCCAGACCACTGTGGCTTACTAGGGACTTATGGTTTAGAATTTTTCTGTGCCCGTCTGATTGCCACGTATCTCCTTACTCATATTTCCTCAAGTGTGAAATCTTCAAGACGAACAGTGCTAATTGGATAAATACTGCCCAGGTGGGAACCTAGTTACGGCACTCAGCAATAAGCTATTTAAGCCACACTTTCCAAAGTAGGGCATTCAGCTGTGTTTCCAGTCTTGTGTGTGTTGGGTAGAGGCATATTCCAGAAGCTGTCACATATTTGGTGTAGTGTTTTTTTTATTATCATTTGGAGCCAGAACTCTGGTTTTTCCATTTGTTTCTGACAACCGAAGGAGGAAGATGTTTGGACTCTACCCAGCAGAGAGATGGCACCCTGATCTCATTGTCTATGTTGCTTAGGTTGGGGGAGCTGCCTAACCATGCTGCATTACAGCAGTGAGTTATAAGAAGGATGGAGGAAGATGTATGTGGCATATATGGGGGAATGGGCTTGTTAACTCCTAACGAGCCGTATCTGGAGTGTGGGAGCAAATGGAGAGCCACATTTGCTATGTAAAAGGGTAGATGGTTCTGATAACCACAATTTCACCTGTATTTTATATATTAAAAATATATATTTTTTTAAAAGATTTCATTTATTAGAGGACAGGCATAGGCGGGTGGGTGGGGAGGGGCAGAGGAAGAGGGACAAGCAGACTCCCCACTGAGCAGGGAGCCCATCACTGGTCTTGATCCCAGGACCCTGAGATTATGAACCGAGCGGAAGGCAGAGGCTTACCGCTTAACCGACTGAGCCTTCCAGGCACCCCTATTTAAAAAAATATCTTGATGAAACCACCGCACTGTATCATTCTTTTAGGGTCTGTTCATATATTCTTTTATAAAAGAACTTTTGTGTTCTTCTTCAGAACAATCATTTCATAATCCTATTTAAGAGTAAATAAAACAACAGTGAATTCATGTATTGAGAAAAGACAATATAGATCTATGGCATCTGTGGAATTGCCTTAAAATATTTCATAGACTGAAAAATACAGGAAAAATAAATGGAATCCCTATCTCATAAGTCACTTAAAGCTAACTCACGGACTCTATTTTCCAATATACTTGGGGAATAGGTCCGCGTTGAATTTGTCAATTTCATTTTGGATGTATGTTGACTAATACATACACAAAATTTGTTTGGGGTTGCTTTGCACCCAGACAATTTCTCTTGGAGCTCTTCATTCAAATCATGTGGGAGTAAAATTTAACCTGCCAAAATATTATTGCAACCCTGTGAATTACATTTGCACTTCTCAATTACTTTGTCTACCGATTTTTTTTTTTTTTTAGTGAATTGGGTCACTGTAAAAACAACAAAAAAGTAATTTTAAACGAAACTAAAATATCCCTGTATAATTCTGTAAAAATAAATAAATAAATAATGCTGTAATCACATTCAGACAGTTACCTTTTAGAAGTCCCTGAAGTTGGCCAGATGATTGGATCCTTTCTTTGTGATCTACCAACTATTCCATTTTCCCACTAGGATTTAGTCCTGCCATTTTCAGAGTAATTTCCACAACTGTTAAAAGCCCCAAATAGGCAGAAATGGATGGTATTTTGAAAATAAACTGCTTATTTTCTTATGTGATCTCTTTTAGACATCTTTAATGTGTTTTGGTTTTATTGGTTATTTTTGTCGTTGTTGCTTTCTTTTGTTTAGTATATTTTCTGCTGACTTCACTAGGGACCTTTAAAAGTACTGCATATTCCTTGAAATTCCTTGTATTTTGCTGGGTATCGGAGCAACTATAATCTTAGCTTAATCGGATATACTGTGCAAAATTTCAGGTCATAATCACCATCATAATGGCAGCTGAGGAAATCGTACAGAATTTGGTGGGTTCTATTCATTCTTAGCAAAATATCACAAGATGCAAATTACATATAATGACCTACCCTAAAATTAAATTATTTTATGATATTATTTACTTCAAATAACAACTAATAGTGGGAAGAATAAAACTGGACATTTAGATGGGATCTATGTATCCTAATGCTGTGAATATTTGAATGTATTCAGTTCATCTCCTAACTGGAATTGGATTCCTATTGCTGTTATGTTTCCTTCTATATGATGTTGTGGCTTCTCTATGTAAAATAAAATTTTCAAAGCAGATTGAGATCTTTCTAAAAATTTTTTCATTAAGTTAATATTTTGAGTGATATTCATTCTCATGAATGATCTCTGCTCTTTTTGGTACACTTTTCTCAAAATTTAACAAAACATTATGTCCAGATCAGGACCACTTTAAATGTTTATTTAGTGAAATAATAGTGAAGAAGTGAGAGAGATTTTATTTTTTAAGGAGTCAGCTGGTCAGGTTATGATCCTAGTCTTAGCCTAATTTCAATGCATTTTGAGATTGAGAGAGATATTCAAGTGGAAGATATATGTATGTCATTTAAAAAATTACTTGAAAGAAGTGTCTCTTCTAAGATGTCATCTTTGAAATGTCAGTAAACTCATCTGAAAATATATATTTAAATTGTTTTTTCTCAAAGCACAAGTCAAAAGTGTTTCAAGTCTTTATTAAAAAGTAATCATAATGTACAAAGCTGTACATTTCACTTCAGAGGTTCCAAACAACATAAATTATACACAGAGCAAATGTAGCTCCACAACTAGTTTTGGCTCAAACTCAGAACTTCTATGCAGCAGGATAGTTGAATTGAGTATTTCAAATGACAGTCAATCAAAATCCATTAAACTCTTTCTTGGGGGAAAAAAATGCTGCAGTCTAATTATAGCAAAGAACCACAATAAACTTTTTACTTGTGAATTACATACCTGTTGCAGTGATAAATATACTGATATAGAACATTTAATAAGAACTATGAAATGCTATTAGAAAAGGTGGAAATGTAATTAAATTATGAACAAAGGGAAGCAAAAATATTGTTATAACATAGAAACCAGTGTTTTCCCCTCATTTATTAATGCTTAACTGAATATGGGTTTACTAATAACATTCTTATTCCTATAGTCACTATTTCTTAATACAGGATTACTTATATGCAAATCCATGCATATTGTATCTTGCTGGGTTGTTTTTTTTTTTTTTTTTTTTTTTTGGGTTTTTTTTTTTTTTTTTTTTTTTTGAGGATTTTTTCATATATAATTCTAATGCATATGCTAAAACATAATTCTGAGTCCATACCTTTCAATCCCTGATCCAAGGTTAATGTTTCAAGATTTAGACATCTTGAATTTTCCCTTTTTCACTCTCTAGACAAGTTAGTATCATATGTACTGGAAAACATGGTGGTGAATAACTTACAAGTTAATTTGTAAGTACTAATAAATTCAATATATATTTCAACTGTTTTTTCCCTAAAACACAAAGTGCAAAAGTACTATTTTTATAAAGTATAGTGTGAGCCAGAAGTGCTTTAGGATGATTTGGTTGATTACAAGTGGCATTTTCAAAGGGGTAGTATGATCTTGACAGAAAAGAAAATTAAAATTTACACATTTTTATTGAGTAGATAATATGTTTTCTGCCTTTAAATCTGGTAAAATTGGCAGGACCTTGAATGATCCAACCACAAGTTCTCTTCCCCACTCTGCTCCCATGGATAAAGTCCCCTGGTGCTCCTTAAAATGTGGACAGGGTGCAGTTCCTGCTATTCCTGAGAGCCGGTTTCAGGGTTCCACCAGCCTGCAGAATTAGTCAAACAAGCCAATCACATTCTCTTCTGGAAACAGAGGCACTTCCACCTCTTGATACTACAAAGCCTGACTCCCGTAGTCCCTGGCTGTTGTGCTCACTCTGTTCCTGAGGGCAGCCCTGTGTGATTGCATGGTCTGCAATGTCCTCTGTCCCTGAGCTGTGAGCACCTCTGCCTGCTAAACTTCTGTGGCCTTCATCTGTCCAGGGTTGGATGTTGTGTGTTCAGAAATCCACATAACCCTCTGATGGGGAATCTTTCCCTCACCAGTGAGGTCAAGAGGAGGTGATTAAAACATATACCAGGGAAAGCACTTAAGTTTTCATTATAGAGAAGCTATAAATAAGGGGAATCGTATAAAAAGGAATTTTAGACTCATGGTGAGCTCCAGAGGAATATGGAGATTTTTGTCAGAAAACTTCATGAGAAAGTGTAGAGAAAAGAAAACATGACACATTCTAGAAACTAAAATAAGTTTATATTGATTGTAAGATAAAGAAATGTAGAAAATTGATCTGAAGCAGTCTAGAAATATATTCTAGTTCTGAAATACCTCGTAAGCTATATTAAGGAATTGAACATAATTCTAAATGCATCAAAACCACTAAAGGAATGCGATATTGTCAAATCATATTTATCATAACCATATTCATGGACGTTTGAAGAATTGAAGAGAATTGAAGGAAGGATATTCATATGACCCTCATTGGTGACAGTCATTTTGACCATATAGTCTAGAAGGATATTGACATTGATGCAATCCCCTAATCTTATTTACATCTTTTCACTTTTACTTATTCTTATGTGTTTTTGCACATGTGTGTGCATGTTAAGTTCCATACACCGCTATTACCTGGTACATTTCTGTAACTACCACAACAATCAAGATACTGCAGTCCAGCACCACAAGGATTCCTCATGCTATGCTTATAAAAACCACACCTGTATCACTCCTACCCCCCTTGTCACCCTATCACTTGTACAGCTTTTTAAAATGGTATATTGCAGAGTTAAAAAACCTAAAATTAGTTTTTTCAAAGATTAATGTTCTAAATTCATAAATTTTATATATATTTCCTTTAAGCTTCCCATATTGCTCCAAATGTCAGCAGACATATGACATTCTTTATATATGTAAGAGTACATACACCCTTCCATTCATGGATCAGCATGAGAAGAATCAGATCGGCAGATAGTTCATCATTCATTGGTTAAGCAAGGGAAAAAAAATAGCCTCATAGATAAATCCAAACAGAACAAGAAAGAGAGAAAAAAGAGAGTGAAAGACCTAAAAAAAAAAAAAAATCAAGTAACCTTGTGTGTTGAAAAGATAAAACAATGGCATTAAAATCCAGGAATCAATACTCCAATTTCAGAGAATACTAATTTTAGCTAGGGAAGCTATCACAGCAGTCTAAAGAACGAGGTGGGGTGGACCCAAAAATCAAAAACAAAACTTCTCTTTGGACATGAAGGAGGTACATGTTTATGTATTAAATGACCTGAATCAAATATTAGCCTCAAACCTTTAATTTAATTCAGCATATTTTATTAATTACTCTGTTATAATCAGTTGATGACAGTGAAGCCTTTAAAACTACAGGAAAAATAATTTTCAAGTGTTGAACTGATAATTCTGTAACATGAAAAAGCTGCAAGTTTTTCACCTTGATTACATAGGCACACCTAATCTTTCTGTAGTCTCTAATTTCTTTTAACTAATAGAGAACAGTTCTGTTTTCAAATGTTGATTTTATGCGAGTACAAGTAAAGGCAAAAGATGAGTGCCTATTTAAAGAACATGCAGGTTGAGATGCAATGTCATTGTAAAGACGGGTGCAAGCCTTTTTAGAACTACATACCAGTTTGTTCAGTACGGTAGTTGAACAGTTCCCAACATCATTTATAATGGAAGTAAAGTAGCACACATTTTACCTTGAGTTTTGTTGAATCCTACAATTTGTTCCATTTTAATATCATTTATAATTTAACTGCATAATGTATAAATTGTTAATATAAATATGGGGAAAAGATCCTTATTAATATATTTAATTATTCTAATAGTCACACGAGTATTTCCATATAAATTGTTGAATTCTTGAAGGGAAACTTTTCAAAAAAAAAAAAGGGGGGATTTTTTTTTTTTATGGGAAAAGTACCGTAGGCACTAGATTGTGAACCATGACAATTTAACCGAATTTCACGAGCATCACTTCGTTGTTTATTGTAGTCAGCCAAGAAGCCTTCCACGTTAGGGATACTTATAAACGTATTCATTAAAGTGGATACAATATCAGATTTATAAATTTGTGTTGAATAAATTATAAAATAACATGACCTCACGTAATTACTTTTTTCTGTGCATATGGTGAGAATATTTCTTCTCTCGTAGCAACTTGCTAGTATGTAGCACAGTATTTATTTCCAGTCCTTGTCATTAATTTGTTTCTGTTTTATAGTATTGGAAATATAGGTTGTTTATATTCTGAGTTCTTCTAAGACTCAATATCCTGGGCCACAATGTCCCTTGATCTGTAATCTCTTCTTCTCTTCTCTTTACTAAGTTGTCCTTTTGACTGCAGCTCATACATTGCGGTCCCCAAGAACAGATCTTTGATGCCCAGTGTCTAAAGTGTGTGTTCTGTCCTATGTGAACATAGGTCTCTGACACTTCCCTTTATCATTCCAAGCGTAACGTTAATTAAGAGATTAGGCTCTGGAGTTTTGAACTTTTCACCTGGAGTTCAAAGCCTCATTCTAATGTGTTCTTTCTGTGTGAGTTGGACAAGTTATGTAATCTTTCTTAGTTTCTATCTATAAAATAATGGTAATGAGTACCCATCTTCTAAGTGTCTTTTGAAGGATAATTGAGTATTTGTAAAACATTTAAATTGTTGCTTCTTAAACATACCATAAGGTTTTAACCACTTTACTTAAATACACGGTAATTGTCAATTTCCTTTTCACAAATATTTAACACAAGACTGAACTTTTCAAAGGTGAGATCTGTCTTTTATTTAGGTATCCACAGTGCCAAAAAGAGCAAGGTACAGAAACTATCAAATTTTTGAATGAATGATTATATATCAAATTTTCTTAATCTAAATTGGAGCACTTTATAAAGCATCTCCTAAGGGGTAGTTTTTTGTTTTTTGGTTTTTGTTTTTATAATTTTTATTTTGTTATATTAGTCACCATACAGTACATCCCCAGTTTTTGATGCAATGTTCCATAATTCATTATTTGTGTATAACACCCAGTGCACCATGCAATGTGTGCCCTCCTTACTACCCATCACCGGCCTATCCCAATCCCCCACCCCCCTCCCCTCTGAAGCCCTCAGTTTGTTTCCCAGAGTCCACAGTCTCTCATCTAAGGGGTAGTTTTTTTGAAATTGAAAAGTTCTGTGTATGATATGAAGTTATGGGACTTTGGGGGGAAGGATTTCAGGATTTAGCATTTCTTCAAGATTTAGATATTTCAATATGTATTGATCATTTTATACAGAGGAATTATATTGTCATCTTTTATATGCCTAAAAACATTAAATATTCACAGAAAATTAGAGTGTGTGTTTTTTAACGGTTCTCATTTCATGTACTTCATTGTACATGTTTTTGTTCCCTGTTTAATCTAGACTTCTCTCTGCTTTGGGTGATAATCACTTTTGACCGGTAGCAAAAAGATCATAGTTTACAATGGCTTCATTAATATGGAATAATTTTGGCACTGGAACCCTTCCTCAAATGAACTATGTAGAATATATAAATATGTTTGTCATTTATGCATATATATTATGTTTTATGCATATTTTAAGACACTTAAGTTTTAAATTTGAACTAGATTTTACACACAAGTTATAAACATTAATACATTAATTGCCTTCTGAAGTATGTATTACTGTTCTTTCAAGATAAATAGACTGTGGAGGCAAAAATCTAAGTCCTTTCCAAAGTCCTAGGTTAGTAAAGGAAAAACTAACCTATGAAAAGAAGGTTATCTGAGTCCTAAGCCCAGACTTTTATAGACTGAATTATACTGCATGAGATACTGAAAAACTTATGTGAACAAAATTTGGGCTCATGGTTATAATTAGAATATCTTCTTTAAATGTAGTCTCCACTTCTAAAATTGAATTTATATATTTTTTTCTTTCCCCCTACTTCCATGTAGAAAGAAGAAAAATTTCGTGACTATATATACTAGAACTTCAGACAGATTTAATAAAGACTCAAGATAAATTCTGGAAAAACTAGAGCTAGAAATGTTTGTTCTATACAAGGATCATATTTCTAATTGTTAGAAATAGTTCACTATTTGGAAAATTATTTTGTGATAGTCCCCTTGGCATAAAGCTGTTATAGTCACCAAGTGAATATAAGGAATTTTATGAATGAACCATCGACACCAGAAGGGGTTGTATTATATGAATTCTAAGTTCCCTCTAATGCTAAGACTGTACAAAAGTGTGATTTGGTTGCAAGATCCATAGATGCCTTAACAAATTAGTGCCAGATACCAGGTGCCCTTGGAAGCCAGTGGAGCAGGTGTTTTTGGTACAATGGCCTAAAATTCTTCCATGTTAGAGTAAGCATACTAACTTCATGTTTGTTTAACACCAGCCCTCACCAGATCTAATGGCTATATCTCCACTCTAGAACTTACACTTAAATCTCAAAAATTTTCTTTACAAGGATAACTTATTCATTTTGAGGATAGAGGAAACTGGACAGTAGAAAAAATACTATGGGAAAGTCT
Organism: Ursus maritimus; assembly: GCF_017311325.1. NCBI lineage: Eukaryota > Metazoa > Chordata > Mammalia > Carnivora > Ursidae > Ursus > Ursus maritimus. The sequence continues at coordinate 37,859,074 of NW_024423344.1, forward strand.
TTAATTATCTTAACTACAAATAGTACCAAGTAGAAAGAAAGAAAGGAAAGATTTTAAGTGCCACGCTAGAGCAGTTGCCTATATTTAAGATCATAAAATAATACTGTTAAGACAGTAATTCACCATCTTTGTTTCTCTCCACCTGTCTCCTTTCTGATGTTCCACAACACCAACAGAATAAGAATCAAATTGAAGTTAACTGCTAGGTAAGTCAGATGGCGAGTTAATCCTAACGGACCTCATCATTAGCATAATGAACCCGCAGAATCGATATACTAATAAAGAAGGCATCTTTTGCCTGGGTTTTTTCCCCCCACTTTCCAACTACCCAGTCCTTGAGCATCGGTCATGAAACCCCCAACTCCTACAGCAAGTATGAGTTACTTTCAGCATATGCGACCCTGCCGGTGTGTCTGTCTACATTGGAGACAAAATGGGAGTCTTCACTTGTGTAGGAATGTTGTCTACCACATTCAGTGCATATTGAATTACAAAATGAATGTTAAATAAAGTGTTGATCATTTCACAGAAGCAGAAAAGAAAATAGTCTCATATTTCCCCTTCTTGTTATTCCAAATTGTTATTGATGATGTTGGTAACATTTTTGAAAAGTAAATATATTGCACCCAACTGATACCTGAATGGCGTTATAACAATGTTGCTTAGCTGTAATTCCTTTAAAAATATTACGAACCATATGCTCCTGTCTCACCACAGAGATTTCCTTATTTTTGCTTTATTTATGCATTCTAGAGTTCCCTCACAGATTTCTCACTTAATGGAAAATTCTGACACCTTACCCAATGAAAGATATTGAGAAGCATGAAAATTAGAGTTCTCTCAAATGTAATGTAAATATAATCTGTATATCTTGTCATAGACCTTTGGGGGGGGGCTTTCCAAAGGAAGAAGGAAACTCTTACTTTAGTAACTAGAAGGTTTTTATAAACACAAAGGATTTAGAATCAGGAAATTGTGTATAAGTTCCTCCTCTGGCACTTCCTAAATTACAGATTTGGGCAAGACTCTGCCTTAATGGAAAAAACAATTCTTACAACACAGAGTCGTTAAGAGAATTAAGTGGAAAAAAAAATGTATGTGAAAGGCTGAATGCCTGACACTAGGTAGGTCTCCAAATTGATAAATGTTTAAAACAAAAACAAAAAATTGATGTTTTAATATTAGCTAGTAGTTAGTGGCAAAGGTACAGGAAAATCTCATCTGAAAAAAATCACATTTTATGACAAGAATAGGAACACTTCAGACTACTCCATTATCTCTCCATTTTCCCATTCATCTATTTTTCAGTCTGTCTGGTCCATCTTTAACTTGTGATCTGTATCACAGAGAAAATCTTCAGGTATTTTCCTTTCTCTTTGGCTTGCAAATCCATTCACAGAGTTTTATTTTGATACTCATTTAATTTAGGCCACTTCCTATCACAGGAATTGATGTAACAGTATGTTAACTGGCATCTGCGTCCCTAGTCTGATCTCTCCAAATACCACTTGCCTAAAATCCAAGCCTTCTACTGTGACCAGAGAGCTATTTCACAATATAAACCTAATCCTATCATTCTTTAAAAAATTTTTAATAGCTGTCCATTGCTGTATAGACACAGTCCAACCTCTTTGCATAATATAAAGACTTATGAATTGTTCCTGACCCTTTCTTCATCACCATCTTCCCTTCATGTTGGTAATGTGTTCAACTAAATATGCGCAGTTGCTGGAATATGTTACACTTTTTTACTTCCTCATCCCAGTGTCTATTTAGCCCTTTCACTCCTTTTCAGCCACCTATCCTCTACTTCTTCTGGTCTCCATTTCTAAAAACTGGATTCCCTCTCCCCCTTATACGTTCCCCAAACCTCCTGCTGCTACAGAATGTTTAATGAATGGCTTGATTCCTTTTCCCTGTCCTCTAACAGACAATGGAGACTGGAAGGGAAAACATAGTTTCGATACTCATTTGGAGCTCAGCAAATATTTGCTCAATTTGTAACGAGTTTGGGTTACAGTTAACACTTTCTGACACAGAAATTTGTCTTTGGAGTTACTGTGCTTTTAGTCCTTAAGAAAAATCGAGTATAGAATCCTCTTCTAAGTTTATAAGGTTTCTGTTTGCTTCTACACAAATAGGAAAGAACGTACCACTTAATATTAAATTTTTCAAGATCCATTTTTTGTAGAAATATCAATGCCTTAACTGTTCACGTGACAACTGAATTTAGCACTATCTGAATCACTGCTGAGCAGAGTCAAACTTTAAAGCCAATTGAAGTATAAAAATGTTGACATATCAACTCCTTATGAATTCATATATAGTAAGGAAAATGGACTGCTTGGAAAAATTACAAATGCCTCTGAGGGTCTGGTGGATTCAGTTTTAATGAGTTAATGTCCATAAGCACACCACAAAAAAAAAAAAAAAGTTTGTGTCACTGCTTCATAGAATTGGGATTGTGTTAGAAAATCTCTAGCAATGGCAAAGCCACTGCCATTAGATCCTTGACCTCTTTTAAAAAACAAACGATTTTGTTTTGCAATCTGATCAAAGTATCTAAAATTCATCTTTGACATTTAAGTTTGTGAATAAAACTTCTGCATACTTCATTTTATGTATACTTAGGTATATGTATATAAACTGTATATGCAGTGTATTGTATACGTTATAAACATTAATTTTTTAAAATTTGAAAGGTTTTAGTGGATATCCTGATAATTTAGCAGTAAAATAAGTATGCTGCAAAAGAAGCTGACAAAGAAATAAGGTGTAAATTGTCAGGAACAAATATTAAGTCATTCATCAAGTTGAAAGATAATCAAAAACGTACACAATTTAACACTTGTATCAATTGGGACACAATTTAGCAGTAAGAGATGGAAAATATAACCAATAGTAACTTAAAAATATAGTTACAGTATCCCCCCTCCCACAAGAAATTCAAAAGAGGCTCAAATTAGTTCTAGGTCAACTAAGTCAGAATCAGATTTCCTTTGGTTTTCCTTTGTAATAACATGATCACTTCAAGCTGCAGGCAGCACATTCATCTTAAGGATCAGAATAAAGTGATAAGAATAGAGCCCTGGCATCTGGTTCTTTAACCGAAAAAGTGAAATCTTCCAGAGCGTCCTCAGATGTTCTGAAGTTTCTCATTGACCCTAATTGTTTCTCAGGCCACAGTTGGCTGCCAAGGAGATAGAAAAGAAAATATTTACATATACAAGCCTATATAGAAAAGACAGGCAAGAGAGAGAGGGGAACAAATGGATGATGTTTTATCCATTATTGGATGATTCATTGATTGCAAATCATGTGTCCTGTTTAACACCTCACTTCCAGAAAAGGCAGGTTATCTGGTTTGTATAAGCAGGGATGGGGACAAGAACATCATTTAATTATTTAGTATTGTATATCATGTCCTTTTTTTTTTTTTATAGGAACATGTTTCATGTCCTTTTTCTGAAATTATATACATACGTCCTTTGTAAGAATTGTAGGTCTCTACTAAAGTCATGTTTGATCATATCAGTGTGAAGGTGGTTTTCTTCCGCCCACCAAACATTCTTTCTTTTTCAATAGTATATGTGTCTCACCCTTTAGCACAATTGTACTATTTCAGCCTCTTTTGTATTATCACCTAGATTTTTGCATGTTAGAACATATGAAAATATCTTGGTAAGTTAAAAGGGGACTTACGGAGACTATTGATCATATGAGGAACATGGAGAGGCAGCATACATATAAGACTTGCTATGAGACCACTCATTGGAGAAACCGAAGGAGTAGCAGGTATGTGATCCCCTCCCCCACCATGGGCTATTGCACTCTGGGCCGGTTCACAGAAATCTGGAAGGACCTGATATCAGACTCTAGGAGCTGAGGAGGTGTTTTGTTTTGTTTTTTGAATTATAATTAGCATACAGTGTTATATTAGTTTCAGGTGTACAACATAATAACTCAACAATTCTATATATTACTCCATGCTCACCACAAGTGTAGTCACCAGCTGTCACTGAACAACATTATTACAATATTATTTACTATATTTTTTATGCTGTACTTTTCATCCCATTACTGACTAATTTTATAACTGGAAGTTTGTACCTCTTTCTCTCTATTTCACCCATTCCTCCTCCTCTCCCCTCACAACCACCAGTTTGGTCTGTGTATTAAGAGGGGTATTTTTTGTTTTCATTTGTTCTGTTTTTAGATTCCACGTTTAAGAGAAATCATATGGTATTTGTCTTTCTTTTTGTGACTTCTTTCACTTAGCATAATATTGTTAGTTCCATTCACCTTGTGGCAAGTCGCAAGATTTGATTTTTTTATGGCTGGATAATATATACCACATATTCTTACCCATTCATCCGTCAGTGGACACTTGGATTGCTTCCAGATCTTGGCTATTGTAAATAATGCTGCAATAAACATAGGGGGGCGTATAGCTTTTCAAATTAGTGTTTTCATATTCTTTGGGTAATACGCAGTAGTGGAATTCCTGAATCCTATGGTATTTCTATGTTTAGTTTTTTGATGAACTTCCATTCTGTCCACAATGACTGTGCCAATTTATATTCCCACTCATAGTGCACAAGGGTTCCTTTTTCTTCACATTCTCACCAGCATTTGGCATTTCTTTTCTTTTTGATGATAACCATTCTATCTCATGTGGTTTTATGAGGTGATATTGTGGTTTTGATTTGTGTTTCTCTGATGATTAGTGATGTTGAGCATCTTTTCACGTTTTTTGTTGGCCATCTGGATGTCTTTTAAACAATAAGCAGAGCAGGTCCTCTGTTTATTTTTTTAAATTTTTTTGTTGGTGTTGAGTTTTATAAGTTCTTTATATTTTTTGGATATTAACCCCTTATTGGATACATCATTTGCAAATATCTTTTCGCATTCACTAGGTTGCCTTTTGGTTTTCTGATGGTTTTCTTTGTTGTGTAAAAGCTTTTTATTTTAGTTGAGTCTCTAAAGTTTATGTTTGCTTTTCCCTTGCCTTAGGAGACATATCTAGAAAATGTTGCTAAAGCCAATGTCCAAGAAATGATTGCCTGTGTTTTCTTCTAGAAGTTTTATAGTCTCAGGCCTTAAATTTAGATCTTTAATCCATTCTGAGTTCATTTTTGTGTATGGAAAAAAGTGGTCCAATTTCGTTGTTTTGCATGTAGCTGTCAACGTTTCCCAGCACCATTTATTGAAAAGACTGTTTTTCCCCCATTGTATATTCTTGCCTCCTTTGTCATAGATGAATTGACCACATAAGCATGGGTTTATTTCTGACATCTCCTCTCCCATTGATCTATGTGTCTTTTTTGTGTGTGCTAGTACCACACTGTTTTGATTTGTAGAGCTTTTTAGTATATTTTGAAACCCAGAATTGTGAAACCTCCAGCTTTGTTCTGCTTTCTCAAGATAACTTTGGATATCTGGGATCTTTTGTGGTTTCACACAAAGTTTAGGATTATTTGTTCTAGTTTTGTGAAAACTGTTGGTATTTTGATAGATTGCATTGATTCTGTAGATTGCTTTTGTTTCAACAATATTCTTCCATGAGCATGGAATATTTTTCCATTTGTGTCAACTTCAATTTCTTTCATCAGTGTTTTATGGTATTAAGAGTACAGATCTTTCACCTCCTTGGTTAAGTTTATTCTTAGGTAATTTCTTTTCCATGCAATTGTGAATGGGATTGTTTTCTTAATTTCTGTTTTTGCTACTTCATTATTAGTGTAGAGAAATGCAACAGATTTCTGTACATAAATTTTACGTACTTTGACTTTACTGAATTTATTTATCAGTTGTACAATTTTGGTGGAATCTTTAGAGTTTTCTTTTTTTAAATTATTAACATATAATGTATTATTTGTTTCAGGGGTACAGGTCTGTGATTCATCAGTCTTACACAATACACAATGCTCACCACAACACATACCCTCCCCAATGTCCATCACCCAACCACCCCATCCTGATTCAGTATCGAAGGTTGTGTGTTCCTAAGAATTTACCCATTTATCCATTTCTTCTAGGTTGTCCAATTTGTTGGCATATAATGTTTTATTATAATCTGTTATAATTGTTTATTTTTCTGTGGTGTCAGTAATTTTTTCTCCCTCATTTCTGGTTTTATTCATCTGAGTCCTCCCTCTTATTTTTTTAATGGTTTATTATTTTAGAGAGAGAGTGGGCTGAGGGAAAGGACAGAGGGAGAGGGAGAGAGAGAATCTCAAGCAGACTTCCCACTGAGTGTGGAGCTCAGTGGGATGTGGGGCTTAATCTTACGACCCGAGATCATGACCTGAGCCAAAATCAAGAGTTGGATGTTTAATGGACTGAGCCACCCAGGCCTCCCTCACCTCTTCTTTTCTTAATGAGTCTGGCTACAGATTGATCAATTTTGTTGATCTTTTCAGAGAACCAGTTCTCACTTTCATTGATTTTTTTCCTATTGTTTTTTGGTCTCTATTTCATTTGTTTTCTCTAATATTTATTATTTCCCTCTATTAGCTTTGGACTTTGTTTTTCTTTCTCTAGCTCCTCTAGGTGTAAGGTTAGATTGTTTATTTGAGATTTTCCTTGTTTCTTGAGGTAGGCCTGTATTGTTATAAACTTTCCTCTTAGAACAACTTTTGCTGCATCCCAAAGATTTTCGACCATGCTGTTTTCATTTTCATTTGTCTCTGTGTGTTTTTTTATTTCCTCTGATTTCTTGGTGGACCCATTCATTGTTTAGTAGCATGTTGTTTAGCCTCATGTATTTGTGTTCTTTCCATATTATTTCTTGTAACTAATTTCTAGTTTCATACTGTACTGCTCGGAAAATTTGCTTGATATGGTTTCAGTCTTTTTAAATTTATTGAGATTTGTATTGTGGCCTAACATGTGATCTGTCCTAGAGAATGTTCCGTGTGTACTTGAAAAGAATGTGTATACTGCTCTTTTTTTTTTTTTAAGATTTTATTTATTTATTTGACAGAGATAGAGACAGCCAGCGAGAGAGGGAACACAAGCAGGGGGAGTGGGAGAGGAAGAAGCAGGCTCATAGCGGAGGAGCCTGATGTGGGGCTCGATCCCATAACGCCGGGATCACGCCCTGAGCCGAAGGCAGATGCTTAACCGCTGTGCCACCCAGGCGCCCCTATACTGCTCTTTCTGAATGGAATGTTGTTTATATCAATTAGATTCATCTGGTCTAAAGTGTCATTCAAAGCCACCGTTTCCTGGTTGATTTTCTGTCTGAATGATTTATCCATTGATGTATATGGTGGTAAAGTCCCCTACTGTTACTGTATTACTGTCAATTTCCCCATTTATATTTGTTAATATTTGCTTTATTTAGGTTCTCCCATGTTGGGTACAAAGATATTTACAATTGCTATATCCTCTTGATGGATTGTTCCCTTTATGATTATGTAGTGTCCTTCTTTGCTTCTTGTTACAGTCGTTATTTTAAAGTCTATTTTGTCTGATAAAAATATTGGTACTCTGGCTTTTCTTTTCACTTCCATCTGTATGGTATATATTTTTCCATGCCTTCATTTTCAGTGCATATGTATTTTTACACCTGAAGTTAGTCTTTTGTAGGCATCAAATACATGGGTTTCATTTTCTTATCCATTCAGTCACACTTTGTCTTTTGTTTAACACTTTCTATATACCATGGTTTTATTCTAAATATTTTTACATGTATTAACTCTTTTAATTCTTATAAGAACACAGTGACGACCCACTGTTAGTGTGTGTGTGTGTGTGTGTGTGTGTGTGTGTGTTCCAATAAAACTTATCCAACAGGCAGAGGGCTAGATATGACCCTCAGGCCATAATTTGACAACTCCTGCCACATACTATGAACAATTTTCAGTGGTTGAAGATGAAGTATTTTTTTCCTATTTGCTCAAGCTACAAATGCTAGTTAAGTTCCTTCTAAAAAAAAAAAAAGTGTTATTGAAAAATTTCTTGAATAATATTCTGTTTATAGAAAGGATATATTGTTAAATGTGCTACTTTATCTTAGAGATCAGACATTTAGATATGCAGAAACAGATATAGGTCATATTTAAGTCTGATGATATGGTGTATTAATAATGAATTCAATTCTGCTTTTCAGTTTTTCAAAGATTGTTGAGGTCACACACAGCTATCAACAAAAATAATATACACTCTGATTAAAGTACTATTTATAAAATAGAAAATCCATTTTAAAACAAATGTTTTGTTTTGGGCTTTTTTTGTTTGTTTGTTTGGGGTTTTGTTTGTTTTTACTGTATTTCCTATGCTCTGCATTTTATTCCCATGACTTACTCCTTATGTAACTGGAGGCCTGTATCTCTCCCCATCACCCATTTTGCCCCAAATCCCCTCCCTCTGGCAACCATCAGTTCTCTGTATTTATAGTTCTGAATCTGCTTTTTGTTTGTTTATTAATATTAGATTCCATTTATTAGTGGAATCATATGGTTTTTGTCTTTCTTAGTCTGACTTATTTCACTAAGCATAATACCCTGTAGATCCATTCATGTTGTCTCAAATGGCGTGATCTCACCTTTTTATGACAGTGTAATATTCCACTATATATATATACCACATCTTCTTTCTCCATTCTTCTATGAATGGACACTTAATGTTGCTTCCATGTCCTTGCTATCATAAATAGTGCTGTAATAAAGGGGTGCCTATATCTTCTTGAGTTAGTGTTTTCAATTTTCTTGGATAACCCAATAATGGAATTATTGGATCATATGGTATTTCTATTCTTAGGTTTTTGAGGACTCCTCCATAGTGTTTTCCACAGTGACTTTACCAATTTACATTTCCACCAAGAGTGCACGAGGGTTCCTTTTTCTCCATATCCTTGTCAACACTTATTGTTTCTCATCCTTTTGATTTTAACCATTCTGACAGGTGTGAGGTATATCTCATTGTGATTTTGATTTGCATTTCCCTAATTAGTGATGTTGAGCATTTTTTCCTGTGTCTGTTGACCATCTGTGTATCTTCTTTGGCAAAAATGTCTATTCAGGTTCTCTGCTCATTTCTGTAATTTTTTATTTTTATTTTATTTTTTTTTAAAGATTTTATTTATTTATGTGACAGACAGCCAGCGAGAGAGGGAACACAAGCAGGGGGAGTGGGAGAGGAAGAAGTAGGCTCGTAGCGGAGGAGCCCGATGTGGGACTCGATCCCGGCACGCCGGGATCACGCCCTGAGCCGAAGGCAGACGCTTAACGACTGTGCTACTCAGGCGCCCTCATTTCTGTAATTTTTTAATCAAATTATTTGTTGTTGGTGGTGTTGAGTTTTGTAAACTTATTTTTGTGTGAAGAGAAAGAAAATAGTTCAGTTTCATGATTTTGCATGCAGCTGTCCAGTTTTCCCAGCACCATTTATTGAAAAGACTCTTTTCCCCATTATTTTTTTTGTCTCCTTTTGTCTCCTTAATTGACCATATAAATGTGGGTTTATTTCTGGGATCTCTATTCTGTTCCATTGATCTATGTGTCTTTTTTTGTACCAGTACCATATTGTTTTGCATCCTATTGCTTTTTAGTGTATCTTGAAATCTGAAATTTTGATACCTCCAGCTTTGTTCTTCTTTCCCAGGATTTCTTTGGTCTTTTGTGGTTCCATACAGATTTTAGGATTATTCTAGTTTTGTGAAAAACACTGTTGGCATTTTGATAGTCATTGCATTGAATCTGTAGGTTGCTTATTATAGTATGGACATTTAAATGATATTAATTCTTCCAATCCATGAACATGGAATATCTTTACATTTGTTTCACTTTCAATTTCTTTTAACAGTGTTTAAATTTATTCCTATGTATTTTTTTTTTAGGATTTTTATTTATGTGTTTGAGAGAGAGAGAGAGCATGAGAAGGGGGAGAGGCAGAGGGAGAAGCAGACTCCCCACTATGCAGGGAGCCCGACATGGGGCTCGATACCAGGACCCTGAGAACATGACCTGAGCTGAAGGCAGATGCTTATCTGACTGAGCCACCCAGGCACCCCTGTTCCTAGGTATTCTTCTTGGTGCAATTGTAAATGGTATTGTACTTTTAATTTCTCTTTTTTGCTACTTGGATGTTAGTGTACAGAAACACTACCAATTTCTGAGTATCCATTTTGTATCCTGCCACTTTACTGAATTTGTTTATCACTTCTGAAAGTTTTTTTTGATGGAATCTTTTTTAAGATTTTATTTATTTGACAGAGAGATAGAGAGCACAAGTAGGCAGAGTGGCAGGGAGAGGGAGAAGCAGGCTCCCCACAGGGAGCCCCGATGCAGGGGCTCTATTCCAGGACCCTGGGATCATGACCTGAGCTGAAGGCAGCCACTCAATGGACTGAGCCACCTAGGTGCCCCTGGTAGAATCTTTAGGAGTTCTATATATGGCATCAGGTTGTTTGCAAACAGTGACAGTTTGACTTCTTCTTTCCCAATATGGATGCCTCATTTCTTTTTCTTCTCTGATTGCCATGGCTAGGACTTCCAATACTATGTTGAATAAAATTGGTGAGAGCGGACATCTTTGTTTTGTTCCTGACCTCAGAGGGAAAGCTCTCAGTTTTTCACAGTTGAGTATGACGTTAATAGTGGGTTTTTCATATATGGCCTTTATTTTGTTGAGGTATAGTCCCTCTAACACCATTTTGTTGAGCGTTTTTACCATGAATGGATGTTGAATCTTCTCAGGTGCTTTTGTGAGTCTATTGAGATATGATTTTTATCCTTTGTTTTGTTGATGTGGTATATGACCTTGATTGAATGTCAATATTGAACCATCCTTGCCTCCCAGGAATAAATCTGACCCGAATGTGGTGAATTATCTTTTTAAGGTATTGTTGTATGTGGTTTGCTAATATTTTATTGAGAATTTTTGTATCTATGTTCATCAGGGATATTGGCCTTTATGTATATGTGTGTGGGGGGGTGCTCTTTGTCTGGTTTTGGTATCAGGATAATGCTGGCTGTAGAATGTATTTGGAAGCTTTTCTTTCTCTTCTATTTTTTGGAATAATTTGAGGAGAATAGGTATTCACTCTTTAAGTATGGTAGAATTCACCTCTGAATCCGCCTGGTCCTTTATCTGGACTTTTAGTTTTTGGCAATGTGTGTTTGTGTGTGTGTGTGTGTGTGTGTGTGTGTGTGTGTGTGTGTTTTGTTTTTGTTTTTACTAGTTCAATTTCATTACTTGTAATTGATTAGATATTCTATTTCTTCCTGATTCAGTTTTGGAAGAGAGTGTATATTTCTATGAATTTATCCATTTCTTCTAGGTTGTACAGGTTGTTCGCATGTAATTTTTCATAGTTTTTTTTTGTTTTTTACAATCCTTTGTATTTATGAGGTTTCTGTTGTTACTTCTAATTTCTGTCTCTATTTAGGTCCGTTCTCTTTTTTTCTTGATGAGTCTGGGTAAGGGTTTGCTGATTTTATCTTCTCAAAGAACCAGCTCCTTGTTTTGTTGATTTTTTTTTCCCCCCTGTTGGTTTTAGTCTCTGTGTCATTTATTTCTGCTCTGATCCTTTTTTCCTTTCTTCTACTCACTTTTGGCTTTGTTTGTTCTTCTTTTGCTAGTTCCTTCAGGTGTAAGGTTAGATTATTTGATTTTTTTTGTTTGTTTGTTTCTTGAGGTAGAACTGTATTTTTATATAGTTCTCTCTTAGAACTGCTTTCAGGACAATCGTACTTTACAACTGCTTTCACGACAGTAGGACTGTCATGAAAGCAGTTCTAAGAAGAAAATATATAACAATATAGCCCTATCTCAAGAAACAAATAACAAAGATTTTGGATCATTGTGTTTTCATTTTGCTTTTGTCTGCATATATTTTTTTTCTTTGTTGATTGCTTTATTAACCCATTAGTTGTTTATCATGTTTAGTCTTTGTGTGTTTGTGTTTTTTCCAGTTTTCTTGTGATTTAGTTCAAGTTTCATACCACTGTGGTTGGAAAAGATGCAGGGTATGATTTCAGTCTTCTTAGATCATTGAAGCTTGTTTTATGGCCTAATATGTGATCTGGGGGATGTTCCATGTGCACTTGAAAAAAAATGTATTCTATTGTTTGGGGATGGGATGTTCTGTATATATCTATTTTGTCCATCTGGTCCAATGTGTCAGACATTTTTTTTTTTTAAGTTACAGTACTGGATCATGTGATTTCTTTTTTTTTTTTTAAGATTTTATTTATTTATTTGACAGAGATAGAGACAGCCAGAGAGAGAGGGAACACAAGCAGGGGGGTGGGAGAGGAAGAAGCAGGCTCATAGCAGAGGAGCCTGATGTGGGGCTCGATCCCATAACGCCGGGATCACGCCCTGAGCCGAAGGCAGACGCTTAACTGCTGTGCCACCCAGACGCCCCAATGTGTCAGACCTTTTTACCCTATTTTATGTCTGGATGGTGTATCAATTCATACAAGTGGAGTGTTAAAATCCCCTACTATTACTGCATTGACATCAGTTTCTCTCTTTATGACTATTAATATTTGCTTTATGTATTTAGGGGCTCCATTGTTGGGTACATAATTACAATATTGTTATATCTCTTGTTGGATTGATCCCTTTATCATTATGTAATGCTCTTCTTTATCTCTTGTTACAGTCTTTGCTTTAAAGTCTATTTTGTCTAATTTAAGTATAGCTACCCCAGCTTTCCCCTCCCCCCACCTTTTTTTTTTTTTTTTAACTTCCATTTGTATGGTGAGTGTTTTTCCATTCCTTTACTTTCATTATATGTGTCTTTAGATCTGAGGTTAGTTTTTTGTAGGCAGCGTATAGACAGGTTTTTTTTTTAATTTTTGTTTCTTGTTTTTGTTGTTTTTTGTGTGTTTGTTTTATCCATCTCCTCAACCTGTGTCTTTTGATTGGAGCATTTAGCCCATTTACATCCAAAGTAATTATTGATAAGTATGTCATTTTTAAAATTTGCTTTCTGGTTGTTTTGTAGTTCTTTGTTCCTTTTTCTCTTGCTCTTTCTTTATGATCAGTGAGTATCTATAGTGTTTGGCTTTCTTTTTACTGTTTGTTTATCTATCATAGGTTTTGTTGGTTACATGGAATTCATGTGTAACATCCTAAGTAAATAGCAGTCCATATTAATTTGATGATCACTTAAGTTCAAATATTCTTTTTAAAAAATTCTTTTTCCCTTCTCTTCCTTTTTTACTCATTTTAGTCATAATTTTCTTATGTCTAATCATGGCCATTTCTTTTCCACTTAAAGTCCCTTTAACATTTCTTATAACGCTGGTTTAGTGGTGATAAACTCCTCTTTGAGAAATTCTTTATCTCTGATTCAAATCTGAGTGATAACCTTGGGGGTAGAGTTTTCTTGGTTGTAGGTCTTTTCCTTTTAGCACTTAGAATATATCATGCCACTTTCTTCTAGCCTGCAGAGTTTTGAATTATGAAAAATTAGCTGAGAGCCTTATAGGTTTTCCCTTGTAGATAACTTTTTGTTTCTCTCTTGCTGCCTTTAATATTCTCTTTATCTTTAACTTTTGACATTTAATTATTATGTGCTGTGTTGTGGACTTCCTTGATTTCAACTTGATTGGAACTCTGTGCTTCTTGGACTTGGATGTCTATTTCCCTCCCCAGGTTAGGGAAATTTTCATTTATTCTTCAAGTAAATTTTCTACACCTTTCTCTGTCTTCTTCTGGGGCCCCTATAATGTGAAAGTTTGTTTGCTTGATATTGTCCAAGTGTTATTTTTATCTTCTTTAAAAATTCTTTTCTTTTTGTTGTTCAGTTTGTGTGTTTTCCATAACCTTGTCTTCCAGATCTATAATACATTCTTCTTTACCTCTAATCTGTTGATTCTCTCTAGGGTGATTTTATTTCAATTATTATATTCTCAATTCTGATTGACTCTTTCTAATATTTTCTATCTCTTTATCAAAGGCCTTACTGAGTTCTTCCACTGTTTTCTCCAGGCTGGACAGTATCTTTATGATCATTACTTTAAATTCTGTATTAGGCATATTGCTTATCTCTGTTTCATCTAGTACTTCCCCTGAGGTTTTTTCCATTCTTTCGTTTGGAACATATTACTCTGTGCCCCCATTTTGCTTAGCTTTCTGTGTTTGTTTCTATGGATTAGTTGAAATGGGTACTTTTCCTAAACTTGAAGGAGTGGTTTTGTGTATGGTGTCAATTATGCAGACTGTGTGTGCTTTGTGACTTTTGCTGGCTGGCTGGCATTGTGGCTGTATATGCTAGCTACCTTTTTACACTGTGGCTTTTTACAGAAAGAATGAAGAAATAATAAGGGAAAAATGAAAGAGAATAAAGGAAAAAAAATTTTTTTAAAGAGAACAAGAAAAAACAAAGAAAAATAAATGAAAACAAAACATGACACGATTAAATTTTTAAAAGTAATTAAAAAGTAATTAAAAGTAATTTTTTAAAAACATGCACAAAACCATGGCTTCTTTTTTGTGCCCCAGCAACACAGGGCAGCTGGTGTGGGCTTGCGGACACCAGGCACACTGAGGTCCCAAGCTTACTGTGAGCCTATAAGCCAGACCCTGCTCAGTCTGTGCTTTTAAGGTAGAGGGGG
>NW_024423344.1:37873654-37955473 GCF_017311325.1 Ursus maritimus
GTTTTCCCATAGCTCCTCAGCCCTTTTAAGCCCTGGCTTCTTTTTTTGTGCCCCAGCTTGACTAGGGCTTATGGACCCTGGGCTCACTTAAGTTGCAAGTCCACTGAGATGACTGGACTGGCCCATTATGGTGTCTAGATCCTGCTCTGTTCTAGACTTTTAAGGTGGGGTGGGAACATAAGCTGTCATTCTCCATTCCCTCTGACCTGGAGAGCTTTCCTGCAGCTCCTCAGCCACTTGGCTGAGTCCTAGTGTTGTCTATTTTATATGCTAGTTGTTCTTTTAAACTATGGATTTTTTTCTGTGCCCTGCTCTCTCAGTACTGTCCTTCCTCACTGCCTTTCATACTAACTGGAGTAGGGGTTCCCTTTGTTACCATTTCTCTCTCTTGCTCTTCTGTTGTCATTCTGTCTTTGTTCAGTAGCTGTTCAGTCAGCCCTCCATTCTTCAGGAGGAACTGTTCTATCAGTAGGTATAATTTGGTGGGCTCTGTGGAGGAGGTGAGTTCAGAGTCTTCCTGTCTTGCCATCTTGAACTGGGACTCTTTGTCTTTGGATTGGAGCACTTAGTCCATTTACATTTAAAGTAATTATTAACACTTAGTTACTTGTGTTCTGGTTGTATCTATAGTTCTTCTTAGTCTCTTCTCTTGGTCTCTTTCCTTGTGGTTTGATAGCTTCCCATAATGTTATGCTTGAATCCCTTTCTCTTTATTTTTTGTGCATCGTTATAGATTTTTTTATTTGCGGTTACTATCAGGTTCATATGTAACATATGCAAAGCAGTCTATATTAAGTTAATGGTTGCTTAAGTTTGAACACCTTCTAAAGCACTAAATTTTAATCCCTCCTATTTTATGTATATGATGTCATATTTAATAGCATTTTATTTTCTGTATCCTTTGATTTAGGTAGATATATTTAATTTAGTACTTTTGTATTTTTAACCCTCATAGTGGTTTTATAAGTGATTAAACTACTACCTTTACTATATGTTTGCATATACCTGTGAAATTTTTCCACTTGTAATTTTTTTTTTTTTACCTCTAGATATGGCCTTTTGTTTCTACTTGAGGGATTTCTTCAGGGGCATCTGGGTGCTTCAGTCAATTAAGCATCTAACTCTTGGTTTCAGCTCAGGTCATGATCTCAGGGTCCTGCGATCAGGTTCCACGCTCAGTGGGGAGTCACTTGAGATTGTCTCCCTCTCCTTCTGCCCCTCTCCACCCCTCTCAAAGTGTTTCATGTAAGGCTGAGTTAGTGATGATGAACTCCCCTTCACTTTGGTTTGGAAACTCTCTGTTCTGTTCTCAAATGCAGGTTGGTTTTTTTTTTGTTTGTTCTTTCAGAATTTTAAATATATCATGCCACACCACTCCCATCTAGCCTGGGAAGTTTCTGTTAAAAAATCAGCTGTTAGCCTATGGGTTTTCCCTTGTTTTGTAACTGTTCTCTTTTCTCCTGCTGCTTTTAAAATTCTCTCTTTAGGGGCGCCTGGGTGGCACAGCGGTTAAGCGTCTGCCTTCGGCTCAGGGCGTGATCCCAGCGTTCTGGGATCGAGCCCCACATCAGGCTCCTCCGCTGTGAGCCTGCTTCTTCCTCTCCCACTCCCCCTGCTGTGTTCCCTCTCTCTCTGGCTGTCTCTATCTCTGTCGAATAAATAAATAAAAAATCTTTAAAAAAAAATTCTTCTTTATCACTCATTTCTGTCATTTTAATGATGATTTGTCTTGGTGTGGACCTCTTTTGGTTAATCCTGTTAAGAGACTGTGCCTTCTGGATCTGAAGGCCTGTTTCCTTCCCCAGACTAGGAAGATTTTTCAGATATTATTTCTTCAAATAAATTTTCTGTCCCCTTCTTTCTTTCTTCCCTTTCTGGGATCCCTATAATGTGAATGTTAATACACTTGATAATGTTGTCAAGTTCCCTTAACATATTTTCATTTTTTATTCTTTTTCCTTGTTGCTGTTCAGCTTGGTTGCTTTTGATCCATTCTCCTGCATCCTCTTATCTGCTGTGGATTCCCTTTGTGTATTTTTTGTTACTGAGTTCTTCGTCTCTGGTTCGTTTTAAATTTTCTACCTCTTTGTTGAAGCTCTCACTGAGAACCTCCACTCTTTTCTCAAGTCCAGTGAGTTATCTATATGACCATTACTTAGAATTATTTTTCAGGTATATTGCTTATCTCCATTTCATTTGCTCTTTTGGTGTTATTTTATCCTGTTCTTTCATTTGGGATATATTTCTGTCTCTTCATTTTTGTCTACCTCTCTGTTTGTTTCTGGTATTAGGAATGTCAGCTATGCCTCCTGGTCTTGAAAGTTGTAGCCTTGTGTAGAAGAAGTTGAGGAGATTGATTGCTTGATTGCTTGCTTGATTGATTGATTGATTGATTGATTTATAGAGCACACAGCGAGGGTGGGGAGGGGCAGACTCCCCACTGATCAGTGAGCTTGACTCAAGGCTTGATCCCAGAATCCTGGGATAATAACCTGAGCCAAAGGCAGATGCTTAACCAACAGAGCTACCCAAGTACTCTGAGGAGCTTTTAAGCTGCATGTTTAGGGAAGCACTTGCCCCTACCTTGGTATGATCATGAATTGGTTTGCTATAATATAATTAATTGCCGGCCTAGTTATTTTGGTAGGTGGTAGTGCTCAGCCTGCCTTTAGCATGATGGAGGGCCTGAAATACAAACACTTCTGGACAGCTATAGGATATAGTAAGCCAGTGGAAGATTCACCACATCAGCAATCATTACTAGGGAAGTAATAGCCCCTCCGTGGTGTGATTGAAGACCTGGGATTCAAGTTTTGCAGTTGACGAGGATCAAGTGTCTAAGTATGGGGCAGCAACTTGTTTCAGTGGAGTATTAGAGGAGGTCAATCTGTGAGAGGATAGACTTCAGGGGATCAGTTAATTCTAGAGGAAACAGTTAAAGTGTAAATGTAATTTAAAATGTTACTTTAAAAACATCTTAACTGATCTTAAATATACATCCTAATCACAAATCCTGGTAAAAACTAAAGTCTTTGTGTTAGGGTTGCTTGAAATGTTATACTCTCCAACAAAGTTTTTTAAATGTATTAAAAATGCATAAAAATTGTATTTTTGGCTCCTGTAAAAACTAGCAGTTTGTATAAGGATGCTTGTTTAATAGAGAAATGAAATAACTCCTATATTATACTGACAAAGCTTAAAAGAGAAAATAAGTTTTTGATATAACAATTTAAAACCAAAGCCTTTTCACTTTAGAAACAAAAATATTGAATTTTATTATAAATTTTATATCACTATTAATGATCAATATTATAACCAGCCACAATTACTAACCTTCGATTTTGAAACCGTTATTAAAACAATTGCTATCCTGTAATTTAAATAGTTCTTAATGTTTGTGTCATTCTTAATTCCAATCTCCAATTACACCTTGAACTTTTAACAAAAATATATATAATTAAATCTATTTTTACATATACATTTCAAGCAGCACTATATTTCAGTGACATTCCCTGAAGGAACATAATTTTTAGTACCTTAGCATAAATCAAACCTGCCATAGAAGCAGCACTGGTCATTACCTCAGATATTTAATAACTCCAGGAAGAAAGAAAAGATGTGACTAAAATGTTTAGTTCAAAAGGGAATGGCCATTTTTAAAAATACATACTTTCTTTTTGAAATATAGAATATCTTACTGTAGCATCTTATTAACTCTTAATGTCCTTCCATGAAATGCTAGACATAATTAGGAATCAGAAAGAGTTAATATTTGTGGGAATGAAAACATTTATCTCTATAGAAAATACCCAGACAAGTCATAAAACAACAGTTTGTTTAGCAACCCTCAGTCCAGGTGAACAGAGATCTTCAGGCTAGACTCGTGTCACCAAAGGAGGAGTGAGCCAGGACCTCAAGCCGTTAGGCTGGGTGCCCACCGCCATGAAAGAACTGTAGCCATGAATCCACCAGGCTCCCAAATCTGCTGCTATGAGAGAAGAAATTGATCCAATTTCTTTCAGAAGTCATGCCCTCCATTTGCTCTTTGGATTCTATTCTTTTTCTTCTTTCTGGAAAATTTATCTTAACAATCATATTTGTCTTTCTTATGCATTCCGTCAGTCTCTCCACACTGTCTGTCCCAATGACCTTCAGAGATGCTCACGTCTCCTCAGCTTTGATGAGAAAAATAAAACGACACCCTCAAACACATGATTGCAAGTTCTGCTCTAGAGTCCTCTCATTTCTCATTTTAGCTTAATAACCATACTTTTTGAAAGTTGTGTAGAAGCTCACTCTCCATCTCCTCTGCTGCCGGGATGCACAGACTTCTTTCAGTAGCTCAAGTGCACCACGGCTTCCTTACATCACAGGATTTGTTGTCCTAATTTTACCTTCTGTGATGTTTCCCATTGCACATTGCCCCCTGACACTTCACCTAGTTAAATGCCGTCCGTTCTGTAGATATCAGCTCAAACATCACTCCCTCAGAAGCTTTTTAAACATTTTATAATACATCCTCTTCTATTTTTGCTCTTTTTTTTTCACTATTTTTCTCAGTCTGCAATCACCATTTCATTAGTGTGCTATTTTGATCACTCACTGTCTTCTTTTCTAATAGCAGCAAGCTCCATCAGAACAAAAAGCTGTTTGTGTTCCTCCATATCTGGAATCTGCAATGTTAAACATAATTGGCACATAGTAGGCACTCATATTACTGAATAAACAGTTTCATGTCAGATTCAGTGAGTCAGAAATGATTAATTTGGTTCATTTATGCAGAGCTGGCATTCTTCCAGGGGTGTATCAACAAAATATGAAGATTGCACACTAGGAAGTTTTAAAACAGTCTTGAAAATGCAAGAGATATTATTAATCTCAAACTAAACATCTTCACTGCACTTTTGGGAATGATAAAACACACCAAAAAAGAAAAACCTCTTAAAATTTCAGTGGAATAGCATGCATTTTTAATGCATAGGTTTTGTTCATCCTTGAAAGTAGAAATACACTATGTATTCGATTTCTGGAAACTTAATTTGCACACTACTGTAATATGCAGGATTTTATGTAAAGTAACCTGGAAGAGGTAATGGAATATAAATCCTAAATAGTATACTATGAGTCACTGAAATTATAACTTTTCAAGGAAAAGATTCTTTTTATAAAATCTATGGTGGTGTCATAATTGATATTGAAATTTTTATATTTTTTCCTAATTAATATTGCACAGAAATCTAAACACTGAAACATTCTAAAAATGATTCAAATTTGTAGTCCTGCATAGAGTTTTACAGAAAAAGCATGTTTTTACAATGAATATATTTTTATTCTGAAAAACACCTGATATCCAAATTTAAAGGGATAACTTTAATCACTATTGCTTATTCTAAATTAAATGGTAAATAAAAATATATCAGTGTGTGTGTGTGTGTGTGTGTGTGTGTGTGTGTGTGTGTGTGTGTGTGTAAAACCAAATGGTACATTTTTATGTCCTTCTATATTTTTAAAAAATAGTGATATAGGGGCGCCTGGGTAGCGCAGTCGTTAAAGCGTCTGCCTTCGGCTCAGGGCGTGATCCCGGTTTTCCGGGATCGAGTCCCACATCGGGCTCCTCCGCTGGGAGCCTGCTTCTTCCTCTCTCACTCGCCTGCTGTGTTCCCTCTCTCGCTGGCTGTCTCTCTGTTACATAAATAAATAAAATCTTTAAAAAAAAAAAATAGTGATATATCCAAAAGATAGTTTTAGATTCACAAAAGCCTTGAGACTGGACACTGAATCCATAAATACAACATACTCAGTGCTTTGATGGCCAGTGCTTAACAGACTCTGAAATGTCACTGAATTAATAGGTTTTATATTTCCATTTTGTATTTGAACAATTTCTCCCAACTTCATTTGCCATCCTGCTTCCTTTTGTAGATAATCGTGATATCTTTCAGTAAAACATACCTTTTTTGGGGACTAATCAAAACCCTGATGAAGTCAGGGTGCCAGAGACTGATAAGGGTGTGATGCTTGATTCTCATTGCTAACCCTGCAGAAATACACTCTAGAAGAGGCAAATGAGAGAGATGGTACTGAACCTTAAATGAGCTCTATCAAGCGATTGTTTTCCAACAGACTCTTCAGAGCACATCTTGTTATAATATTCCTGATGAGATATTCCAGCTTATTAGACAGCCAACTGTTAGAGCGGTAATGTGGCCTCATTTAACAATATTAAACCCAAATGGCTATCAATGTTCAGAGCTCCTCTTTGTCACAGTAATAACCTTTATTTCACATTTTAATATTTCCTCAATGGCAATGGCCCAAAGAATTAATTTGGAGTTTCTCTGATAACATACAAAGTTGAATGTCTTACTTGTACCCACTGAGATACAGAGAAGGAGAAATACGGTATTGTTAGAGTAGAGAATGAGTCAAATCTCGTTTTTGATTCAAAGCTAAAGTATTCACTATCAAATATTTCTAATTGTGGAATATTGTGATTAGATCCATTCTGACATTAATTATGAATTTAAAAAACATCATTTCTTAGAAATATAAAAAATTTATTTCAACTAGATTTATTTAACAAATACTTGGAGCACATTGAGTTATAATCGGAAATAGGTAAGTTTAAAAATTAAAACAAAAAATAAAAATAATATAAAAATGTAGCAATCATGTCCAAATATATAGCAGTCTACCTTTTTCTGTGAAGGAAAAACCATAAACTCTAAATACATCTCTATTAGATACATTATACTTCAAGAGAAATTTTTTTTAAGCATAGCATCTTTGTGCAGGATGAGAAGTGCAATGTCAAATTGTTGCCACCAGAATTAGATCGTTAAATATTCATTAAGCAAATATTACTGTTTGGTATTATTTGATAAATGTATGGAAACATAATTCTAAGTTCTCCTCACTGATGACATAACAATAGTCACAAAATGTTGAAGCGTAGTCTGCCCTAACGCTGACATCGATGCTGTACAGCGAACAAGCACATAATACCGGGAACGTTCGTGCTGAGCTGCAAATGCGTCTCCTCTTGGATTAGGTTTGCAGGTCTTGTCTCCATTACAGACGACACAACAGATTGCCTATATGATGTGAGAAAGAGGGCTAAATGCCAGGAACCCCCATTCTGGATAATATTTGCATGTTTTCACATGTAAGCCTCACTTAATTTTCTAAAGCAGATTATTAGGATCCACATTATACAGTTTTCCTAAATTCACAAAAGCAGATTGCTTGGTTCTAACCCCCATCAATTGATTTCAAGAACTTTCCCCTATGATACTATGTAGCCAAATAACTGTGACAGTAACTCTTATTTGCCTCTAATCCCTATATGCACAGTTGTCTCAAACTGTTTTATTAATCAATAGTTTTTTAATTTGCTTTAAAAGTCACAAAGATGATGACATCTAGACAGAGTATATTGACCTATTCAACTGAGTCCAGCAGACAGCCCATTCCTTAGCAGCTTTCTTTTCTTTCAGATAGAAAGCACTTGCAGGGAGAGCCCAGCGAGGCCCACTGTGTGGATGTAAAAGCAGGTGTAGGAAGAAGTAATATGTTTATTTTTATAATTTGTAAACAAAGTGATTATTGGCATTGAAATATTTTCCCAGGGAGTGAGTACAATCTCACAGGAGTCATTTTTTTATTATTTTTGTTCTTTAACTTTCCAAATAGGCCTTTACCTTACTGAAACCTGGAAGCAGGGGAAGGGTATGCGAGAGTCTGGTACACCACACCGAGGCGTGCATGTTGACAACAGTGACATAGAGGGCAGGGTGCTGAGGCCAGCAGCCCTGTCGCCATCTCTCTGGACAGCAGTGTCCACCCTGTCCAGCTGCCCAGGGGACAGAGGTGGATGAAGGTCTCTGTAGATGAGGGGAGCGTCAGTAGTAGTACTACTGGCTAAAAACTATGGCCCAGGTCGTAGTGTGTTATCATCCAGACCTGGGCAGACGCACCGATGTAATGGACCAGACTGATGTTGGAATCGCTGCTCCTCTGGGTACGTGTCAGTCAAACTCAAAGCCCGGGGCTCCAACCCAGAGGGCATTTCAGCAGGACACAGTGAGCTCGGGGGTGGTCCAGCCCAGGGCAGCAGCCATGGTCTTGTACTCCCCCATGCCTGCATTCAAGGACACGACAAGGCTTAGGTCTATCGGGTCTGTTACATCCACTCTGGCTTCATGACCTCCCCAGTGAAGTCATAGGTGCCACCTTCCTGGGTGTGGACAAAAAAAATGGCCAAGAACAGCATCTTGCACGGCTGCGTGAAGAGGCGCGTGACCCCGACCTGCGCGCATTTCCGGAAGGTGGTGTACTCATACAGGCTGCTGCGCTTGTAGGTGATGAGGTACAGGAAGTAGGCCAGGGTGAGGCAGCTCCCACCATGGAACAAGGTCATGGCACCAGCCCTCCGGCCCACTGGCGCGCTGGTCTCGGGCTCGGTTGGCCTGGTGCTGGAGCCTGGGCCTGGAGCCCACTTGTCTCCCCTGTGACCCACATGGCTTTCCTCCCAGGAGTCATCTAATGTATACTGTTCCAGAAGCAAGGCATTCTTACTCCTACCTACATGAGAACCCAGACACACTTTCTAGGAATATTTAATCAAATCATTGCCGATTTTGAAAAAAATCTGTTATAATCACATGTTGCCTTAAGATAAGTTGAACAATAAGAGTGTATACAAAAGCAAATGTGGACAAATTTAACAAAACATTTTAGAGTTCTATAGCATTTTAATTTGAAAGAAGTTACAAGAGTAAATAGTACATTAATTTTTAAATCTGATTGGGAATCAAAACACTTAAGAATCATTAAAATTTGTAGAATCCCTGATCTACCTCAAATCATGGGTGCAGGCCAGGAATTATATTTTTTTTTGAAAGATTTTATTTATTTATTAGAGAGCATGAGATGGGGAGAGGCAGAGGGAGAGGGAGAAGCAGACTTCCTGCTGNNNGTGCCTGATGCTGGGCTCGATCCCAGGACCCCAGGATCATGACCTAAGCAGAAGGCAGACAGGTAACCAACTGAGCCACCCAGGCACCCCCAGGAGTTACATTTTTAAAAATTGCCCTGATTATTCTGACATAGCTAGTCCCCTTGAATAACATTTGGGAACCACTGAAGTTTCAATTTCTAAGTTTATATGTAGGAAAATAATTTTATATTCTTAAAATTATACAAAATTTGTCTGAATTTTAAGATGGATTTTATAGAATCCCTTTAATCTCTTCTTTTTTTCTAGTTATCTTCCATTAATTTTTTTAAAATTTTTTAAATTGAATTCAGGTTAGTTAACGTATAGTATGTTAGTTTCAGGGGTAGAATTTAGTGATTCATCAGTTGCATGTAACACCCAGCGTTCATTACATCAAGTGCCCTCCTTAATGCCCATCACCCATTATCCCATTCCCTTACCCACCTCCCCTCCAGCAACCCATTTGTTATCTTTTATTGAATTTTCTCCACGCTATGGCAATATCTATCACAGTCTTCCTAAGTAAATCTTGAAAAGTAAAATCCATGAATTAAATTGTTGGAAAAAAATCTAATACTATAATTACAAATTTCTGGAAAGATGGAGAAGCAAATAATTTTGTGTAAAAGGTATATTTAACTTAGATTTTTCATCTGTGTTAGATACCTGAAATAATAATTAAGATTTTTTTAAATGAAAAATGCTGATATATTCATGTATCTAGTAGTTTATAGTGCATATGAGTTTCATTAACACATGAGTAAAACAATGAGTGGGTAAAGTATAAAAAATCACGGATTAATGTGATTACCTGTCATCAAGGAAAATGATAGAGGTGATGTTTTGTTTTTTAAAAGCATTCTAGAAATGGTGATTAGAAGATTTAGTAATGAGTTGTTTTTTGCCAGATGCACATATTTTGTGTTACTCTTAGTTTGGAAGTGAACAGAGTTATGGATGATAAGAAATCTTATCCAAATGACAGATTGTCCCATGTGCAATAAGTAATTAAGCATCTTTTTAGCATTTTATTTTGTTCTCATGGTGGCCTCTGATAAATAACTTCTTTAAAAGAAACCATTAAAAATTCAATTTTGTTCCATCTTTCATTATATAGGGCCTGTTTTATCAGATATTAATATTGTGACCTATACAATCATTTTAAAAAGCAGATCTCTGAATTTTTGTTTAACTTCCTATTGTCTAATAGACATTATGCATATGTTATGTGCTTTTTGCTATGATAATGGAGAAACTATGGAATATAAGGCTATCCTTTTAGAGACTCACAAGTGTTCATACACACATTAAACAGAACCCAAAGTTAAGAAATATTTTAGTAAAAGTTACTGGTTGTCACCAGCCAGCACTTATTTTAAAGCCAAGAATTAGAAAGAATTATACTAACCTCTCTTCTAAGCTAAAACAGTGCTACTAATCCCTAGAGTCCTGACAGTGCCTTAACATGATTAACTACATAATTATTAGTTTAGGAACTAGGCACTTTAACCTTGGCAATGTTATTTATCTAGAACTCTTTCCAGTTTCCACTGGTATGAGCATCACAGAAAACATTGCCTGTCTTCAATAAAGTAACTGTGAAATAAACATTTGAACCAGAAAGCTTTCTATTGACCCAGACATATAAAATTAATCCTCCACAGAATAATGTACTCAGAACTGAGCAGAATGTAATGATGTCAAAAAAATTTTTTAAAAAGTAAAGAACATCAATACAAAACAAACTTTATTTTCCTTCAGCTTATGGATTCATACATATGAAAAACAGACCTTTTTTTCATGGACTATGTTCAAGTTTTTTTTATATGCCATATAAAATATTAAAAACAGTACTGTTTTACAGTGCCCCGGGATAATTATGTGTCTCCTATAAAGACTATTATTTTATTACAGAATTTAAAATGAACACATTTGTTTGATAATTCACAAATACTCGCACAAGATAAAAAATAAAAAGAAATCTTTGGTCAGTTTCCAGCTTTAAAAAATAGAAGATATTTCTGTTTCCTCTACTATGTAATTCTTTCAGCACTTTATTGATTATAGAAAATACTCATTCCTATATTCATTAAGTAAAAAAGATATGCATTATTGCCCCAATAACTCAGAATTGAGACCCGAGTAGCAATTTTTGACTCCGAAGGAATTTGAAAGCACATCTGATCCCCTTTATTCCCATATAAAGCAGTTCATAACACCTCACTGGTAGATTTAATTGTGCATGCTCATTAATTTTTTTGATTCAGTGTCCTTTTCATTTTTGTGCCTGAAGGACTTCATGATCTAAAAGAAAGTTGGAAAGTGAAAACATACAACAGAAGTTGTCATTCTCTACAAGGATTAAATGAAGCCTTTTCTCTCTGAAACAAATGTAACAACATGTATTTCTTCATGCAGCTGCCAGGCTGAAGGGTGACTGGCCAATGCATCCTTTTCAGCTGTCTTCATGATGGATCCATAGGCTTTGTCGTTTCTAAGCCGGAATTTTTTTACCTACTAAAGTTGGACAATTCGGGTAACTCCTATAAAATCTCCCTGTTTACTGACCTAGTTAAATGACATGCTTACCTTTGTAGAAACAAACGATAATCCCTCTTCCACACACTGAAACACACACCTTAACAAATCTGTCAATCACTAGAGCTGAAGGATTCTATATTATCTTTTTTACTTAACTAGAAAAAAGCAATAAGACAAATAAAGGAAGATTTTTTTTCCCCAGACATCGGACATCTTGTCAATTCAAGTACTGTCAAGAATTAAGAAGATAAAACACCTGATTTAAAAATACAAACACAAGAGTTAAAAATTTAAGAGCCCAAAAGAGGTGTAACCGGTAGATACGTAAATTTATGTGGGCGGTCTGAGTGGTGGTTTTGTATGCCTTGTAAGCAAATGTTTTGTTCCATGTTTGTTAAGGGGAAGTTTACTATCAACACCTAAATTCCACAACTTCATTCATTCTTTTTAAAAGCTAGCAGCAGTATTCTCATTGTGATGCTGAATGCTTGGAAAGGCCAGGCCTCATCAGTTCTAAGGAGTGCTCTGGGGCTTGTACCCTGTGCACTGAACACAAAACATCACTGCACTTAAAGTGTTCCCTTACATTTCTTCCAAATGATCTAATTCTTTCCATTTATTCATGAACGAAAAATCGCATTCTTTGTTTTTCGACAATCATTTTATTGTCACAAAATAGTTCAAATTTTTTCCCGTTTTCTTTGTCTTAGCTGTCTTCCATGGATTTAAAACCTTCAGAACTATCATTACATAGTTCCAGGAACTGATGTTTTTGTTTTGATTAAAAAAAAACAACTGTGGACAATGCTGTAGCTAAGGTTTCCGGTGACTCTTCACTTCTATGTGAGCAAATATTATGACAAAAGGTATTAAATGTTTATTAAATAAGCGAATGTTCTTTTTTTCATCTGACTAAATTTCAGCATCACTTTATATTAAGTAGTAAGCCAGGATTTCTAATGATGAGTTTCCTGCAGTCTGAGTCCTGTAATCTAAGTCCACATGGACAGCAGCAATGACTGGTATTTGGGGTCATTTAACACAACAGAATGTACCTGAACTAGACATGGCAGAGAAGACTGGCTTGGGGGTATTTCAGTTGCTACCAAACATTCAGAAGTATACGACCCAGGTGATGAATCTTCTGAGGATATTTTACTTGCCTTGTGTATGTTTTATTCTCTTTCACTTGTAGTTTTTTGCTGTGTTAGCCATCATGAGATCACCAGTTCCTTGATGATAGTTTTGTATTCTAATCGTGTATTTTCTCTGCTGTCAGTATTTTAGTAAGTGCATATTGGGTTCACAGTAAGAGGATTATAGATAAGTACCCAACACGAAAATTCCAGAAACTTCGCCAGGAAGCATGTTAGACGTTGGATAGTTGAAACTTGTTTGTTGATCATATACATCCATTTCCTTTCAACTGTTTCCAAAGGAAAGCATACCATACAGACTAACAGGCTTAGAGTTTGGAATATTAAAATTTATATGTAGAATATTAAAATTCAGGGGGGCCTGGGTGGCTCAGTCTGTTGAACGTCCAACTCCTGATTTCAGCTCAGGTCATGATCTCAGAGTCCTGGCATTGAGCCCCATGTCAGGCTCTGTGCTGAGTGTCGAGTCTGCTTGAGATGCTCTCTGCCCCTCCTCCCCACCATTCACACGTATGCATGTGTTCTCTCTTTCTTTCTCAAATAAATAAAATCTTTAAAAAAATACATTAATACAGTAACACTGAATAATTGAGTTCTTTTTTAAACGGACAGTTGTCTCTCTAAAAATGTCTATAGTATTGTCAACTTGGAAAAACAATTTAAAGCTGTGCAAATTAAAAGATACTAAAATATGTACACGTTTTATTTATATCATCAGTCTTCTATATAGTGGGACACCATATAATTGTCTTTGATGAGTTACTTTGTTTTCTCAAAAAATATTTTGTCAAAAGTAAATATATTGTAATTCAGATTTTTTAGAGTCAGATTTGTTAGAATTTTTCAGTGTAGCACTTTTCTTTCTGACAAGCCAGCAGAGTTTTAAGATATTTTCAATTTGAAAGGTCAAAGATTGACATGTACCTGTATAGAAGTTCATTCACCCAAATGCCTCTTCTCTCACATGATGGACTTTTCAAATCAAAGTAAAATACATAAAAAGACACTGAATATTTAAGTGTTACTGTTTAATTTTTCTATGGAAATATTTTATAAGCCGATATGGTAAAGTTTAGCCATTCTGATTTCTCTTTTAACCTTATGGGTCTAATTTTAATAGTCATACATATTACAATTTAGAGTCCATCATTGCTTGCCTAAGTCATTTGCATTCTGTATACCGTTGAAATTCAAAAGGTGGCATAATAACTTCAAATTGTAATTTCTCATTGTTCATATATAAAGAATGTGACTGTTTAAGTCTAATAACTGTCACCATACATAGTTACAATTTTTATTGTGATGAGAAATTTTAAGATCTAATCACTTAGCAACTTTAAAATATGCAATACAGTATTATTAACTATAGTCACCATGCTATATATATTACAGCCCATGTCTTATTTATTCTAAAACTGAGTTTGTACATTTTGACCCCCTTCATCCATTTGGCCACTCAACCCCTGCTCCTGGCAACCACCAATCTGTTCTACCATGAGCTAAGTTTTTGTTTTATTTCTGTTGCTTTTAGATTCCACATATAAGTGAGACCATACAGTTTTTGTCTTTCTCTAGTTTATTTCACTGAGCATAATGCGCTCAAGGTTTTGATCTGCATTTCCCTGAGGATTAATAATCTAGAGGATCTTTTCATGTGTCTGTTGCCCATCTTTAGATGCCAGCTCCTCTAACCATTTATTAATCTCAACTTTCCTCTTAGACTGCTTTTGCTGCATCCCAAAGATCTGACTGTTGTTTTCATTTTCATTTGTCTCCTAGTATTATTTGATTTTTAAAAATTTATTGACTAATTCATTGTTTAGTAGCATGGTAACATCCATGTATTTGTGTTCTTTCCATATTTTTGTTTGTGATTGATTTCTAGTTTCATAGGGTTATGGTCAGAAAAGATGCATCATAACTATTTCAGTCTTCTTAATTTATTAAGACTTGTTTTGTGGCCTAACGTGATCTATCCTGGAGAAGGTTCCATGTGCACTTGAAAAGAATGTGTATTCTGCTTTTTTTGAAATGAAAGTTCTGTATATATCTGTTAGGTTCACCTGGTCTAATGCATCATTTAAAGCCACTGTTTCCTGGTTGATTTTCTGTCTGGATGATCTACCCGTTGTTATAAGTGAGGTGTCGAAGTCTCCTATTATTATTGTATTACAGAGAATCTCCCCCTTGATGTCTGTTCATACTTGCTTTGTGTATTTAGGTGGTTCTATGTTTGGGTGTATAGATGTTTGCATTTTTTTGCATCCTCTTGTTGAATGATTCCCTTTATCCTTATTTAGTGCCCTTAGTTTCTTGCTGCATACAATCTGTTTTAAAGTCTCCTTTGTCACATGTAAGTATTGCTACCTTGGTTTTTTTTTCTTTCTGTTTGCATGGTATACGTTTTTTCATCCCTTTATTTTCAGTCTGTGTCTTTAGTTCTGAATGAGTCTTCTGTAGGCAGCATATTGATGGGCCTTGGTGTTTTTGTTGTGGTGGTGGTGGGTTGTTTTTTTTTTTCTGTTCAGTCACCCCATGTTTTTTGATTGGAGCATTTAGTCCATTTACATTTATAGTAATTTTTAGTAGGTATGTACGTAGTGCCATTTTGTTCATTGTTTTCTGGTTGTTTTTGGAATATTTCTCTTTTCCTTTTTCTCCCGCTTGCTTCCCTTTCGGTTTGATGGCTTTCCTTAGTGTTATGCTTGGATTCCTTTCTCTGTTTTTTTTTTTTTTCCTTTCTCTATTTTTTTGTGTACCTATTATAGGTTTTTGATTTGTGGTTACTATCTGGTTTATAGATAATATCTTGTGCATATTGCAGTGAATATTAATTTAATGGTAACTAAATGTTGAATATATCCAAAGAACACTAAATTTTTACTCCCCCCTCCACTTTTGTATATATGTCATATTTTACATCTTTTTTGTGTATCCCTTGACCGATTTTTGTAGATATTACTGATTTTAATACTTCTGGGTTTTAACCTTCATATTGGATTTATAAGTGATTAATGTACTACCTTTATTTACTGTACGTTTGCTTTTACCTGTGAAAATTTTACCTTTCATAATTTTCTTCTAGTTATGATCTTTTCATGTTACTTAAAAAAAATTCCCTTTACCATTTCTTTTAAGGCTGGTTTAGTCGTAATTCCTTTCCCTTTAGTTTGGGAAACTATTTCTCTAATTCTGAATGATAATCTTGCTGGGAAGAGTATTTAGTTGCAGGTTATTTTTCTTTTCAGCATTTGAATATATCATACCATTCCCCCCCCTTTTTTTTTAAAGATTTAATTTATTTTATTTGAGAGCTACAGACAAACAGTGAGCATGAGCCAGGGGGAGGGGTGGGGGGAGAAGCAGGCTCCCTGGTGGGTAGGGAGCCCAATGCAGCCCAATCATGATCTGAGCTGAAGGCAGAAGCTTAACCAACTGAGCTACCCAGGCACCCCATGCCATTCTCTTTTGCAAACTTTCTGCTGAAAATTCAGCTGATAGCCTTATGGGGTTTCCCCTGTGTATAACTGTTTTCTTTTCCTGCTTTTTATGTTCTTTCTTCATCACTACTTATTGCCATTTTAATTATGTGTCTTGGTATGGACCTTTTTGGGTCAATAGTGCTAGACAGTCTCTGTACATCCTGGATCTGGGTAACTGGTTCTTTCCCTAGATTAGGGAAGCTTTCTGCCCCTACCTTCTCTCTTCCCCTTCAGGGATCTCTACAGTGTGAATATTAACTATGCTTGATGTTGCTGAGTTCCCTTAAATTTATTCTCATTTTTTATTCTTTTTTCTTTTTGTTGTTTAGTTTGGTTAGCTTTCATTACTCTGTCTTCCAGATCCTGCTGATTTAGTCTTCTGCATCCTCTAATATGCTGTTGATTCCTTCTAGGCATTTTTTCTTTCAGCTATTGAATGCTTCTTCAGTTGGTTTTGTTTTTTGTGTTTTTTTTTGTTTTGAGAGAGAGAGAGAGAACAGGGGGTGAGGGGTATAACGGGAGAGGGAGAGAGAGAATCTTAAGCAGACTCTAAACCCAGTGTGGAGCCCGATGCGTGGTTTGATCTCACAACCCTGAGATCATGACCTGAGCTGAAATCAAGAGTCAGACACTTAACTGAGCCATCCAGGCACCCCTGAGTGGTTCTTTTTTTTTTTTTTTAATGTTTTCTTGTTGTTGAAGTTCTCACTGACTTTATCCACTCTTTTCCCAAGTTCAGTGAGGATCTTTATGAACATTACTTTGAATTCTTTATCATGCTTATTGCTTATCTACATTTCATTTGGCTCTTTTGGTGTTATTTTGTCTTGTTCTTTCATTTGGAACATATTTCTCTGTCTCCTCATTTTGTCGAACTTTGTGTTTCTTTGTATTAGGGAGACTAGCTACATCTTGTCCTTGGGTATAAGAAGTCCTATGGTGTCCTGTGGCACAGTGCTCCCTGATCATCCGAACCAGGTACTCCAGAGGTATCTCTTGTGGGGGCCGTGTGCTCCCTAATGTTGTGGCTGAGCCATGTTTGCCTTCAGCTCAACCACCTGCAGTGGCCTGCTTTGCCTGCTGTGGGCATACTGCAGGGGTTGGTTCCCCACTATTGAGGGGCCTAAGGCTATGGTGGGCTCACTGGTGGGCTTAGCCAACCATCAGACTGGCTGTCTGTAATTGGCCTCTCTGCCATAACAGCAGGTTATGTTCTCTGTACAGCCAACTAAGAGACTGAGCTTCTGGAAATGCAGATGTAATGGTGTGTATGGTTATCTCTCTCTTTCTCCAGGCAGGGAGTCACTTTGGAGTATTAGTCCTTCCAGTCCCTGCTGAGGCTGCTTATGGGGTGTAGTGGAGCAGAAGCTGCTTTGGAGGGATCCTGCCAAGGCAAGGGAGATTGATGGGCTGAGTCTTCAGGGGAACATGGAGGCAGGATATGAATTTCTAGCAAGCTAGATGGAGAGTGTTAGGGTTGTCTCCTGCAAGTGTCAAGCTATCCAGACTGGGGGGTGGGAAAGTGAAATGGTGCTCACCAGTGTTTTTGTTCCTGAAGAAACGTCCTGAAGATTTCTACCCCTTTAGCACATGTTATGAGATTAGTAAATAAATTTCCTGTACATGTACCCAGGCAATTTTCAACCTGCTGCTTCTGTGCTATCTCGGGTAGTTATTTATTATGCTGGCTCTTAAAGAGTGGAGACTCTGTTTCCTATTGCCCCCTGGCTCTTATGGAATTAAGCTCACTGATTTTAAAGGCTCTTGAAGTTAAGTGCCACTGGTTTTTGAAGCCAGATGTCATGGGGGCTTGTCTTCCAAGTGTTTTACCAGTTCTGGGGCTTCCTGGTGTGGGGTTATCCTCTTGCTTCTCTGTGCTTGTGATGTCCCTCTCACTTGTGGTCTCACCAGGAGTTTGGTTACAGCTGCATCTCCACCGCTCCTACCCTTTGCAATGTGTCCTCCTTTCTGATTAACTGTGGAAGGTCTGTTCCGCCAGTCTTAAGGGTCATTTTCAGAGTTAGTTGCTTATATGTAGCTGTTATCTTAGTGTAACCATGAGACAGGGTGAGCTCAGGTTCCTCCTACTCTGCCATCTTCTCTGCACCTGTAAGATGTCTTTATTTCTTTTTCTTGCCTGATTGCTCTGGTTAGGACTTCCCCTACTGTGTTGAATGAAAGTGACAAGAGTGGACACCCTTGTCTTATTCTTAAGCTTAGAGGAAAACTTCAACATTTCATGATTTTAGTATGATGTTTGCTGTGGGCTTGTCATACATGGCTTTTATATTTTGGGGTATATTCTCTGTATACTTTGTTGAGCATTCTTAACAAAAATGGGTATTGATTTCTGCCATTTTGTGTGTCTATTTCAGTAGTAAAATTTTCATCTTTAATTTTGTTATGTGTATCACTTTTATTGATTTGTGGATTTTGAACAACCCTTGCATCCCTAGAATAAATCTCACTTGATCATGATGTATGGTACTTTTAATGTCTTTTTGAATTTGATTTGCTAATATTTTGTCGAAGATTTTGTATCTATGTTCATCAGGGATATTGGTCTGTAATTCTCTTTTCTTGTAACATTTTTGTCTGTTTTTGGAATCAGAGTAATGCTGACCTCTTAAGGCTTGGAAGAGTTCCCACCTCCTAGTTTTTGGAAGTTTAAGGAGGATTGTTATTAATTTTGCTTTAAATGTTTGGTACAATTCTCCTGTGTAGTTGTTTGGTCTTGGTCCTTTGTTTGTAGGCAGGGGTGTTTTTTGTTGTTGTTTTTTGTTTTTGTTTTTTTACTGATTTAATCTCCTTTTTAGTGATTGGTCTGTTCAGATTTTGTCTCTTCATGAGTCACTCTTGGTAGGTTTTGTGTTTAGGAATTTATCTGTCTCTTCCATGTTGTTCAATTTGCTCTTGTGTAATTGTTCACAGTAGTCTGTTTCAGTCATTGGTGTAAGCATTTATTGCTATGAACTTCTCTCAGAACTGCCATTGCTGCATCCCATAAGTTTTGGTATGTTGTATTTCAGTTTTCATTTGTCTTAAGGTGTTTTTTTTTTTAATTTCTCTTGACTGCTTCATTGATCTATTGTTTGTTCAGTAGCATATTGTTAAATTTCCATATATTTGTAATTGATTTCTAGTTTCATGTCATTGGACGTTTGATAAGATTTTAGTCTTTTTAAACTTAATAAGACTTGTTTTGTGGCCTGATATATGACCTGTTTTGGAGAATGTTCCATGTACTCTTGAGACAATGTGTATTTTGTTGCATTTGGATGGAATGTTTATATAGATAGATAGATCACTCTTGAGACAATGTGTATTTTGTTGCATTTGGATGGAATGTTTATATAGATAGATAGATAGATAGATAGATAGATAGATAGATAGATTAGATAGATAGATAGATATAGATATAGGTATATCTATATATATTTTTTTTTCTTTTTTGTTAGGTCCGTCTAGTATAATGTGTTGTTCAAGGCCAATAATTCCTTAATTAGATTTTATCTGTATGGTCTATCCATTGATGAAGTGGGGTATCAAAGTCCCATGTTGTTATTGCTATCTGTGCCTTCCTTTATGTCTGTTAAATATTTGCTTATATATTTAGGTGCTCTTAAAGGGTGCATATTTATAAATCATCTAGTTGGATTGATCCCTTAATCATTATGTAATGACCTTCTCTGTCTCCTATTACAATCTTTATTTTAAAGTCTAGTTTCTCTAATATAAATATACCAACACCGACTTTATTTAGGTTTCTATTTGCATGTACTATCTTTCTTCCATTCCTTTATGTTTAGTCTGTGTGTGTCTAAAGGGAGGACACTTGAAGAGTCTCCTGTAAGCAGCATATATTGGGTCTTGTTTTCTCATCCATTTAGCCACTCTGTCTTTTGATTGGAGAATTTAGTTCATTTACACTTAATTATTGATATGTAACTTATTGTCATGTTGTTAATTGTTTTCTGGCTGCTTTGTAGTTCCTCTGTTTCTTCTCCTCCTGCTTTCTTCCTTGTGTTTTGATGACTTCTTTTAGTAGTATGCTTAGTTCTTTGTCTTTATCTTTTGTATATTTTCTGTAGATTTTTCTTTGTGGTTATCATGAGGTTTACATACAACAGCTTATATTGTTCACAATATTCTAAGTTGATAACAACTTAAGTTTGAAGGCATTCTGAAGCTCTCCATTTTTACTTCCTCTCGTGTTTTGTTTTTGATGTCACATTTTACATCTTTTTATCTTTGTATCCCTTAACTAATCATTATAGTTATTTGTATCACTTTTGTCTTTAACTTTCATATTCACTTTAATTTACAATCATTCAATATAAGATTATTTTGAATTTTACTGTATATTTGCTTTTACCAATGAAATCTATAATATGTTTTCCTGTTAATAATTAGCACCTTCTCTTTAAAGCTTAAATAAGTCCCTTTAACATACCTTGTAAGGCCAATCCAGTGGTGATGAACTACTTTAGCTTTTGCTTATCTGGAAAACTCTTCATCTCTCCTTCAATTCTGAGAAACAACTTTACCATGTATTCTTGGTTAGATTTTTTTTTCTTTTTTTTTTTTTTTACTCTTAGCATTCTGAATATATCACATCATTCTCTTTTATCCTGCAAAGTTGCAGAAAAACCTAGTAGTCTTATGGGGCCTCCCTTGTGCATACAAATTGTTTTGCTCTTGCTGCTTTTCAGATTTTTTTCTTTAACTTTTGACATTTTCATTATGTGCCTTGGTGCGGGTCTCCTTGAGTTCCTTTTATTGGAACTCTCTGGTTTTCCCGGATCTAGAAGTCTGTTTCCTTCACCAGGTAGGGAAGTTTTTAGCAATTAGCACTTTTCTGCCCCTTTCTGTCTCTCTTCTTCTGGGACACCTATACTTAGAATGTTGGTTCACTCCATGTTGTCCCAAGAAGTCCCTTAATGAGCTATCTCCACCTTTTTTTTCTGTGCTGTTTGTGTGAGTTCCATTGCCCTGCCTTCAAGATTACTGATCATTGCTTCATCTAGTCTGCTGTTGAACCCCTCTAGGGTACTTTTTTCTGTCCAGTTATTATACTCTCCAGTTCTGGGGCTTCTATTTGGTAAATTCTTATATTTTCTGTGTCTTTGCTGAAGTTCTTGTTGTTCATCCATTCTTCTCCTGAAATTGGCAAACATCTTTATGACTGATATTTTGAGTACTTTATCAGGTAAATCATTTATCTCCATTTCATAAAGGACTTTTTCTGAGCATTTATCTTTTCCTTTCATTTGGAATACATTCCTCTGTTTCTTCATCTTCCTGGACTCTCTGTATTGGTTCTATGCAGTAGATATAAAACCACCACATCTCTGTCTTGACGGATGGCCCCTTGTAGGAGACAAGCTTCACCATTTCCCCTGCCCCCCATCTTGCTTGTCTCTCAGACCTTTTTGATTGAGCGGCCTGTTTTATTTTTAGTGGCTCCCATTAGTTGAAAGTATGCCAAGACCTGTCAGTGCCCAAATGAGGAGAAGCTCAGTGAGCACCTAGATTCAGGCTGATTGGAAGCCAGACCCTCAGGCAATAGCTTTTAAAATATGGTAATATATACAGTTCTGTGGGACCATAAGCATAAGTTGCACTTGCTGCAGAGCCAGGACATTAGCAGTGGCCCCTGGGCAGTAGTCATGAAAATGAGGGTGTCAGTCAAGTGCACTAGCTCCTTTCTGGGAGATATTGGCAACCTGCAGCAAGGTAGTTGTAGAGCAAAAAGATGGTATCTACCAGCCTCCATCCCTGGAGTGCATATCAGTAGACCCCTAGGTGTGTGCCAAAACAAGACCCTGTCCCTCAGTCTGAAGCTGCAGGATAGCAACCCTGGTTTTGATTTGCCAAGCCAGAGGTGGAGTTGATGGTGAGAATGTGTCCCAGCCTCTCCTACCTACTTTGATGGGGGTTTTCTCATCTGCTTCATGGGTAGTAGTTGCTCAGCTAGATGAGAGGTTTTTAAAAAAGGCTCAAAACCTTTCTTTAGACAGAAAGACTAGGGGTGTGTTACAATCTGCTGCCAGTGCGGTGCTTTTGGGGTGGTGGCTGGCCAAAAACTTGGTTGTTACAGTCGCAGGGGACCCAGGTCTGGAAGCCCTGGGGCCACCAGGGCTAGGCAGTCAAGGGGCAGCTCTTGCATAGCAGCCACAAAAACTGAGATACCACATATAAAAAGTAGGGCACCAGACACACATACATGTTCCTTTCCAGGAGACACTGGCACTCTGGAGTATAGCAGAGGGAGAGAACAAAGATAGAGCCTACCCTGTGAGATCCCTAGAAAGGGTAGTAAGTCAGTCCTTAGATGGAATTTAATTAGAGGCTTGTCCCTCAGGCTATAGCTGTGAAGATAAGCTAATAGGCATCTTTCATAGAGAGACTGGGCTGCTAGGCTTGTTGTCTCTTGCTGTGCAGGGGATGGGGGGGGGTAGTGGTTTAAAAACACTTTTTCTGTTGCTTACAGTCCTGTGTACCCTTCAAGTATAAACCCCACTGCCCACCAGAGCCAGGTGATCTAGAGGTGTTCCCTAGGTGGCAGCTGCAAAATTTGGGGTACCAGAGAAGGGAGCAATTTCCCTTCCAGAAAATACCAGCTAGCTGGAACAAGGCACATGGAGACTGTGAAGATGGTACTCAATAGCCTGCATCCCTGGCGAGGACCCCAGTAAGCCCCTTAATGTGGGTT
The DNA here is from genome assembly GCF_017311325.1 of Ursus maritimus. NCBI lineage: Eukaryota > Metazoa > Chordata > Mammalia > Carnivora > Ursidae > Ursus > Ursus maritimus. The sequence goes on from NW_024423344.1 coordinate 37,896,548, forward strand.
AAATTAAATGCCTGCCCCTCAGGCCAGTGCTTTAAGATGAGCTAATGAGCCTCTGTCACAGAAAGTTTGGATACCTTTCAATCACCTGCTTCTGGTCTGGGCCCTGGGGAGAGTAAGACCATGTACTGAGACCTTTTAGAAGTTGTCAGTTTGTTACAGCCTTAGGGGTCTTGTGGATGTGAGCCCAGTTGTTTTTCAAAGCTAGGTGTTTTGGGGGATTGTCTCTCAAGTATAGGTCTTAAAAGTTGAGATGCCTAATGTGGGATTTTAAAACCTTCACTCCTCAGAGAGAAGCTCCAGGTTTTGAGTTCCCTCCAATTTGGGATTCCTTCCTGATTTTGCGTTGCCATGCCAGAGGTGGAGTTGATGGTGAGAATGTGTCCTGTCCTCTCCTACCTGCTTTGATGTGGGTTTTTTTCATTTGCTCAATGTGTAGCAGTTGCTCAACTAGTTTTAAGTCTTTTTCCAGAGGAAATTGTTCCAAAAGTAGCTATAGATTCAGTGTGTCCATGACAGATGAGTTCAGCATTTTCCTATGTTGCCATCTTGAACCAGAACCTCTTTTTGTTCACTGGAAAAAATAATTTCACCAAAAAAGTAGAGGAGTAATTTTCCATACACTCCTTTGCTGTTCTTTTCCACATCTTTTTATCAAATTGTTTGTCAAAGGTAAACACTTACCTGTGATGAAATTTAGCAGACATTTCTTAGTGGCTATATCCGTGAACTCCTTTGTAGCAAATGATAATTCCATCTACTTCCTCTTGATATGTTCTCTACTGCCTTTTATAAGCCATAGTGTTCCTGTTACATTTATAGCATTCTTTATTTCCTTTTTTTTTTCCACTCTTATTGGGAGCTGAATAGTATAAGGGTTAAGAACAAAAATTCTAGAATAAAACTGGCTCTATCTACCATGATTTCCATTTATTCATTTCTTTGTTAAAGTGCTGATTTTATTTATTTTTTATTTTTCTACTTTTTATTTTTTTTTAGATTTTACTATTTATTTGAGAGAGACAGAGTGAGAGAGCACATGTGAGTAGGGGGAGGAGCAGAAGGAGAGGGAGAGAATCTTAAGCAGACTCCCCACTGTTCATGGAGCCCTACTGGGGGCTCAATCTCATGACCCTGAGATCATGACCTGAGCCGAAATCGAGTCAGATGTTTAACCAACTAAGCCACCCAGGCACCCCTTAAAATGCTGATTTTAATGTTGTGCTTATATCATGAGTCTGTTGTGGGAATAGAAAATATAATTATTAGTTGGAACAATATTTGGCATTTAGTTACTACTCATAATTTTAGCTCTAAACATTCCCACTCTTAAGATTTATTATCAGTTCCATATCCATATCCTGATTTCTGAATTCCAGGTTTGCATCTGAATATGGCATTCCCAGTTTCTTATTGGAATTCCACATTTTTCTACCACAAACTACCACCTTTCCTTAATCTATCCTCTCCTTCTGCCAGTTTCTACCTGTTTATGAGATCATGATGTTAACCAAGCCAGAAATAGAAATGCTATTCTTGCACCCCACATCTTAACTCCCATCTATTCAATGAGGTTGTATTATTCTTTCCTTTCTCACAATTACACCCAATTCGGGTCTTTATTATTTCATGACCCAAAGAAGCTCTACCAGATTAATCTCACAATACAATTGTAATTTGAAACGTTAAAGTCTACCTATTTCCCTAAAATTCCTTGTCCTGATTAAGACTTTCTGTGACTTGACCCAGATGAACCTCTCCATTCTTATATCCTACAACTCCCTTCATTGTTACTGGTCAAACCTATAATTCTTCTTTGGAAACATCTTGAGTTTCCCAGTCTTTACCACTTTCTTTCATAAATTTTCCCCTGGAATATATTCCCGTGGATTTGTTATTCCTTCCCAACAAAAATGCCATATGCCCTACAAGTTTATACTTCAATTGCTGAATTACATGAAAATCTAATTGCTCTAAAATGATCTGTTATCTAAATCCTAAAGCATCTTTAATTTATAATCAAATTTATCCTGTCTCAGAGTTATTTTTGTACCTATTCTCTATTGGAGAAACCATGTATTATTTTCAACAAAACAGAATTGTACTGCTTTGGAAATAGTAGTAAAGGAAGCTGTAGCAAGCAGAAAGAACACTTGAATTTGAACTCCTGTTCAGTCACTTACTAGCAGTTTGGTCTAAGGCAAGTCACCAAATCATTCTGAATATGATTCTCCATACAAATGAGAATAAGACATTTTAAGCTTTGCTGTAGTAAAAATAAAAATGATATTCATTACTTGTTAGCACGGTGGCTAGTATAACTGTAAGGATTAAAGAGATATTTATAAAGTAATAAACATGGAAACTTGGTTTATGAATTTAGGTTAAGTAGGAGGAAATTTTCTATCATTTTCTAGGTGCTCTGTCATTGAGACTAAGCATCTAGAAAACCAAAGTGGGGTTCGGTACCCATTCAAGGGCACACAATAAATTGAATTAAAAAAAAAACAAGAAATTAGCAGGAAACCAATGGATCTATGTCAATATTACAAGGTATGAGAAGAAAAAGTCTTACAGTATGGTCATGCCTCAGCCAACAGTAGAAACAAGTAAAAAGTGATAAGGAAGGGATACAATCCAGGTAGTTTCTGCTGACCTACAGTGGCACTATTACCAGATCAGCATACAGTTTATTTTTACCTACATTTTATGTCCTAGCACTGAATATATTTAATGATAGCCACCTTCCCCATTCCTGTTTCTATCAATCTACATTATAATGGTGTGAGCAAAGCACATTTGGCATTTCATCAAGTATTCCCTATCTAGTACTTCAGTTGGCCCCCCATCATACCTGTGAGCAACAATTTCTAGATCTGCCAGTTGGTATGGTAGCAGCCTATACACCCACCAAGGCACAAAGAACATGACTATTTATTGATTTTATCACTAAAAAACAGTATATAAATGAAGCCATTTTTCTTTTTTTTTTTTTTTTAAGATTTTATTTATTTATTCGACAGGATAGAGACAGCCAGCGAGAGAGGGAACACAAGCAGGGGGAATGGGAGAGGAAGAAGCAGGCTCATAGCAGAGGAGCCTGATGTGGGGCTCGATCCCACAACGCCAGGATCACGCCCTGAGCCGAAGGCAGACGCCCAATCGCTGTGCCACCCAGGCGCCCCAAATGAAGCCATTTTTCTAAATATACTTAGAGTTTAGAAATCTCATTAACTAGACCACCAGGCCCTAGTACAGAGTTCTTCCCACTGTAATAGTCTTGCTGAGGAGGAGGAAGATCCGCTGAAAGACATTGAAGATGCATTTCCACATCCAGATAAGCTGTTGGTAAATCCCCACCACTAGTCCTCTGACTGCCTGACTGAAGTTTCAACTTTAATATTATACACCATGCCTCATATCCCACTGGTGTACTTGCCCCCAGTCCTTCCACTGTAAAGTCTGTTTCTCCCGTTCTGACATTGGGAAACCTCTAACAGCCTGACCCCAGTCTCGTATCATTCTCTGTAACTCCTTTGACCTAACTCAGTGTTTCTTGAACTCCTGATGATAGAAATCACCAGTGGTAACTGGCAACCGAACAGACTTTGAAGTGCTACCTAAGTCTACAAGTTCAGTACCTCCAGGAATAGTATCCAGAGACTGTATATTTTAACAAGTATATCAATGATTATTTTTAGTATATCCTGAATTTCTGATTATTTTCCTTATTCATTGCTGGCCTTGTTATCTGCTGCACAATATTCCTGTGTGTTCCACACTTGAAATTGATCTCTGTGAGTGCAGCATACATGGAGATGACCCTGAGTTTCTTTGTTCTTTGATCACCAATGAACTTTTCTTTTTCCTCACTTATGGGAAAACGCCTTGGAAACAGCCATTGCCAGAAACTGCAGAGCATCTAAAATCACAAAATCATATATCCTATCAAACCGCTGTTATCCATCTATCTATGTCCCCTCCTAAAGCCATCTCAGAATAACAACTTTCCACTCTCATGAAAAGACACAATCCATTTATTCCAACTGTATATTGTTTGCTTACCTGGACGGACCCAGCTTTGCCTCCTTCTTTACCTAGTGTACGTTCTGTAGTTCATCATTACAATCACTCCCTTAAAAATGGCCTTTCATCTCCAGATCTTTTTATCTGGTACTCCAGCTATGGACGAACTCCGATATTGTCTCTATGTTTTATTAATGGAGTGGGTGGGTTATTCGTAGAGAAAATCCCACATCCTGGAATCAGAGTGCTGCTATAGATTCACGAATGCTAACCTTTCCCAAAGATCACCCTCTCTCTCCAATTATTATAGTTTACCTTTTCCTTTTTTCGCAAACCTACCGTTGCTTTGCTCTCTACTGATTCTATTTACATCATTACAAAAATAAAAGCCAAGACGCATAAATCCCTTTATCTTCAAGTAAAATGTTTAATATATTTGTTTCTGAATCTATCTTCTGGTTTTCTTCTGTGAAAATAGAAACTTCACGTTTAATCAAAAGACAATCTCTCCACAAAGGCTGTGGATCACAGTTACACGACTTGTATTCCACTTATTTCTCCACAGTATCTGTATCTCCTTCTCAATAGAATCATTCCCATCAGGAATTAATGATCCCTTAAAAACATCCATATTAAAGGAAAAACCTTACCTTGATTCTTCAACCCACTGAAGTTACGCTTTCTCTTTCCATAGAAAACATTTTGAAAAATATTATCTGCTTGTTCTGCTTCTACTTTCTCATAATACCATTCTTATATCAGTCTCATGTTCTTTTCCTCCTGACCTCCGTGTTCGCAAACCCAGAGGACACATCTCTGTCCTCATTTCACTCTAAGTATCATATGATTGACATCTTCCTCCTAGAAAAATTCTCATTGTCTTTATCACAACTTGTCCATGCTCTGTTTTTCCCTTCTGACTCTGAAATTTTTTAATTTCGTTTGTCTCTAAATTTCCTAAAAATCTTTTTAAAATTGTGGGGCTTTTTTTCAGTCATCAAACCTTGGGTTCTCTTTTTTCCCCCACTGTTCTCTCCTGATGAGATTCCAGTCACACTAACCACCTAAATGTCATCTACGTGACAAGTGCTTACAACATTATATGTGTAACAGAAAACACTTCTCTGAGTATTTAAATTATATATTCAACTACCTACTTTGTTTCTGTCCCTGAATGTTTAGTGGCATCTGAAAGATAACATATCCAAAACTTAACTTTTGTTTTTGCCCTAGAACATATTACTTCATTAACTTTCCCTTTCAAATAAATATAAGGCCAAATATTGGCCTGGATTTTCAAACCAAAAACTGTGAGACTATTCTAATTAATTTATCTGCATTATCTTCCTTATGCACTGATCAAGTCTATAGATCCAACCTCTAGATGATATCAAAAATTAATCTATGTTTCTCTTTCTGTACTTAACAGCATTTTAGCCAGGCTATCCTATCATGTCTAGACATCTTGAGATGTCTTTCAGTCTGGTTCCTGTCAAGTCCATTCTTTAACTACAAAAATGCTCTTTTGAAAGCATAAAGTGGTCCATGCTACTCTTATTCTTGGTATCCAACAATGGACTTCAACTGAACTCAATATAAAAAGGACCATCTTTCCTGTGGCCTATAAGCCTGTATACAACGTATCGCCTATCTCTAGAAACATTTTAAATTACTCTTTCCTTCCGTCATATGTTTTAGTGCAAAGATTGAAAATTAGAGGACTATGTATGTTGAGAGACAGTTCTTGCACATGGAAACAAGTCTGTCTTTGCAGGAAAACTTTATAAGCATGTTCATATAATGAACAGCCTTGGAATATAGAAGTAGCTTCCCTCCAGAGCAAAGGGTTTGCTTGAAGGCTTAAGGATAAAAATATCTTCCCCCAGAGAAAAATGGCAGACCTGCTTTCTGCCCCTTATAAAATATTTGGATTTTCTAAAATGAGGGTTCCTCTCCTGTAATGCAGTCCGCTAAATATGCTGGTGTTGGCTGGCCCCCTTGCATTGATCAGTAGGAAATTGAGGCTAGGGGAACCAATACAAATGCTGATAATCTCATGAGTGTTATAATGTGAGCAATAAACTGTCCTTTGTCCCTGACGTAGGAGTCTTCTATCTTGAGGCACTGATGAAATCTGAAGGCTAATTTGTTAGGGTAAAATCCCAGGCCCTCTTCAGGTCTTATGTAGTTCTTTTTTAGGCTTGGTAGTAATTACTGTGCTGTTTGTTTTTTACAATTTGAATTATTTGCCAATATTGCAAAATATGGAGCTTACATGAAAAAATGTAGCTCTAAACTCCTCTTTAAAAATTATAAGCTCTAGCTAAATCTGGACCCTCCTTTATTCATGGCAAAATGGGCCAGGTTGTATAGTGACTCTGATCTTTCTGAGAAGCATATACTCTCAGTTTAACAGAGATTCCCCCCACCTTATGCTATATTGATACTAAGATCTGTCATTTGTTATTTATCACTGAGATTGCACTGTTGTTTTCAGTATTGCAAAGTTGAGGGAGAAAACAAAAGATGGACCCAGAAGACTAGTGTATCATAAAATTACGATAGAGTATATTTCTTTGTGTTAGTGAAAAATATTCCTGTGTGTTTAATATGTAATCAGAGTGTTCCTTTGGGAAGAACACAAGTAAGATTACATTAATATACAAACGAAGTGTATCTGGGTAAGAAGAAGGCAACTGAAGCCGCTCTTCTACTTTATTTATTTACCTGACTGGCCCCAATAGGCATTTGAGTCACAACTCCTGCTCTAGCCAGAATGCCCTGCTTTCAGTTCATAAAACAAGCCCAGAACTGTCCTAGTTAGTGCCCTTTCATGCTGTTTTATCTGCCAGGAGCGCATTTCCTGTGGATCTTCACACAGCCTGCTTCTTTTCATCCTCCAAATCTCACTCTAAATATCATCATCTCAAAGAGGTCTTCTCCAAACATCCTTTCTAATGAGATCTGTCCCTGTCATTTTCTACCATGGCACATATTCATGATCTTAACAGCACTTTCCTCCATTTGTAGTTTTATATTGATTTGTTGATAGAATGTCTGTTTTGCCACTAGACTCTAAGCTTTTCAAGGCAAGACCCTTCCAGGTTCATATATCTGGGGCAAAGCAAAGCATATGACCTTACCTGATTCAATATTTGATGAATAAGTGAACAAATTGTCCTAAAATGTATTCTGTTAGGGTAGTTTGACGTACTGACTCTCTACGGGTTGCGCTTGGCATTGAAAAATTTTACTGCTGAGGTGCAATTTGTCGGAATGTTGACCTCCTAAAAGTTTTCCTCTTTTGTGAAGCTTGTCCTAACAAAAAAAAAAAAAAAAAAAAGAACTTCCTAGAGTAAAAAACACAAATCTCTAGCCACTTCCATTAGGTCAACTGTCTGTCATTCGGTTTTTATGAAATAAACACTTTACCTTTTTGTTTAGTACATTTTATCTTTACAAATACATGTTTTTAAATTCTTCAACTCCCTATTCTCCAAATAGTGATGTGCTGGAGGAGCCCCGATTTGTAGCTTTTTCCTAACTTCTTTATTATTTAAAGTACTGTGGCTGATTTCAGGCTGTCAACATGAAGTTACCAAAAACAGATTTGGAAAGACATGCCCATAGTCTACTCTCATGAGACAGGTCAAGTTGGCTGGATTTTACCACTTCTTATAATGTCCCTAGGTTACATGCTTATGCATATCAAATTAACATATTAGGCTGATTATGTATTTAATAAATAACTTGATGTTTCATACCTCAATTTGTAAAGCTGCCTTGCCCCATTTCCTTTCAAAGCTTACCTAAGACCTAAGGTCGTACCTGTTTGTTATGAACTGATTTGTGTAACCCCAAAATTCATATGTTGAAGCCTGAACTCCCACTGTGACTATACTTGGAGATAGAGTTGTAAGGAGGTGATTACGGTTAAATGAGGTCATAAGGGTAGGGTCCTAATTCTAGAGAACTGGTGTCATTACAAGAACAAGAGTGTACAGAGAGAAAGTCATATGAGGATATAGGGAAAAGGTGGCTATGTGCCAGCCCGGAGCAGAGGTCTCACCAGAAATCGATGCTTCTGGCATCTTGATATTAGATTCAAGCCTCTAGAACTGTAAGAAAACAAATTTCTGTTTAGAATCTTCTGATCCGTAGTCAGACACGTTATCCATTGAGCCACTGGGCCGCACCTCAAATTTCTGTTGTTTAAACCACGCAGTCTGTGTTGTTACAGCCCTAGCAGCCTAATGTGCTCTTACATTTTAGATGCACATACTCTTAGATGTCTCCTCTTTCTTAAGGATAGACAAATAATGTTATAAAGACATGAAAAAGCAGGTGTATCAAACTATATATTATATATACTTACATCTTTTAATGAAGTATGCATTATGATATACAATATACATTTTCTCACTGTATTCAGTTTCACGTATTAGGAATGTGTTTAAGCTACTTTAAGAAAAAGCAAGAATTTGATTATTAGTATGCATATATATTCCTACAGTGTTCATATATGATTTTTATATAAATGCATATGTTTAATATAAAAAATTAACTCTTATAGACATTACTGAATTTTTAAATTCTTACAAATGCACCTTCTGCCCCATTTAATGTAGCTTCCAAAGTGAGTTTCCCCAAAGCAATATTCTTAGTTAAAATAATACCTTTACTTTCTTTCATTTCTTATACTTTGTAGTTAATCTGATTTTTATAGTTATCTAACTTTTCTTTAAATGAGACCTTTTCTTTTTTTAAAATTTTTATTATGTTGTGTCAGTCACCATACAGTATATCATTAGTTTTTGATGTAATGTTCCATGATTCGTTGTTTCCATATAACACCAGTGCTCCATGCAATACGTGTCCTCCTTAATACCCATCACCGACCCAGCCCAATCCCCATCCCCCAAAACCCTCAGTTTGTTTCCCAGAGTCCATAGTCTCTCGTAGTCCATTTCCCCTTCTGTTTACCCCCCCTTCATTCTTCCCTTCCTTCTCCTACCGATCTCCCTGCTATTTCTTATGTTCCATAAATGAGTGAAACCATAGAAGAACTTTCTCTGTTTGACTTATTTCACTTAGCATAATCTCCTCCAGTCCCGTCCATGTTACTGCATTGTCATCTTCATTTTATGGGAAAGAAAAACAAGGAAAAAAAAATTACTTGACCATCACACCTATCTTGAAATACAATTGGGATGTGAACATACGGAATTTGACTTTAGAGTCTTTGTTTTAAAGATATTGAAAATATTTTAATTTTGATTCTAACTTATATTTAATTTTATTTACTGGGATACAATTGACATAATAGTTTCAGGTGTAAAACATAAGGACCCATATCTGTAGATATTGTGCAATGATACCACAGTAAAGTACAGTTAATATCCATCACTATTCGTATTTACAATTTTTCTTATGATGAGAACTTTTAAGATTTACTCTCTTAGGAACTTTAAAATTTGCTATACTGTGTTATTAACTATAGTCAGCATGCTGGACATTACATCCCTATGACTTCTTAATGTTACAGCTGGAAGTTTGTTCTTTTTGACCCCTTTCACCTGTTTTGCCCAGCCCCACCCCCACCTCCAGCGATCACCAATCTGTTCTTTGTATTATGACTTTAAAGATTATATGTGTAAGTAACATAATATGGTATTTACCTTTTTCTGACTTCTTTCACTTAGCACAATGCCCTTGAAGTCCATTCATATTGTTGCAGTTAGCAAGATTCCTTCTTTTTTACAGCTGAATAATATTCCATTTTGTATATATGTCACATTTTATCCATTCATCCATCCATGGACGCTTAGGTTGCTTCCTTATCTTGGCTATTGTAAATAATGATACTATGAAAAGGGGTTCATATCTTTTTGAATTAGTGTTTTTGTTTCCTTTAGATAAATACCCAGAAACAGAATTGCTGGATCATATAGTAGTTCTATTTTTAATTTTTTGAGGAACCTTCATACTGTTTTCCATAGTGACCACACCTATTACATTCCCACTAACAGTGCCCAAAGATTCTTTTTTCCACATCCTTGGCAACATTTGTTTTTTCTCGTCTTATTGATAATAGCCATTCTAAGAGGTCTGAAGTGATAATCTCACAGTGCTTTTGATTTGCATTTCCCTGTTGATTAGTGATGTTGAGTATGTTTGATGTACCTATTGGCCATCTGTATGCCCTCTTTGGAAAAACGTCTATTCAGGTCCTCTGCCCATTTTTTTTAATACAACTATTTGGTTGTTTTGCTATTGAGTTATAGGCATTCTTTATATATTTTGGATAGTAAGCCCTTATCAGATATATGTTTTGTAAGCATTTTCTTCCATTTGCTAGGCTGCGTTTCTATCTTGGTGATGGTTTCCTTTGCTAGGTAGAAACTTTGCTATTTCATGTAGTCCACTTGATTTTCTGTTGCCTCTGCTTTTGGTGTCAAATCCAAAAAAAAAAAATCATTGCTAAAATCAATGTCAAACCCATTTTCTTCTAGGAGTTTTATAATTTCATGTTATTATATTCAAGTTCTTAATATGTTTTGAGTTAATTTTTATTTTATAAAATAGTGGTCCAGTTTCATTCTTTTGTATATGACTGTCCAGTTTCCCCACACCACTTATTAAAGAAACTGTCCTGTCCCCATTGTATGTTGTTGGCTAGTTTGTCAGAAGTTAATTGGTCATATATATGTGAGTGTATTTCTGAGCCCTCTATTCTGTTCCATTGATCTGTAGGTCTGTTATTATGACAATACCAACAGCTTTGTTCTATTCAAGATTTCTTTGGCTATCTGGGGTCTTTTGTGGTTCCATACAGATTTTAAGATTGTTCTATCTCTGAAAAATGTCGTTTAAATTTTGGTAGGAATGGCATTGAATCTATAGATTGTTTTAAGTACATTTTAACAGTATTCTTCAAATCCATTAAAATAGAATATCTTTGTGTCTCTTTCAATTCCTTTCATTGGGGCTTTATACTTTTCAGTGTATAGGTAGTTGAACTCCTTAAATAAATTTATTTATAGATATTTTCTTTTGTATGCTATTGTAAATGGGATTGTTTTCTTAATTTTTCTTTCTGGAATTTTAATACTAGCGTGTAGAAATGCAACAGGTTTTTGTGTAATGATTATCTTCAGACTTTACTAAATTTAAGAGTTTTTTTGGTGGGGTAATATTAAGCTTTTTCATATGTGATATCATGTCATCTGCTGTTCTGCTTCTTTTCAATTTGGATGCCTTTAATTTCATTTTGTTGCCCAATTGGTATGGCAAGGACTTCCAGTACAATGTTGAACAAAAGTGGCAATAGTGGGTATCCTTTTGTTGTCCCTGATCTTGAGGAAAAGCTTTCAACTTTTTACCATTTAGTATTATGTTAGCTGTGGTGTTATCATGCATAAGATTTCTTATGTTCATGGATGTTCCCTCTACACCCAGTTATGGAGAGTTTTATCGAAACTAGATGTAAAATTTTGTCAAATATTTTTTTCTAGATCTAGGGAGATATGATTTTTGTCCTTCATTTTAATACAGTATATCACATTGAATGATTTGCAGATGTTGAACCATCCTTGCATCCTTAATCAGTATCAACTGAAATGATGTATGATCCTTTTAATGTATTGTTGAGTTCCATTTGCTAATATTTTGTTGAGGATTTTTGCATCTATGTTCATCAAAGATATTGGTCTATAATTTTCTTATGTATCCTTATCTGGCTTTGGTATCAGGATAATGTTGATCTCCTAAAATGAAGTGTTTTCCTCTTCTATCTTTTGGAAAAGTTTGAGAAATGTCTGGTATTAATTCTTTATTAAATGCTTGGTGGAATTTACCAGTGAAGCCATCTGGTCCTGAAATTTTGTTTGTTGTGAGGTTTTCGATTACTAATTTAATCTCCTTCCTAGTAATTGCTCTGTTCTGATTATCTGTTTCCTCATGGTTGGGTCTTGTTAAGTTGTATGTTTGTAGGAATTTGTCCATTTCTTCTAGGTTCTCCAATATATAATTGTTTGTAGTGTATTTTATGCTTAGTTTTCTTAGAATTTGATTCTATTTGAGCCCCCCCGCTTTTTTTAGTCTAAAGATTTATCAATTTTATTTTTACAAAAAAACAGCTCTTCATCTTTTGTCCTTTTCGTCTCTATATCATTTATTTCTGCTCTGATCTTTATTATTTCCTCCAACTTTGGGCTTTGTTTATTCTTCCTGTTCTAGTTCCTTGAGGTATAAAGTTAGGATTTTTTTTTTTTAGATTTTTTTGTTTCTCATGTAGGGATTTATTGCTATAAACTTCCCTCATAACTGCATTGCTTCATTTGGTAAGTTTGGTATCAAATGTATTTCATTTGTTTCAGGGTATTTTTGTTTGTTTCTATTTCAGTTTCTTCCTTGACCCATTGGTTCTTCAGTAGACTATTGTATAATCTCCATATTTGTGAATTTTCCAGTTTGTTTTATTAATTTCTAGTATATTATAGTAAGAAAAGATTGATAGGATTTCAGTCTTCTTAAATTTATTAAGCTTGTTCTGTGGTCTAACATATGATCTATCCTGGAGTATATTCCGTGTGTGCTTGAGAAGAATGTATATTCAATTGCTTTGGGATGGAATGTTCTATATATATAAGTCCGTCTGGTCTAATGTATCATTTAAGGTTAATATTTCCTTGCTGATTCTCTGAATAATCTATACATTGATGAAAGTGGAGGATTAAAGTCCCCTACTATTGCTGTCTATTTCTTCCTTAATTATTGCTTTATATATTTAGATGCTCCTATGTTGGGTACATAACTATTTAGATAAGCTGTATTCTTTTTGATTGACCCCTTTATCATTATGTGATGACTTTTTTCATCTCTTATCCCTGACTCTCTAAGTATAGCTACCCCAGCTTTCTTTTAATTTCCATTTGCATGGAATATTATTTTTCGTATCTCTGTGTTAAGCCTGTGTCTTTACAACTGAAGTGAGTCTTTTGTAGCCTGCATATGTATGGTTCTTTTCAGATTCATTTAGCCACTTAAGTCTTTTGACTGGAAAATTTAGTCATTAACATGTAAAGTAATTATACGTACATATGTACTTACTGCCATTTCATTAATTGTTTTCTGGCTGTTTTGTAGTTCCCTCTTTTCCTTTCTTGTTTTCTCCTTTTACAGTTTAATGAATTCCTTAGTGGTGTGCTTAGATTTTATCTATTGTGTATCTGTTATAGATTTTCCTTTGTGGTTACCATGAGGCTTTACATATAACAGCTCACTCTCCCCCTCCCCCAACTATTTTGTGTTTGATTTCACAGTTTATATCTCATTTTGTGTATCCCTTAACAAATTATTGTAGTTATATTTATTTGTGTTATTTTATTAAATCTTTATGCTAGTTTTATAAGTGATGAATCCACTACCTTTACAACACTATTCTGTCAAATATTTACCAGTAAGATATGTACTTTGTTTTCCTGTTACCAATTACCACCCTTTTTTTTTTTTTGTAATGTCAGTCCAGTGGTGATGTATTTCTTTAGCTTTTGCTTCTCTGCAAAACGCTTTACCTCTTCTAATTCTGAATGGCATCTCTTCTCAATAGACTAGTGCTAATCATACATCATGTCATCCCCTTTTGGCCTGCAAAATCTGATAGTCCTGTGGGAATTCCTTTGTATATAGTAAGTTGTTTTTCTCTTTTAGGAATCTGTCCTTGCCCTTAACTTTTGACATATCCCCAGTATGAAGGCATGTTCTCTCATAGGAGATGAACCCTATCATTCACACTGTCCTACGTCTTGGTTGTCTCTCTGAGCAGCCTATTTCATTTTTAGTGCCTCCCAGTAGTGGAGGATGTGCCAAGGGGAGGATCTCAGCACCTAGATTCAGACTGACTGGAACCCAGACCCTCAAACAACAGCTTTTCAAGTATGCTAATATATATAGTCCTATGCAACCACAAGCCTAAGGCTCTCTGGCCGCCAGAACTGGAAGCTGCAGAGCTGTCCCCTAAGCAGCAGTTGCGATAATCTGGGTGCAGATAAGTGTTTAAGACAAAGGGCACCAAGCTGGTGTCCACTAGCCTCCATTCTTAGAAACCACCTCTCTAAGACTATGGACTATGAGAAACAAACTGAGGACTTCAGAGGGGAGGGGGGTGGGGGAATGGGATAGACCGGTGATGGGTAGTAAGGAGGGCACGTATTGCATGGTGCACTGGGTGTTATACACAACTAATGAATCATCAAGCCTTACATCGGAAACCGGGGATGTACTGTATGGTGACTAACATAATATAATAAAAAATCATTTAAAAAAAAAAAAAAAAAAAAAAAAAGAAACCACCTCTCTAGGCTCCTAGGTGTGTGCCAGACCAAAAGCCTGCTTTCATGCTGAAGCTCCAAGAGGAGCAAATAGGCCTTTTTCCCAGAAAGACTAGGGGGATGTTTCAGTCTGCTGTCTCTCCCGTGGGGGTTGTAGGAAGCCAAGAACTGTCTCTCCATTTCTTAGTCTCATTTCACCAAGGAACACAAGCTCCACTGGCCACCAGGGCCAACCAAATAAAAGGTATTTTCTAGGCAGCAGCCACATAAGTCAGGGCACCTGATAATAAAAACCGGGGCATTAAAAGGTGGATATCATACCCAACCTCTGTGGTCTCTGGAGAGGATCACAGTGGGCCCTTAGATGTGTATTTAAACAGAAATCTGCCCTTCAGGCTGATAAGCTAATGGTCCTCTTTCAGAGGAATGCTGGGCCCCTCAGTCTGTTGTCTCTTATTGTACCCTAGGGGTGGCAGCTGGCCAACAACTGTCTGTTTATTACAGTCCTCTGGGACCCAGAGGGATGTAGGCCCTGCTGGCCACCAGAACTCAGTGATCTAGAGATGATCCCACGTAGCAGCTGCACAAACTGAAACATCAGACTGAGGGTATAAGCCCCTTTGTTGGAGACACCAGACAGCTGGAGTGAGGTAGAGAACATCGAGATGATGGCCACCAGCTTGTGTTTCCTGAGAACAGTTCAGAAAGTCCTTAGTCACATATCAAACCAGAAGCCTGACCTTTAGGCTAAGGCTGCAGGACCTGAAAATAGGCCTGTTTCACAGCACAACTGGAATCTGTTTCAGTCTGTACGGTGCCTTTTGGATTTACCTGGCCAAGAACTGTCACACGTTGTCTTATGGGATCTAAGAATCTGAGCCCTGCTAGCCAAACAGGGTCTAGGGAAATTTGTGATGTTTCCTGACCGCCAGATGCAAAAAACCATGGCACCAGATACATATAAAAGCCACCCTCCTGGATACTATTGTTCTCGAGTGCAGCAGAGAGAAAGTGCAAAGATGGCGCCTGTCAGCCTCTGTCCCTGAAGAGGATTTCAGTCAGTTCCTAGATGTGAGTTAAATTAGATGCCTGCCTCTCGGGTCAGCACTTTAAGCAAATGAGCCTCTATCGCAGAGTCTGGGTGCTTTACAATCTGCTTCCTCTGCACTGGACCTTGGGGTCAGTAGGTCTGTGCCCATGAGCCTTTGAAGACCCATTTCTCAGTTTGAGACTCTTGTGGACACAAGTCCTCTTGGCTTTCAGTGCTATGTTTTGGAGGCTCATCCTTCAGGTGTAGATCTTAAAATTGGGGGTACCTGATAGAAGGTTTAAACCCTTCTTTCCTCAGGGGGCAGTTCCAGGTTTTCCCTTCTGATTGTGGGTCACTGTACTGGAAGGAGTGGGTCATAGTCTCTCATACCTGCTTTGATCTGTGGGTTTTTTTCCTCTTGTTTCCCCCAATGTAGGAGTCGCTCAGCTAGTTTGGGATTTTTTGCAGAAGAAATTTTTTCCTTATGTATCTATAGATAAGGTGTGTCTATAGGAGGAGGTTAAGTTCAGGATCTTTCCATGGCATCATCTTGAATAGGAACCTTAGAGACATCACACGTGTTTTACCGCTTGATTCTCACATCATTCCAGTTGGTCATGGATTCAGGAAACAGACGATTATGAGGAAGAGAGAAAAGCAGGGAAGGGCAAAGAGCTGCAACACTGTTTCAAAGAGCTGGTCTCAGCTGGCATCTGTTGGTCTCCTGGAGAGCTCTTCAAATATAAATGAAGACATCTTTGTGCCTCTCCACATAGACCAGCCATTGGTACAAAATGCCCACAGAAGGGGCCATGACCCTGACCAAACTATGCCAAGGCTGATATCAAGGTCTGGGGAGGGACTCAGCCGTGAGCCATCAGCAAGGCACGCTCCCAGCACTGGGGAATCAGTGCCTTGATCTTGAAAAGGGAGGACTTTGATGGTGTTGAGCGTCCTTTGCAGTCTATCCTTGATACTACATGTTTTGTAATGCAATTTCATCCCACTGGTAACAGCTCGTGTAGGATTTTGGTCAGCGCCTTTGCCCCTGCAATCTTTTACAAGAGGAAGGCTACTGGGAAAAACTATAACCTCTACTGTTACAGCTGGTGTCAAGGACATTGATGCTTATCTCCATTCTCTACAACACAGGTTTTACCTCCCTCACCTCCACTGCTTTAGGTGGCTTATCTAGTAGGGTGACCAAAATGCCTGCCCCCGTGACCTCTAGGCCTCTGGCCCTCATAGGCTTCTCAGGTTGTGGCTGCTGCATGTGTTTTCAGAATTGGGCAGGCAAAGTACCACGATCTATCCCAGTGGATGGCTTGAGAGCCAGATACATTTTTACCTGCTGGCATCCTACAACAGCCCCATCTTATTTATACTCGCCATGATTGTAACTAATTTTCTTCCTATTGGTCTCTTGATATAGGAACCCAGAGTAACTGAGTGGCAGCTAATGCTTTCAGTTGCTGGCGAGGCAAAATTTAACCTTTATCCTCTTTGGGTTTTCAGCTGTGCCTGAGAATTAAATTGACCTGAGACAGATTGACAGGAGGAAAAATATACACTTTTATGTAAGTGTCACATGATGTAGAGGGTCTCTCTAGGGAATGAAGACCCAAAGAAGTGGTAAAACCTAAACGCTTTTATATTTGGTTGATCCAAGGCAATTGGGGGTGCCAAAGAAAGATAGGAATTATTTTTAAAAAAATTATTTGTTGCAGATACTCTACAACCCTCCCTGTGGACGAGTGTTTCTTTTTTCCTTGGTACAGGGAGGGTATCTTTCACATTGGAGTTCTCTCCTGATTTCAGAAAGAAAAGGGTAGATGAGAATGTCCTGCTACCATCTGCTGTTTTTCAAGTGGCTTTAGCTCAAAATAATCCTTATGTAAAAGTGGCATATATTGTGGTTTCATATTCTGTCGCCCTTCCCAGTGTGATGGGACACTTCCCTTCTGAGATCCAAGGACCTCTAAATCCCTGGAGCCTGAAAAGTTGTGAGTTCAAGCAGGGATCCCAGAGCCAGAGGCTACAGCATTCACTGTCCCTCCTCTGTGCCAGGAGTGGGGACCACAGCCCAGTGTGAACCCACCAGTTTCTTCCTCCAAAATTTAGAATTGGCCCAGCTCTTCTTGAGGATTAACTAGGAATTTGAGGGCTAGGACAGACCATGTGCCACCATGTGGAACTAGGAGGCACAAACCAGTAGACAAAAAGGAAACACGGATGCACAAAAGGAGGCAGGGAAGAGAGCCAGTGAGGAAAGAATCCTTGAGTTGCACATCCACTCTGACCCGTTGTCTGGCTACTTCCTGAGGCCAATCCTGATTGACCGTGGGTTTTGTTACCCCTACTCCTTATATTCAATTCTCTTTCTGCTTCAAGTTAACTGGTCTTTTCTGAGACAATTTAATGACTTTCCCATAGCAGCCTGCCCTTTCACCTTTAAGTAATTGTGAAATGAGACTTAACATCCAGGATACTTTGAAAAATTCAAATGAATATTAGAGTTGGCACTCGATATGACTGGTGAGCTATTTTTAAAGCGCACATTAAATAATAAGTCACCTGTTACTAATGTGCCCTGGTGGGAAAGCGGCAGCCCCGGGAGCCAAGGAAAGTCTCACTTAGAAACTTCCTATAAATATTAACTTAGGAAAAAAGTATACTTCTGTTGATTTCATTTCCCTTTTTACTCATGGTTCCACCATGATGTCGTAGGGTTAGACTTAAAATAATTTCATGAAGATTTTTTAAATGTCTCGCCCAGCACTCTTCTTGCCAAAGCAAAAACAATCTATTCATGGTCTGCATTTTTCTTTTCCTCTTTCTCTTTTGAAAAGCATTGTATATGTTCAGAGACTATAATTTGAATAAAACCTTATCATTACCTACTATTTGCAAGGAGTTCTATATTTATAGCAACGTGATATCCTCAGAACGCCAGGTCAGGGTGTAGGTGGCAAGATTGCTGTAAAACATACAACCATTATTACACTCTTCGTTTTGTGCTTCCCTTTAAATATATGATTTCATTACTATATAATTTCTTTGAATAATGTTTTAAGTAGAAAAGACTCGGTAATAAGACCGTAGTTTTACCCAGGAGCCTGCACCGAAACAAAGTGGCACATATTTGTTCCCGCGTTCCTCGGCAGTATGATGGATGGTGGCAATTACTGGAAAGAACAATATTAGTTTTAACTTAAAGTGCTAAGAATAAAATCCCATATTTCACTAGATACTCCAATCACCGCCAAAATATGTGACAGAGGAACATTTTGCAATCCCTGTATTTTACACTAGCTGCACAACTAGAAATTGGCAGAGTCAAATCATTTATATCTCCTTATTACCAGCTTGCAGAAGCCATTGAGAATATGGACTTCGTGATGGATATTTTTGTGGCAGATGTTGTTTTATTCTCTCCCACTGTATTAAATTTACCCTACATTGGTTCTAGTGCAGTTTATTAAAGTTTCACAAAGAGATAAGCAAGATGCCTGTCTTGCTCTTCTATTGCTAACCCTTGTTTCCCATTAACAAAAAGACACATATTAATTATGAATATCATAAATATGGGATATATGTAGTCAATATTTCAGGGGACAACCTGAGTAGAGCATTTTCCTAAATTCTGGACATTTATACAAACTGTTATGAAACCTTCCTTCTATAAATAAAACATCCAAATAAGTGTTATCTGTACAGTCCAGATAAAAGCAATTAATACGGCATGAAGATATTTTGTTGCTGAAAAGGTGTTCTATTTCATGTTATAGGTGGATGGACTCCTACAGTAGCTATAAGCAGTAATCGTGGGTAATTCCTTAGTTTAAATCCCATGCCTATTATCTGGCTTAGCGAAATTCACTTAACTTTCCCTGTGCCTTATTTCCCTAACTTATAAAATGGGGAAAATAATGGTTACCACTTCACAGAATTGTTGTGAGGACTAAATGAGTTTGTATAAGTAATGCATAGAGAACGATGCCTGGTACTAACCATTTGTACATTTTAAAGGTTGGCTATAATGTTTAGTAATCGAGGCTAGAACCAAATATGCTGGAGCCTATAAATTAATACTCATGGAATATTCATTTAAAAATCTTGTAAGGCCTGTTTTCAACCCAAGGTATTTTAAATACTTCAATGACCCCGGGATAAAATAGATTTTCCCTAGGCCAGGTACACACAGCTTAAATGGTCACAAGGTCATTACTGGAGAACATTTTAAACTGCTATCTGATCTCAGTATGTTCAATACGTTCCCTTGGAGCTTTCATTGTTAGCTGGACAAGCTAGATGATAACTGCTTAGAATATTCTGGTTCACTCTTGAGCTCTCTCCATATTAAAACTGTTTGCACATCCATTTTCAGTAACCACCCCATAAGGCATTAGTCCATTATAAAAACATTTGTAACAGAAACTATCTCAAACAATTTGAAAGCTATTATGACTTGCATTGAGATTTCTCTCTGAAAATGCGCAGGATAAAGCAATCAAAGAATATGGACAAAAGTAATGATGATTATAAAATAGAGCATGGAAGAAGAGGCTACAGCTGCCAGCACACCACCTTTTTATAGACTAGCTTTTCAGAGGAGGTATTGGAAAGCTTCACAAATGCTTTTGGGGAAAGAATGAGTCCCCCATATTTGTTGTCAGTCCACTTCGAGTGCATTCGTTGTGCAATACACTCTAATTGGGCCTATTCATCACTCAAACCAAACTACCCTCTACCTTGCTTTTCTCTACTGTTGAGAAGTTGGCAAGTTAAATACTGTTCTTCTAGCCATTTTCCAGGTAGATGTAGCTTGTAAGACAGTTTTGGCCATAGAATTCTAAGCATTCATTTGCTGAGGGTGTCTTTCCTTCTAGATAATAATTAGTCAAATGCTTGCGATGGAAATGTATGTGGCCCTTCTTTCTTCTTGCTAGAATAAGGACATGAGGCTGGAGATGAGGTAATCATCCTGCGGCCATGAAGATGGGAGTTTGAAAGATAAAGGTATTTTTATCTTTGAAGAGGGGTACATCAGGCCTAGCAACACCTATCTCCAGACTTCCTGTTAAACTAAAAAGATAAGTACCTTTTTTAGTGAGGCTACTATTTATGAGGGTCCACACTGCATCCCTGACTTTCAGGTCTTGGTTTATCAGTGCCCCTCCATACCGTTTTTCTATTTACTTTCACTTCCTGAAACATCAGAGCAGAGGAAGGAATTGTTCCAGGCGAAGCACTCAGTTCTAAGAAAGAAAGGAAAAGAAGAAGGTGTCTGCTTGTTTTTAATTTTCATCAGTTTTCAATATTTATTCATAGAGTGGAAAGAGCATTAGAATAGAGTTTGAGGTTTTAATGCTTTCTGGATATTTAGCACACAACTTATTTCCATGGAGGTTCTATTTCTGCTGCTGCTTCAGAATAGAAAATTATTGTGTAATTATAGAATCACTCGTGTTTTATCTTTGCAACTAACTCGTGGGCCCCTTGGAAGCTGAGAATTGTTTTCCCCGCAGGTTCTGGTATAGAATTGTGAACAAAGTACATGTTCAATAAATGATTAATGACTGAATACATTGAACAACCAAAATTGATCAATATTTTAGTTTTATGAAAAACAAAAAGTTCACAATGGGGGCACCTGGGTGGCTCAGTCATTAAGCATCTGCCTTTGGCTCAGGTCCTGATCCCCGGGTCCTGGGATCGAGTCCCGCATTGGGCTCCCCACTGGGCAGGAAGCCTGCTTCTCCCTCCGCTTGCTGCTCTCCCTGCCAAATAAAGTCTTTAAAAAAAGAAAAGTTCACAATGTATGCATGTGGTAAATAGGTTTTAAACCATTAATATCCACATTGCACTCTTCTGGACTATGCAGGATATTAAGCCACCGAATAAAACCAATGGTATTCTTCAACATTTGCTTGGAAACATGTAAATTCTGCATTTGTCAGATTTTGTTTTTAAGATGGCAGAAAGAACTGGGATGATCTTTTCATATAATTTTATTATTCAGTAGTCAAACGGTAGCTGGTTATCCCATTAGCTATTTAAGAGCATGAAGACTGCGTCGACAATTTAAGTATTATCAATTTCTGTCCTACAGAATTTTATGAGCAGTGCAGCTATACTCACTGAGATATTTTTAAGAGATCTAGTCATGACGTAAGACTTACATAAATGATTCTTTAAACTTCTTTGCAATTCAGAAATCCATGACTTTATCTGAAAAGGGGAAAAAAATCAGTAAATCAAGATTTTTGGTCTACGTTTTACCCAAAAGCAGGTTCCAATTTTGTGAAGCTTAGAGCTGATATACAATTGTATACAAATATATAAATTTCTATAGACTTTAAACCAAAGAATACAATGTTATTTTATATGCAGATTTTATTCAGTTTCCTCCCAGTGGTTTAAAAGTCATTAGCTTCACCTTAAATCCATAAATAAAATTAACATGACTACTGATAATAGTGTTTTATGTTAGCCATTTTTCTCTGAGATAACCGAGTTGCCTACATGCTTTTATACTGAACGAGAAAAATGTAATTGACTATTAGAAATATGAAGTTGAGAAAGCTCTTTTGTTGAGTGGGAATACATTTACTGAGCCTCATACTATGTGTATCACACACATTACCTCTGCAACCATCACTAGAAAATTGTCTTTATGACCATCGAAAGCCAAAGGCTTTGAAAAACTTATACAAACTACTAGGAATTGTGTGCCTTAATCGATTTCGACCTCTGCTCTAATGGATACAAAATTTGCACAAAATGCTTTCTTGTATGTGCTAAAAACATATATTTAAAATATCTATGAACATGGCCTCATCCCAAGAATTCATTTATTTCCTACCCTCCAAAGTAGCTTTAAAACTATGAAGAATATATTTCTATCTTGGTTCATTTCATCTGACTTTAAAAAACATTGTCTTTTCAAAGTAATAGATTGCAAAGATCAAGTATTCCTCACCTCTTAGCTGAGTTTACTTGATACGAAGTTTAAATTCTAACTGCTATGGCATTGAACCTTGTTCAATGTCATCTTTTAATGTAATTTAATTTAAAAGGAAACATACACTTAAGTCCTGCATGCTTTGGCAGCAAATACATTTCTTGTGTTTTACTTGGTGTAATCAGTTAAACTTGTCAGTTTACCCACTTCTGCTCCTATCTGTATCTTATGACAAATTACACTATAAATCCATGTCACTGGCCATTTAGAGAACCCAGAGAGCATTAGGTCCTATTTCACTTATGTTAACATATTATCATTAAGAATTTCAAATTGAAAGCCAAAAAACAATTGTTAGCTGTTTTCAGTGGGCTCCTTTAACTTACATTTCAGACCTAGTCCCTAAAGAATACTCTTCAGAATCATAATAGCAAGTCTGCATTTATTGCTACTTTAAATCAATTCTTAATTAATTCCACAAGGTACAGATGGCTTTCTCTGTAGCATTAAGTTTACTTCAGAAGGTTTACAGGCTACAGACTGCCATGGAGTTTGCAGCAATACGTTCTTTATTATTCCATCTCCTTGTTCTCCTAAGGCCTGATCCCGCATTCTATGGAAAGTCAATGAGTGACCAAAGTTATTGTAATAAGGACTCATCATTAATGACAAAAAGGTATATTCTTAATCTTTCCTGTCCACGTATTAGTCATTTGTTAGTTTTGAAGGTAATTAGGAAATCTATCATAAAATGAATTTTTTTTTAACATATAGAATGCATTTAAGTGTCTCGTAAAATTAGGGTCCTCATAACTAGTTAATAAGTCCTCTAATTTTTAAATCATGGCCCAATTCCTACATTGCTCATTTAAAATCTTAAACATTTGCTTATTTTTCATATCAAAGACTATCTTGAAGTATTATAACAGAAGATGACCAAGAAATTATTAGAGATTGTTGATTTTCTATCTTTGGCTTGTTCGAATTTGTCTCATAGGGAAAAATTTGGTCTGTTCCACTTGCTCTTAGCATTCATATGCATTTCTAAAGAAATGTTTTCATCTCAAAGATGTTATTTAAAAAAAACTAAACCAAAACTAGAAACCTGAAGCACAATTATGTCTTCAAACTGGTTCTCATAATTACATTTACAATTAAGATGCTTAGTGAAAAAAATATCAAGAATATGCAATCAATTACAATTTACTAAATTTAATGACACCAAGGGAAATAAAGTACAGAATGGTTGGCCATATGACATTTTATTTTGAAATACTTTTATTCCTCCATAAAAAATGTTTCTCCCTTTCTCACATTCTAATGGTGGCCACCATCAATAATTTGGTGTGTATCTTTCAAGAGATAATTTTCTGTGCACATTTACATATATAAATGAATAGTGGCATAAATATGAATATTTTTAAAAATATCTTGAAAAATGTTTTTTACAAACAATCACATCATGATGCCCAAGTTTATCTTCTGACAAATTTTGCCCTCATTTTTTTTAAGCCGAAAGATTATCATACATGCTAGTAATGATATATTTTGTTTAGGATGCTTCATTGTTTTTTTCCATAAGTCCTAAGAGTAAGCACTGGCTTTATGTAAATTTAAGATTTTATAATCTCCAAGTTATTTCATTGTAGATTATCATACAGTTAAAAACTCTATTTGTTCTCTTTAGGGACCACATTTTCAGGAATAATTTTGTGCAGTGGTAAGGAGTACAAAGTGATTACAATAACATTTGGACATGCTATGCCCACCCTCTTTAACTAACCTTTTATAAGGATACTAATCCAGACTATTATGAACTGAAAACTGGTCAAAATATAAAATACTACTTTACCCCACTTAAAATTTAAATAGTGATGACAGACTAATTCATTTCTTGTCATTGAGGAGCTTTCTGATCCAATGTAGTCAGTAGATGGCAGGCTTGTATTACATATCATCTGAATTTAGTGCTGCGTGCTGGTTTATTGTAACTTGAATACCCACCGGGATGCCTTCTTGTTGTCTCTATGTAAAAAGAAGTACAAGAAATAGTCTGAAACCTTTTCTACAGCCCAATGAAATTGTTGAATGAGCTTAAAAGTTACATAACTTGTGCAAGTCATATTTGTTACTGTTATGATTTGTTTGGTGTTTTTTAAAACACTAACACTGACAATTACCAAGAAAATTAATAAGATTGTACTGCAATTCTAAATGGTCAAGAAATAGTAAAGAATCTTAGAAAAACATTACGTTGTAAGAACTAATCCATATGGAGCGTATAAGCCTTTCACATTGGAAATGCATGCAAAACAGCTTATTTGAAAAGCAAACGCATAATATGAATGCTCAGAATTTGTGAGGTCTGTATGAAGCTTGTTTGTTGCTGCTGTTCATTCATTCATCTTGACAGTCCATGCACACTGGGGTGGTTTAAGAGAAGGTGTTACTTGAGGTTTGGGTCATACAATAACATCACTTGATGTGATACAGCAAATCACATGGTGTGTCCCTTACAAGCATGACAAAAATAATTTTTTCTGCCAACTGCAGCGTGTAGAAGACAGCAAATCACATATGCTGAGATTAAATGCCTTTATGTAAAAGCTTATTGAAAATAAAAGTAATTCTCAAAAATCCCATTTCATAGGTTATATTACTATAAAAAGATAAATTTGGTAATATCATTATGCACTAGATAGGAAGTAGCATTATCATGTATTTTTTCATTTCCCAACAGGAGTTCAAAAGAAAGTTAGATGTACTCCTGAGGACACAGGCAAAATCAGAGAGGTTTACTGTGCACATGACCGTGCTCTAATACGTTCTTATTTTGGATCAAGGTTGTGGCCGAAAAGGAAGTTATAAAGCATACGAAAAGATTCTCCTAAGCACATCTCCAACAGCATGAGCCAGGGGTTGTTACAGCTGGTACACTCTTCACATTTCCCTCTGTTTTTCCCTGTGGGGTCTGCGATGAGCTACTTCTGCATGGACTTTGGAGAATAACTCGTCTTTGTATTGCAGACTGAGAGAATTATTTGCAGAGAAAAAAACAAAGTTTCTACAACACTGGTGGGTTTTATTTATTACTTTTTTTGTTTGCTTATTTTGTATGCTGTTCTGGAATTTAAGCTGCTAGCTAGAAAAGGCGACATCTACTCTTGGTGCACAGGGTCGCAGAATCCAACAATCCTGGTGTACTAAACATCTTTGCCCTCTATTCACACAATGCATAGTATTATCACTGTTGTGTTTGTTGATGTTTGGCTTTTCGTGAAAGTGAAATTTACGTTCACTTTTCTGAAAGCTAGAGAAGTTCATATCCATCTTTTCCCACAGCAAAATCTCTAGAGAATTCTTTTTTCCCACCTAGGGTCTGAAAGAGCTGTCAATTTTACTCTTTTCAGCCATGATTCACTATCTGTCTCTGTTCTTACTCAGGTGAATGGGAGGGGAACAGCAAGAAATGCTCCCAGTGGTTTCCTGCTTCTAAATCCTTGTAGTTCAAAATGGGGTCCTCCGGTTAGCAGCTCTGGCATCACCTGAGAGTTTGACAGAAATGCAGAAGCCCAAACCCCCACCCCAGACCTACAAACCGTCTGTACTGCCACAAGAGCCGCAGGGGGCTCACACGCTCACATGCATGTCAAAGTCAGAATAGCCCACCGCTCTATACCTCTCTGCAAAATGAAAGCGAAAAACAAAACTTAGCCCATTTGTATTTCCTAAAGTCCACTAAGTGTCAGACGCAAGGCAGGGCAGTGGAAGAAAGAGCTGTCTTCAGTCTACATACATGATTATGGATGTAATTGCATACTTCATGCCGGGGTATGAGCAGCGGCATTTTCAAAACTGCTTCACGGGGAGAGAAACTCCCTGGCATAATTCCGTAAGTGCATGTGATGCAACTCACTTGGGAATGACAACAGTTCCTGGTTGAGACTAGGACAGTGCTCCACGGTTAAAACCATGGCTAAAACAGAAAGGTTAGAGACGTGCTTTAAAACAAAACAAAACACACAAACTTCCAATGGAAGACACACCATCATTTGCCTTCGTTTGCAGATCCCAGCGTCCTCCCTTTCCCCAAAAAATCTAAGGAATTCTCTTGTTGGAATTTTCCCCTTTAGTGAAAATTCTGTAATCATCTTAGATGTCGCTTCAGATAATGTATAATTAATGGTGTGAAGTGGTTTGTAAGGGAACATTTTATCAGAAAGTACAAGCGAGTAAATGAACTCTTACAATTCAATTCTTATGCTTCAATTTCAAATATAATATGCAAATCTCTACCCTCTAAAACCCTATAAGATGACTTTCTGAACTCTATTACCCTAGGTTTAGTACAGTGATTAGACTGGGTCATCTCATCTACATTGTCAGATACGGGGCTATTTGGTAATTATCTAATTGTTGTTTTGTTTCCATTTTGATTATTTTAGCCTTGGCCTCAGACACATTCTTTCATATTAAAATCGCATTTGATTAGCTTTCAACTTTCTCAGCCACACATGATGATGGGGTTTAAATCACTGTATCCTTCTACGTTTTGGCCTATTTCTTTGTTCCAATTCAAGTGACAAAATAGCTGCTTATTTGTCTGATGACTTATCAAATATTTGAGTTGCTGTTATTCAAGGGAATTTAAGTCAACAAACATGTACTTAACAAGTAGTAATGAAAAACTATTCAAAAAGTCATAACATTTTGTACTTTTTGGTCTGGAAGACTAGTTACAGATGTTACAGACATACAGAAGCGTATTGTTAATGGAACAGGAACCTGATACCACATGGGTGACTTGACATTCTCAAGGTCTCACAGCTACTTTGAATAAGCTAAGCCTGAAACCAGTGGTCAAGTTACTTCAAAAAAAAAAAAACACTG
This sequence comes from Ursus maritimus, assembly GCF_017311325.1. Taxonomy (NCBI): domain Eukaryota; kingdom Metazoa; phylum Chordata; class Mammalia; order Carnivora; family Ursidae; genus Ursus; species Ursus maritimus. The sequence continues at coordinate 37,923,786 of NW_024423344.1, forward strand.
AAATCAACCAAGCTATTTCTAGCCCCCATTTCTTTAACTTGGATAATCAAAATGAGTCTAATAAAACCCTGTCAACCAAATATCACATTATGCATAATAACATGTATCTCAAAGGTTATATTAAATGGGAAGATGAATCTGGAAAGCTAAGAGAATTAGAGGTCATGGCTCAATGTAAAATCACCATGGAAACAGCTTTCATGGCCAATTTGTGGGGAGATGTCAAAAGGCAGTAACCTGTGCCTTCTTTTTTTCCAAAGCCTTGTCTATGAAGGTTACAGGTTCTGTATCTGCTTTCATGATGACATTTGTCTATGTTTTTGTAGGTTTCTATTCTGACAAGCACAAAACCCTGCACCAAGTTGAACCTGTCCTTTGTGATGAGGCTGTTGAACAGAAGAGCAGCGTAGCAGTCTGTCTATTCTTGCTCCACATTCAGCTAAATGCCAACTCTGATCCCTTTGAGATGGTGAACAGACTGAACTCAGGGAGAGTGTCATCTCTCAGTAGCCAAGCTTCTTCAGAGAACCATGTGGTGAAACTTCTTGATAAAGGTCATGTTCTTAGTCCATGGCATCAATTTTTCTATAAGCTAAAAGATTATCTATCTATATAAATATAGGTAGAAATAGATAAGATAGTGCTTTAATCTGCAAATTATAAAACCATGTAAAAAGAAATTAAACAACTCAGATCTTAGTTTTGCATTATCTTACGTTGTTTTACATTGCAATCTTTGCGATTCAATTGTATCCTTTTTGATTTTATGTAAACCAGGTGCGTATCAAAAGACTCCTTTTTATTAGTGTGACTGTTTTACTGTAAAATAACTTTTTAATCTCTGCTTTGCCTATTGGCTAGAATAATTATATTATCAGTTTTAGATGTTTTATGAACTTATGTGTTATTTCCAAAAGACACCGGTATTTGGTTTTATAGACTTGGGTAGAAAACTATGTGTTCTTGGATGGGGACCCACACCAAGTCTAGACAGAATTACCTTTCGCAAATATGGATAAACAAAAAATGCTGTAAGCATCATTGTAATGTGTTCATGGCATCTTCTTTGATAAACGTAACTTATTATAAGTATCATTACCTGCCCTTTTGGTTTCCAGTCTAACAGTCCTGCATCTCCAGCGTGCTGATAGATTGCTTTACTTCCAGGGATAAATTATAAATCATGTTGATTAGATAACCCAGACATTTTTTAGACTTTTGGACTTTTAAGAATTTGTTTCTTCATGAGAGTTATCTATGAGATCTAATAAATAATCTAGTGAGAAGTTGAATTAATTCTCTTGTTTCAATCCTGTGTTGCCTAAGTGGGGAAGGTGGTAAGAGTATTCCATACTCTTTACGCATAGTCCATAGCTTCAGATATTTTAGCTGAAAGTTGTGGCTAAGTATTGCAGTGTCAGCACGAGGATACATAACTCCAGAAAAAAGCTCTCTTCCAGTACTACACCCTCATTTAGTTTTTAATCCCAAAGATCACTAGTTTCATCTTCAATTGTTTAATTTAAAAGAGAATTGAAACCACTAAGAACATTGATCCTTTAAAAAAAAAAAATTGTTGAAAGACCAGACCAGTAATTAATTCTAACTCCAACTACTCTTCATATTTAAAATAATATTATGGCTATCAGGAGAAACTCATTATTTTCCCAGGATATTCATTCCCTAAGGGACTCAAAGTAAATATCCTTTTTTAAAATGGAAAATATTTTTTCATGGAAAAAATATATTTTGGCTTAAAGTACATAAGAGTATAAATTGCAATTTCTTTTGCATTTAGAATAAACATTAAATCCTAATGTAACCTAGGATAGGAAGAGAAATTAGTAGCTAATAATGAGATTTTCTGGTAAAGCATAAAGTTGCCTCCCTCATTTGGTTATTATAGCTTTTGAAAGAATTGTTACAACTTCTATTTCACATATTTGAGAAAATCAATTTAAGAACTTGTTCTTTAAATGTCAGTGAGATAGCTAGTCCCCCCGCCCCCAGTATTTTGTAGCTACACAGGCATCTGAGTAGAAATTCATTTTGAAAACTATAGTGTATGTATAGATGTGTCATCTACCTTGGGCCTTTAATAGGACAACCTGATTTCTTTCATTATGCTATATTCTATAAATTTGTACCATACAACTCATTTTCCAAAGTTTTAAAAGAAAATTATATTTTCTATAAGTAATCTTTGTAAAAGAAAAATTACACAAATATATTGAGTTGCTAGAATAACCACAAAGGAAGGAACCACTTCAAATACTTTATAATTAGATTTGGATTCCTGGTGAGATGGCCCTAAAAGTGGGGAGAAGGTAATAAAACTGATATTCGTATCATATTAATAGTAGTGTGAAATTATTTTTGAGTAATTATGTTAGTGTCTAACGTGGGGGAAAAACATACTGATTACATATACAGTTCCGAACTTAAATTGAATTCTTACATATGAACTCATCATGTATTTTAAAACCTAATACATATTTCCCAGCTCTATTAAATGAAGAGGCCTAGAAGCACTGACCAATTCAAAAGGAATAAGCACTGTTATAGTCCACACCATGACCTCTAAATATCATTTCTATTAAAAACAAAACAAAAAAACAGGAATTCTTGGATTTAAGGCCTGGATAGAAGTGTACAAAATAATTTGGGAACATCCTCTCATATCAAAAGAAAACTATGGAAGTTTACAAAGGTTATGTCAAAAGGATGCAGAAACCAAATTAAGTAGGACAAAATTGGGCACATTTAAGCATCAATAGCAATTTAAGAAATGGGTTCAAACACATGAAATGTTTAAACCCAAGAGGTCAAAATGGCCTTCAAGAACAACAAAATTTCATTGAGTAATGGCAGGAAATCAACTCTATTATTTGGAAAATGGTGAATAAAATTAAAGATGATAGTATTCTTTAACCAACTAGTTGTTGGTGAAGGGAGGATTTTCTTTATAACTGTTTACCAGTTATAAACCAGAAAGAATAAAATACATAGGAATAAAACTAACCAAGGAGATCTGTCTACTGGAAACTATGAAACGTTGACAAAGGAATTTGAAGATGACACAATGAAGTAGAAAGATATTCCATGCTTATGGATTAGAAGAATAAAATGTCCATACTACTCAAAGCAATCTCACAGTTTCAATGCAATCCTTATCAAAATACCAACAGCAGTTTTCAAAGAACGAGAACAAATAATCCTAGGGCATCTGAGTGGTTCAGTCAGTTAAGTGGCCAGCTCTTGATTTCAGCTCAGGTCATGATCTCAGGGTCCTGGGATCAAGTTCTACATTTGGCTCTGCACTCAGCAGGGAGTCTTCTTGAGGATTCCCTCTCCCTCTGCACCTCCCCCCTCTCATGTGTGCCCTCTCTCTCTCAATAAATCTTTAAGGAGAAAAAAATAATAATCCTAACCTTGGTATGGAACCACAAAAGACCCTGAATAGCCAAAGCATCTTGAGAAAGAAAACAAAGCTGGGGGTATTACAATCATAGAATTAAAGATATAATACAAAGCTACAGTAATCAAAACAGTATGGTAGTGGCACAAAAAAAAAAAGGCACATAGATCAATGGAACAGGATAGCAAGCCCAGAAATAAACAAATGCTTATATAACAAAGCAGGCAAGAATATACAATGGAGAAAAAAAGTATCTTCAACAAATGGTGCTGGGAAAACTGGACAACTACATGCAAAAGAGGGAAACCACTTCCTTCCACCAAACACAAAAATAAACTCAAAATGGATTAAAGATCTAAATATACAACTTGAAACCATAAAACTCCTAAAACATAGGCAATAATCTCTTGGACCTCAGCCTTAGCTGATGGGTGTCTTCAGGCAAGAAAAACAAAAGCAAAAGTAATCTTTTGGGACTACACTAAACCAAAAAGCTTTTGCACAACTAAGGAAACCATCAAGAAAACAAAAAGGCAACCCAGTGAATTGGAGAAGATATTTGGGAAATAACATAGCTGAGAAGGGGTTAATATCCAAAATATATAAAGAACTATACAACTCAACACCAAAAAACCACAAATAATCCAATTAAAAATAGAGGACCTGAAAAGGCATTTTTCGAAAGAAGACATACAGATAACCAACAGACACATGAAAACATGTTGAACATCTCAACCTTCAGGGAAATGCATTCAGAACAACCATAAGATACCACCTTACACCTGTCAGAACAGTGAGATTCAGAAAGAGAAGAAATAAGTGTTGCCAAGCATATGGAGAAAAAGAAACCCTTGTGCACAGTGGGTAGGAATGCAAATTGGTGCATCAACAGTGGAAAACTGTGGAGGCTCTTAAAAAAATTAAAAATAGAATTAACATACGATCCAGTAATTCCACTACTGGGTATTTACTCAAAACAAAACCACTAATTCTAAAAGATAGATGCACCCCTATATTTGCTTCAGCATTATTTACAATAGCTAAGATATGGAAGCAACACATATGTCCATAGATATGATACACACACACACATATATATACACACAAATACAATGGAATATTATTTAGCCATAAAAAGAATGAAATCTTGCTATTTGCAACAACATGGGTACTTAGAGGTAATCATGCTAAATGAAATATGTCAAACAAATGAAGACACATATCATTGATTTAAGTCATATGTGGAATCCAAAAAACAAAACCAAAAAGCAGACACATACCCATAAATCCAGAGAACTGATGGTTGCCCGAGGGGAGAGTAGGATGGTCAAAATTGGTGAAGGCAATGGGGGAGTTCAGGCTATCAGTTACAGAATGAATAAGTCATGGGGATAAAAGGTGCAGCATAGAGAATAGAGTCAATGGTATTGTAATAGTGTTGTACAGTGACGGTAACTACACTTGTGGTGAACATAGTATACACACATCACTATGTTGTACATCTGAAACTAACATACATTGTGTGTCAACTATACTTCAGTCAAGAGAAAGACGGAATGAGAAGATATTACCATCGTGAAGCCTTTAAAGAATAGCAAAAATAGGGATCAAAATTTTTTAACTATACCCAAAGATTTTTGTTACTCCTTATGAATATGCACAATAACACCACTAATGAAATCTAGCCAAAATATGCCAAATCTTATTCTGATCAATCCTGTACAACCAGCGCATAGGAAATACAAAGGGCAAAGATGCAAGTTACATGATGACACAGGGATGCAAGAACAAGATCCAGGCTGGGAAACCTTAGGATAGACTATCCAACATGGTTTCTTAAATACAAAATTAGAAGAAGGAAGAAGGGGGAATAGAAGAAATGTGGTCAAAAGTACAAACTTCCAGTAACAAGTACATATTAGAGATGTAACGTGAAGCACGAGGACCACAGCTAACACTGCTGTAGGACACGTATGAAATTTAGGAAGTGAATACTAAAGAGTTCTTACCACTAGGAAAAAAAATGTTTTCTTGTTTTTGCTTTTTATTTTATGAGATGATGGATGCTTTCAAAAGTATCCATTTATACTCTTAGATATCAATTTAAATAATGTCTTAATTTGAAATAGAAGAATTTTCTCATAGTAACCAATATGATTGACATTTCTTTTGAACTTTTCCATGCCCAATAAAAAGAAAAAGAAACAAAGGACGGGAAAATAATACAGAAGAGAGAAAACCTTTTTAGAGAGTATAATAAAACAAGAGAGGCAAAATATTAGTTGCTTTTCAAGCTGAGTGATGAGCGCATAGGGATTTTTTGTTGTTGTTACACTGTTCTTTTTACCTTATATTTGAAATTACCTAGGATCGAAAGTAAAAATAAGAAGGGCACATGTTGTGATGAGCACTGAGTGTTATACACAGTGAACGAATCGTTGAACACTACATCAAAAATGAATGATGTATTACCTGTTGGCTCATTGAACATAATAACAAAAAAATAATTTAAAAAATTAAAAATCCACCAAAAACTGTGAAGCCTCAGCATCAGAAATCACAACTTAATTGATCCGGAATAGCACCTAAATATTGTTTTGTTTTTTATATTTATTCATGGCTACTAATCTGTATCTAAGTTGAAAATAACTGCTTTAGGTTTTACAGAAAAGGGGCATTCTGATAAGGAAAAGGCCTTTCATGAAATAAAAGCCTCCACTATGTTTTTGCTTTTAATTAAACCTTTCATTTTGAGATCATCGTAGATTCACATGCAGTTATAAGGAATGTTACAGCGAGATCCCATGCACCCCTTACTCAGTTCCTCCCAATGGTAATATATTTTGAAACTGCACTGTAACCTCACAGCTAGGATATTAGCATTGATACAGTCAACATACAGGACTCCACCACCCAAATGATCCTTCATGTCACTCTTACAGCCAACCATTCACACTCCCCCTCCACCCCTGGCAACTACTAATCTGTTCTCTTTCTCTATATTGTGATTTCAAGAATATTATATAAACAATACTGTATAGAAGCTTTTGGGGTTGACATTTTTCACTTAATGCTCTGGTCACCCATTCATGTGGTTGTAGGTACCCTCACATTGTTTTTCTTCTAGAGGTAAGATGTCCTTGCTCTCTCTCTGCCTTCAAGATGTTTACTTTTACTTTAGTTTTCAGGAACTTGGTTATGATGTGTGATGACATAGATTTCCTTGGGTCTATCTTGCTTGGGATTTGCACAAGTCCTTGGATATGTAGAGCTGTTTTGCCGAACGGACAAAGTTTTTAACCACTATTCCTTTGAATATTTTTTCAGCCCTATCTTCTTTTCCCTGTTTTGGGACCCCAGTGATATCAATGATCAATGTTTTGTTATATTCCTACAGGCCCTTGAGAATCTGTTCATACTTGTGCACACACAACTAAGAAAATACAGTTTACTTTCCAAAAATCATACAAATTTAAAGTATAAAGCAAATTGCAAAGCTAAGGTCAATCATGGTTAATATTAGAAAGTTCCCCTGTTTTTTGGGTTTTTTTTAAAGATTTTATTTATTCATTTGACAGAGAGAGAGACAGCCAGCGAGAGAGGGAACACAGGCAGGGGGACTGGGAGAGGAAGAAGCAGGCTCCCAATGGAGGAGCCCGATGTGGGGCTCGATCCCAGGAGTCCGGGATCACGCCCTGAGCCAAAGGCAGACGTTTAACGACTGAGCCACCCAGGTGCCCCTGAAAGTTCCCGTTTTAAAATTATTCAATATCTAAGAATATATTTACTTTAAAAAATAAACTGTTAAAGGATAATTTCAAAGAAATTAAAATCATTGCACTGATACAGATATATAAAATGAACATGTGTAAAATTTCTATTTAATTCATTAATAACAAATCAGTAAGTTGTTACAAACAATTCAAGGGAGAATCCAAAGAACAGACACATTTATGAATTAGAAATATTTCAATGTACTTTAAAATTTTTGTAAAAGGGGAAAGGGATTAAAAGGTACAAAGTTCTAGCTACAAAATATATAAGACATGGGGATGCAATGTACAGCATAGAGAATATAGTTAATACTGTAACAACTTTGTATGGTGACAGATGGTAGCTAGATTTATCATGGGGATCACTCTGTAATGTACGTAAACATTGAGTTCCTATGTTACACACCTGAAACTAATATAATATTGTATGCCAGCTACACTTCAATTAAAAAAAAAAATCTGGCTTCTTCCACAGTGGGGGAGGGAAGTCAGTTGAACCTCCAACTAACAGAATCTATTTGAATTTTTATAGATAATTACTTTGCAATGTTACCAGTTTTCTACAATTTACAGATTTCTAAAACCTCTCAAAGGCAATGAAAGAATGGCGTCCCCCCGAAGATCGGAATTAAATCTAAGCTCTAAAGGGCATGCTCTGAAAAATGCATAGTTTTCCCCAGAAGCACTTTTTCTACACTGCTGAGAAACTCATGAAAAAATAAAAATAATGCTTTGCAATGCTCTGTGCATCTACTCCAGGTGATTCTTACGTATCAGCTGCTTGATCCTCACAGCACAGTTGAGCCTGGAACACTGGTTTGAACTGTAGGAGTCCACCTTTATCTAGATGGTTTGATATAGGACAGTGCTGTAAATGTATTTTCTCTTCCTTGTGATTTTCTCAATATTTTATTTTCTCTGGCTTACTTTATTGTAGGAATACAGCGTATAATACAGGTAACAGGAAATATGTGCTAATCGGCTGTTGATGTTATCAGTAAGGCTTCCAGTCAACAATAGGTTGTTAGTAGTTAAGTTTTGGAGGAACCAAAAGTTATATGTGGATTTTTGACTGCAGAGGGGGTTAGCACTCCAACCCCTGCATTGTTCAAGGGTCAAGTGTAATAATTGGGGGGGGGCTAATATTATTTTAGCATATTTTCTAAGCACACTAAACCTAATATATAAGAAATAAAAGGTTGTGGGGCGCCTGGGTGGCACAGCGGTTAAGCGTCTGCCTTCAGCTCAGGGCGTGATCCCGGCGTTATGGGATCGAGCCCCACATCAGGCTCCTCCGCTATGAGCCTGCTTCTTCCTCTCCCGCTCCCCCTGCTTGTGTTCCCTCTCTCGCTGGCTGTCTCTATCTCTGTCAAATAAATAAATAAAATCTTTAAAAAAAAAAAAAAAAGAAATAAAAGGTTGTAAGAAATGCTGGACTAGAGATTTATAGTGAGAGGTGATCTGGAGATAAGAATCTTGGAGTCAATTAGTTTTTGATGATTCCTTTATTTTGGTAGTTTTGCTTAGAGCATTGTTGTTAGGTTTAATATTCTTGCCCAGTTCAGTGACTTGTCCAGTCCTCAGGTACTGTCAGGCCTCCCACTAGCAATCTCATTTCTGATTATATCTGAATCAAATTTCTCATCTTCCTTTATGCACTTGACATAGGAGGAGGACTTAGGCAGAGAACCTCTAGAATTGTTATCCTTCGTTCTCATAACTGCATAACCTTTCCAATGGTTAATATTCTTGCTCCCCATTTTCAGAGATTTCCTTTTGTCAAATATGATGAAGAATGATTAAACTCATCTTGTTCTATGACACTTCTTAAATTTCTTTGATCCTATTTGGCTAAAAACACTTCACCCATAACAATGGTGGGGTGAACACTTGGCCCATTACTCTTTCTGCCTTGGAGTCTCTGACAAGTCCAAGTGACGGTAGCTGCCTGAATTCTGTGCCCCTAGTAAACTGTACTGGTTAATCCCTTCAACTTTTGTTGAAACTTTTGTGATCTCAACCTTTTGTGATCTAGGAAATTACTTAAAGAAAAAAACACCTTTCTCCATATGACTTAGATAAAACTCCAAAATGACCCCCTTATTTACTTATGACAAGGCGAGATACAGACTCTCCAAATTTCCTTTGTCTCATAAACTGGCTCAACTGTTTATTCCCCACCTACCCCACCCCAGCTGAAACCAGCTAGACACTGAGCAACCAAGTATATGAAACAGGCATGATCAGAGCACATATAAAATAGTTATTTGACCAACAATTGGTAGCAATAGGACAGGAAGCTGATTTTGCCTGAAGTAACCAGCCCAGGGAGCTAATTCACTGCCTACAAGTCAGAGTTGTGAGAAGTCAGACTCTAACAAGCAGTCCAGTAACCCAAACAATCCTTGTAAACAACTGGTCCCACAAAGCCAGAACTTGATTAATCACTGAGTTTCCTTAGATTTTGCTCTCACTTCCAATTTGGCACCAACCAGAGAAAGCCAAAATATGCAACCCCCCTCTCCCCATAGGATGTCTCACTTCTAACTGGTCAGCCTAGAGCATTCCCATGCCAACAGCCTCCTTGGAGGGCCTACCTGATGCCTTCCATTTTTTCCACTATAAAATGCATTACCATTACCCTTATCTGCCGTGGAGTTTCTGCCAAACGCAATTGATGGTAGCTGACTCACTCACAAGGCAAGCTCTGAATAAATAACCTTTTCTTGTTCTTATTTGGGTGGTCTTCATTAATTTCCACAGCATAAACATTTCCTGACTGCCTCAGATGCCCCTTTAAAAAAAAAAAATACTCAGGGTGCCTGGGTGGCTCAATTGGTCAAGCATCCAACTCTTGGTTTTGTCTCAGGTCATGATCTCAGGGTCCTGGGATCAAGGCCCATGTGGGGCTCCAAGATCAGCTGGAAGTCTGCTTGAGATTCTTTCTCTCCCTCTGCCTCTGTGCCCCCTCTCTTCTCCACATGCTTTCTTTCTCTCTCAAATAAATGCATAAATCTTTTTTTAAAAAAAGTCTCAGCTCTAAAGTCACCCCACCTATAACTTGCTACTCCGTCCTATACAAGTCCAAAGTAAAACCAGCATACTGATACACTCTGATCTTCTAGGCAACTGAGTCTCTGGGGTGCTCTCCCTGTTGCCATAACCCAAAAAACATTTTCCACTTTCTCATGGATGGTATATCCTTTCTATAACCTGAATGCCTAGTTGCACAATTAATTTGAAAAGATCTCTTAAATCATGCCAACTTCATGTAAATGTGTAAACACACCAATAAGGGGATGAGAGAATAAAGGAAGGGGAGGTAAGAAAGAAGGAGTAAATGACTGGGAAAGGAGGGAATAAGGTGGAAGAAAATGGCAGGGAAATGATGTTCAGTTCTTGAACACAAGTTGTTGTGTCTAAACCAAAGATAGAACATTGAGTTTATAAACATAAGGGATATACTGTGGGGATTCTGTCTCACTCAAATACAATTTTCTGTCATTTAAAGAATATATAGGCAATAGCTTCTGCTTTCATTTTATCTTTGTGTTGCAAATTAAAATTGGATGTCCTCTTCAAGAACCTTTAAATTCAGGTTAAGGAAATAGTTCAGAATAGATGGGTAGTTAATTTTATGCTCTTTGTAGTTATGTATTGCTCATTTCCCAAGGGTGAAGAAGAAAACTGAGGTTATCATTGTCCACATTTTTATTACTGATACCTTCAATTTACCCAATAAAACATTGTGTTTTTATGGGGAACTTTGGGGGTTTTTTGTTTTTTAGCAAACACAATGTGTCAGGCACTATGCTTGGAGCTAGAAATTCAAAGATAAATAAGATTTAGTTATTTCTGCTCCCAAGGAGCTCCTACTTTAATTCTGGAAACAGACTTGGAAAAAGATGAATAAAAATTCAGTGTACATTTCTTTCTCATTTTAGAGTATTTTACCCATTTTAATGTTAATTTCATTTGGTACTGAAAATCTTTGTCTTTATTATTTATATGAAGTTAAACCAGCATAAATCTCTACACATAGAACCACTGCTGGGACGCCTGGGTGGCTCAGTTGGTTAAGCATCTGCCTTTGGCTGGGATCATGATCCCAGGTCCTGGGATTGAGTCCCGCATCACAGGGGGCTTCTTGCTCTGCGGGGAGCCTGCTTCTCCCTCTGCCTGCCCCCCCCCCCCTCCTCTCTGCACGTCTCTCTCTCTGACAAATAAATTTTAAAAATCTTTAAAAAAACAAAAACACGGCATTCACATTTCAAAAGGATCACCAAAAGGGAAACATTTTAGACTAAGAAGAAAACTCACTTTTTATACAGTTGAAAGAACATAGTTCAGGAATAATAAATTCGTCATGTTTATCACTCAGACATAACATTGTCTTTTCACAGTTGTTTCATTTTTGAATAATACTGTACGTGATCCTCAAGTACACTGATATTTCTTGTATTTGAAACACTAACCTCCCACTAATAGTGTTGACCTTCAGAGGTTTATTCCATTTATGTTTGATAAATGTACTATAAAGAAAAGATCCTGCTCTTTTCTGTCTGTGAGTTCATATTAAAACCTCAACTGCATTTCTTTCAAGGCTAAACTGTCACCAAAAGTTGCTCCTTTCACTGCTAAATGATTATAATCAGCTGCTAACTGAAACTCTTGTTTGCTCTTGAATGACTCATTTCTTAAGCAAGAATACATCGTTTTGGGCAAGTTTGATAAATGAATAACACGTTCTAGTTATCAATAACAATGAAATTCTTAAGTAGTATGCTTGATAAATAGAGCCTTGATTATGAGAAACGTAATCTCCTAATTTTTTACGGCCTACTGAGAAAATGATTATTAGATGTGGTGAAAATCTCTACCGAGCACTCAGAGCAATGAAAATCTATACTCCAGCAGTGAATACGTTCCATTTAATATTTCCCTCCCTTTCCTCCCCTCCATTTCCCTTAATCAAAAGGAGAAACACTTTTAAAAGCCATCCTGCAATCTGTGTGAAACTTTCCAAGGCAAGTTTATTGAATTGTGTTCTGTTCAACTGCTCTCAGAAAAACATTGGCAGCTACCCTCAGTTGCAGTAACATTATAATGACATTCCTCACCCTTCTTGATCTCTTGGTTTATGCTTCTCTAACCTTCTAGTGGGAAAAAAAGAAAAAAAGAAAAAGAAAAAAGAAAACTCTCAATCTGGATCCATAGATAATTGGCAAATGGCAAAAGGGAGACTCAATTAGCTCAGATTATTAACAGAGACAGGCTACATCTGGTCATGGCTGAGTCTGTTTGTCCAGAAATATCTATCAAATAAATGATTAAAATCGAGACCCGACAGCTGTGCATCTCCCCACATATGACCCTGTTTCTCTAATGTATGAAAATGCACTTAGTTTCATCTGAGAATTTTTTTCTCCTTAATTATACAACTTAAAGTCAAGATTTGGAAAATGGAAAATAACCTGGAAAAAGACATCTGTACATGTTTATTTAAGTTTTCCCTCTTGAATCTTGCCTCTGCTGCGCTAGAATGATGTAGAATGAGAAGCAATCTGTATTCTTGCCTTTTGCTCATAGCCCTGAAGGAAAACCTGCTGGGATTGGCTGCAGATGGGTTCATTGCGAGAGAAGAGCGTGCCCGCTCTTGGCTGCCTGCTCTGTATGCATGATCAAGCCCCAGTCAATGCTTCCTGTGCCTCATTAACTGTGGGACGGGAAGACGTATGAGGCTCCCAAAATACATGCCCTTTTCTCTCGCTAAGGCCAGTATTATGAAAGGAAACACTTAAAAATTAGAAGTACTGCTAAATTTTTTTTTTTTTTTTTTTTTTTTTTTTGCTGGCAAATTCAGTCTTCCTTTATTGACTGAACAGTGAATAGCTGACAAACTGTTATTATAAAGAGGCACATATACTCACAACTGACTTGTTTACTTAGAAATGGATGATAGTGGAAAGGAAAATGCACCAGAATTTCTTAGGACCCTGAACATGAAGTGCATAAGGGACTAAGATTTTACGATGTAAAGTCAGAACAATTCTATGAGGGAACCAGAGAGTTAAATTACCTTAAAGCCTCTATTTGCCCATGACAATTGTGCATTAGAATGTTTACAGAGTATAGGGGCGCCTGGGTGGCACAGTCATTAAGTGTCTGCCTTTAGCTCGGGGCGTGATCCCAGCATTCTGGTATCGAGCCCCACATCAGGCTCCTCTGCTAGGAGCCTGCTTCTTCCTCTCCCACTCCCCCTGCTTGTGTTCCCTCTCTCGCTGGCTGTCTCTGTCAAATAAATAAAATCTTTAAAAAAAAAAAAAAAGAATACAGAGTATAATTTTGCCTCTCGAAAAGGCCTAAACTGATTTTAAATTTGCTTAGAGTTTCCAAATAATTAAAACATTTAAAATTATCTAAATGAAGATAACATTTATTGAACTCTTACCATAACCAGGTGCTTCAAATTTATATGCAACTTTATATTCCCAATAATATCGCAAAGCAGTTATTCTCATCCCATTTTGTAGGCAAAGCTAAAAGCTGTTAAGTGCCTTGAACCAAATAACTTGAAAAAAAATATTGGGGTTGGGTAAGCCAAGCGTTTCTCCAAGGGCAGTGAAAATTCTAAGCCTTGTCTGTGGCATCGCAGGCTAGCTGAGGATGGAGATGAAAGCAAGATTGAGAAGAACTGTTGGCACAGATGATTCCTAACTGAGGTGCTCTCCCACGTCACAGTACAATTTTCATTAGAATATTTAGAATAACCAGTCGTTCAAGTAGGAAGCCAAGAGCAAAGAGAAGTAGTGATACTTAGAATTAGGGATTAGAAGCTGTATCATTTGATGAAGTAATATTTGTTTTTTTTCCTATTTTTATTGATTCTTAAAGTAATGTAATATTAGATTAAAATACAAAATAAAGCAGCCGAGCTAAGTGAAATTCAGCAGTCTACAACCCAGTTCCAATCCCCAAAGGCAACAACCCTCAAATCATGGTTCAATTCTCTTGATTTATTTCAATTATATGTTTATTCATTTTATCTACTGATTTACTACTTTAGATAAATTCTACTGGCTTCCTGCTGAAAATGCATGGTAGTTTATGTAACATAATACCCTTTCTCTCTTTCCTGTCTCCTCTTAAAGTGTTGATAGCTATATTGTAATCTGTTCTGTCACAACATGCGTCTGTGCAATATCAGTCCTTTCATGTGATATTGATACATAGAGGAATAATGTCAGTATCAATATGCAATTTGTTCATCCTTAGTTCCCCCTCCCCAGGAAAGTGAAGGCAGAACAGCAGAAGTAGAACTGTAACTTAAGAGAAAAAAAAGTACTTTGCTCTCCACCATACAGCCAAGAAGCCTTTCAGCTCTATTTTAAGAAAATTAACTTTGAACACCTGTATGTAGCCCTCTCCCAGCTTTCTCGAATCCTGGCAGGTTGTTCTGTTTGTCCAGAACTCCACTTCCGTCTTAATGTGTCCTCACCATGAGACAAGGATTTCCAAGCGATTGTTTCTGTACATTTTTAATATCCCTTGAGGAAGCCTCCAGAGCCTGGGTTAAATTACCTCCCAGGGTATGATCATCGTTTTTTGTTAGTGTTCAAGTTTAGAAAGTTATGTGATTTTGACTTCCTCTATATTTTTTCCTCACACCTTATTTTTAAAGAGTGCAATCTTAACACAAAAGAAGTTAGGTTGTTTTGTTTTTAAGAACACATATGGTGTAGTAATACAGAAAGCCTGGTATTTTTTAGTTATGTTTTCCTTTACTCTGTAAACTTATTATATAAAATCTCTATTTTTGTTCCAACAAATGTCACCAGCATTCTCTAATCCTTTCTCTCCTTGGTTGAGTGTTTACTTCCCTTATACTTTCCTCCTCAAACTTTTTTTTAAATGCCTTTATAGGAGAGAATTTTCTTATTTGAAGGCATTATAGGATTCCTTTTTTTAAAAATACTTTTTATTTAAATCCAAAGAACATAGGTAGAATTTTGTGATTCATCAGTTGTATATAACACCCAGTGCCCATTCCATCAAGTGCCCTCCTTAATGCCCATGACCCAGTTACCCCAACCCTCTACCCAGCTCCCATCCAGCAACTCTGTTTCCTAGAGTTAAGAGTGTCTTATGGTTTTTCTCCCTGTTTTCATCTTATTTTTCCTTTCCTTCACCTATGTTCATCTGTTTTCTTAAATTCCACCTCAAAATTCCTGCTTTTTTTCTATGACCTTGCTTATGTTTTACCTTTCTCTAATTTAATAGTTTTTACTTCTCAGTATTCTATTTATAGGTAGATCCTAAATTTTGAAAACATTAAGAGATTTACATTATTATGCAACTACCCTTTGCTGCAAACCCAAGGGAGCCATGTTTAGGCTGTGATTATTTTTTCCCTCTTTCCGGCTCCAAAGACATAACCACTTTGCCAATAAAAGGAGAATGTTTTCTGGTGTCAAGGTCAAATGTATTCTCTTTCTTATATTCTATGAATTCTTCAAATCAGCACTGTATATATAGTTTGCTTTATATTTTGAACATGACTTTTTCAGTTTTTGTTTTGTTTTCTTCTGGTTGTGTGTGTTTATTCATTTTCCTAATATCCAAGTATTTTTCTTCCCCCCCCCCTTTTTTTTTTAAGACGGGCAATCCTAATGCTTCATGATGTTTTTTTCTGGGAAACTATTTCATTAGTTTATTGAAGACATTCTTCTCGTAGCCCATTTGCTGTCTCTTCTCATTTGGACTGATTGCTTCCTAGACTTGTGATCAATCAATCAATCATTCTCTCTCTCTCTCTCTCTCTCTTGATCAATCATGAAATCCTATTACACAAGTGGCTCTTTTTGATACAGTGCATTTTCTGAAAAACTACCTGAAAAGCAAATCATCTAAGCCTTTGTGTAAGTTTTTTTTTCTATTGATCTTATATTTTTAAATTTTACTTGGTAACTTTTTTTCTCATTTGGTAAGTATTTTTTTATTAAAATTGTGATACCTTGTTCCATTGCTTTCTAGCTGTCATTGTGGACTAAAGTCAGATGATATCGCATATGATGATAGCACTCCCCTGAAACAACCTTCCCCAGATCCAACACTGACTAGCACCATACCAAATCCAATGGACATGTTTCAGTCCTCTCCATGTTTGTATCCCTGTCAGAATCTGACATTAGAAAACTTGCGTTATGAAACACCACCTTCCGTCAGTGTCTATGAAACAACTCTTCAAGATTTCCTCAGAGCTACCTGCCAATCTTGTCTTGTCTGCTTTGTGACTGACTTGTTCTTTATTACCTGGTTACTTGTCTCACCTTGGCGCTTGGTCTGTTCATAACTAGCCCATATTCTAGGCTTTCCTGATGGCCAAGACAATGTCTTTGCACCCAGAGTTATAATTACCATCTATCTATATCATAATTACAGCCATCTTCATAGCTCTAGCACAAGTCTGAGCTCCTGACTCGTCTCTCTCTGCCTATTATCTGTCTCCCCTTATCATAGTATTCATACTCTTGGTCAACATGCCTAACACTTGAAGTCATTTTCTACAAACACATACACACAAGCACTCACTGTATCACCTACACTCTGTTTCCACATTCAGGGTATTCTGTCTCAAAGAATGATACTAATAATCCTCCAACTTCTCAAGCCAGACACTTAGAAAACATTCTTGACTCCTTCCCATTCACCACCTCTTATATCTAATCTATGACAACATCCTGTTGATTTTACCTCATAAATTTGACCCAGTCCACACTTTATCTATACCTATGCCACTCTGGTCAAAGCTATCATTATGACTGACTTGGACCATTACAATAGCCCCTGACTTTCTCTAATCTACTTTGCTTTTGACAGCTAGAATTTGTTTTGAAAATAGCAAATGCCACTATATCACACAATAAGCTTAGTATCTATCAATGGCTTCTTGTTGTTCTTTGGATAAAACCAAAGCAGCTTACCATGCCCTACTAAATCCCCCATTGTTCCCTTGGGTCCTACTTACCCTGCACCACCCTTCCACACCACCACTTCCCATTCAGTTACCATCACCTTCACTTTTTTTCTATTCCTAATTTAGATTTCATTCCTTTGTAATAAGAGAACTTTTTAAATTTTTCATCCATTTGCAGAGAATAATCTTTGCTCATATTCCATCTCATAAGAGTTCATGGTTTACATTCGCAGTGAAATTATTTCTTCTACTCCTACTTCCTAGGTTATGTTAGTTTTCTTTTTTATGTAAACTCATAGAATCTTTTTTTTTTAGGTCACTTAATTCAATTGTAATCATGAATGTACTGCTGTGATTATATAATTAATTTCTGTCTTCTCTACCTAAAGTACCTGTGAGAGCAGGTACATATCTATTTGCTCATT
Source organism: Ursus maritimus (assembly GCF_017311325.1). Classification (NCBI taxonomy): domain Eukaryota; kingdom Metazoa; phylum Chordata; class Mammalia; order Carnivora; family Ursidae; genus Ursus; species Ursus maritimus. The sequence goes on from NW_024423344.1 coordinate 37,941,378, forward strand.
GCTTACATTTACCACATAACCTGGAAAATAGTAGACACCTAACTTAAAGTCTGCCAAATTAATTAGTCAATGAATGAGTAAATATACAAGAAACCAAGTTCAGGAATTCTGAAAGATGAGGGGATTTTTAAGCCATCGTTTTACACATTGATTAAAAAGTTCAAAAACTATAGATTAATTAGAATTTTCTGTCTTGCAAAAAGGAAACACTGTTTTATTACCTAAGCCTGAAAAAAAAAAAAAAAAAACCACCCAATTTTTTTTTTCTTCTTTTCTTAAAAGTTATTTTCCTATAATGGACATTTATTGTCTTCCACTTTTCTCTTGCAACATCCCTAATTGTTTTCAGAATTTTTCCCTTTCAATATATTATCTAAGTTACTACTATCTATAACATATAGATCAATTTTTACCTACTGGAACAAAAAATTAAAAATATAGCTTTAATTTGCTAAAAATATTATTGCCCAAGGGAGAATAACATAGCCCAAGGGAGTCAGAATGGTTGAACAAAGAAATGAGAGATTTTATTTATGTCAATTGTAAGTCTGAAGAATAAACTAAGCTACAATATTTAATGTAGAGATTGATATATGTCACAAAGTCATGTGATGTTCTGTTAACAAATAAGGAAAATAAGTGAACAGCATGAATTAACCCAATTTATGAGTGTGTGAGGGTATGATACAAATAGCACTTAATAATCTCTTCTATCTGATTGTGATTCATCAGACCATGATACCCAGATATTTTTAAGTTAACAGAATAGCAGCAACTAGTATATTTCTTGCTTAGAAAATAGTGGAAAAAAAGTATATAGACTTAAAATACACCATATATTAGATAATTTTGCATATATAAATGATGTTGACATATATGCATGTATGGTTATGTTGTTTAAATGTCTTATGAGTCTGATTAGTCAGTCAAGGTGTCTGAAAGAAACTGATTTTGAGTTTGTTCAAGCTTTTTTTGTTCAAATGGACATTAAGGTTAGGAAAACTCAAGGGACCACCACTACCTTAATTGTGAGCTCTGAATTTTAATTTTCTATCTTTGTAGGCAAAAAAAACCCATTATGTAATAAATAAAATGGAATTTCTAATTTAATAACTCTATTTATAAAATTATTATGAATCCAATAAAGGAGAAGGAGAGAATAAACAGCAAAGATTTAGACTCTAAGTAGGACCTTAAACCAATCATGTTCAATGTAAATCGTTATTTTAGTCAAAATTTAATCAAACTCTACACACAAGATTCACTAGTCCACTGAACGTCAACATTAGGAATATTATTTTAAAACATGTGAAGACTAGACCAACTAATCAAAAAAATTGCTTTAATTTCAGTGTTAATCAACGTACTAAACTAAGTTGTTTAGAAAATTTTTGGATATTCCTTCTACCCTTAACTGAACTGACCAAATTTTATTTTGTAGACTGAATAATCAAGATGGATAAGGCTTAGGTAGGATGAGCAGAAGGAATTTTTTGTTTTTACTTTCACTATCCTAACGTGTAGGTACTAGTTGAAATGTCAGTGTTCTTAATATTATTCCAATTTCTAGCTACATTTTAAAAAAGACCATGTGTCCTTGAATAGTATTCTCCTAATTAGTAAGATGTTACCATACTCTTATTTTTTTAATCTGTAAAAAATATTTTTCTTTTACAAAATATGCATTTTTAGTCAATTGCTTATGCATGGCTCCTGTTTCTTATAGTACAACCATTTAAACTCTACTACTTAATATAAAATATTAATAGATATGCTTTTTAAAGTAAATGCAATTATTGCATTAATGAAATTTTTAAAAATATATTTTCATATTTTCCAAATAAAATTCCAAAAAAAGATAAAGACAATTAGGAAAACTACATGGAATTTTGAGTAATTTCTCTGGAGTATAGTTCTAACATGAGCTTTTTCTTCTTTTCATGATGTTTTTAAGTTTAGATATATTGTTTCCACTTTTATCATTATGATTATTGGTTTTTGAACTTATTTAAATAGCTCAAAGAAGGAATTATGTCATGAACACTGGCATTTGATCTGAACTATTACTTGAACCTTTAGGCAAAAATTTAATATGACATCTCTCATACAACTTTTGCTTATCTCTAAAAGGTTCACATAAAATGCTTGCCTGATTTTATTGTCCTGTTTACCTCTCTTATAACTCAGTGAGTCAACAATAATTACTGAGCCTTCAGTGTGCACAGAAAATAATTGTAAGAAAAAAATTAAAGCAATTGAATTTGCTTGAAAGAAGCAGGTAACACATTCCAAAGCTAATGAACAGTGTACCAAAGTTATGGCACAAAAATGTCACATCCTATGTCAATTGTGAGGAGTTTTATATCCAAAAATATTATATGGTAAGAATTTCAAAAGAATTTCTTGTCGTAAGAAAAAATGAAATACAAATTAGATTCACTTTAATCAACATAGAGAGCTAATGTTTGTGGATAGTGCACTGTGTTGCTTAAATTGTCACTTATATCTTAATTAGGAGATTAGTCCTTGTGCAGGACAATTGAATTTCACTCTGCCCAGATTCCAGATTGTCTGCACTTGTGCTGTCTTGAAGTCAAATCATAGAATTCTGAGATTGCAGAGCCTGAAGAGTAATTTCATCTATTTCTGTTACTTTAGAAGAAAGTAACTAGGAAGCAAAGTTCCATGTAAGGGGTAATGTTATTTATTGACAATATCCAGTAAAAACTTTCATGTATTATCTCACTTCAAAATAAATCTTAAAGGTGAGTATTATTAGCACTTGACTTATAAAATTAAATATTAATTTTCTTAACATAATATTGACATATGAACACTAGAGAAGATGTGTAAAATCAACTGGACAAAACTAAAAAGAAAATGTATGATCCATTGTCCAACCATCCAGAGGCATTAACTTTTAATACTTTGATGCCTGTTCACATACATATTTTTTTCAGAACAGAATCATAATAGGAAAAAACCTTATTGCTTGCTTGTATTTCTAAGGCATCACAGACATTCCCCCTTGATGTGAAACATTTTCTGACAGCTATAATTCATATTATATCAATAATGTATCTGTATTTATTAAAACATGTATCATTATTTACCCACACTTTTTTTTGTGACTGGCACATTGTTTAAAATATTATTAGAGAGTACTGCTAGCTATAAAAAATTATGAGTGTAATTATTGCCATTTTAGAGATAAGGTAATTGAAATTCACACTATTTAAGCTAAGTAACTAGGACCCTTGTGTTTCCAAAGCTTGGATCCTGGTTTAAATACTTAAATAAGACTATTTTTTTTATTACGACACTCCTACATGCTGTTGGTAGATACTGCAGCAAATTTATAAACATATTTCAAAACATAAAAAATGTAATTATTAATTTCACCATTCTGAATCAAACCACTGTTAAGATTTTAGCATTTGCTTTGAGGAACTGTATTTTCTATTGATGATTTCCTTAAGCTATATTAATAGAAGTAGTGCCACTGGAATAGATAGTACGAACTTCGTCTAGCTCTTGCCAAATGTGTCACATTCCATTCATTAATATTCTACAAACTTTTAACTTCTATTACCTACAGGGCAGGAAAATATTACCCTTATGAAAAGCTGATAAAACACTGCCATTTTACAATTTATATTTGTTATTTGATAATTTAGAGATAATTTTTACGTCTTCATTTTCTGTATTACTCAAAGTTAGGCCATTGTTCTTTATAATTAGTAATTTTAGCCTCTTTTTAAAAAGATTTTGTCTTTAGCCCATTAACTGGCAGGTCACGGTTTCATCCAACATTGTGAATGAGCTCTTCATACCTCTGTCAAATTTAATACATTTCCTAAGTTTGTAAAAATGTTTGAAAATTTTGTTATTATTGACATGTTCAACAATTGCTTTCTCAGACATATAATATGTCTACTTTCATGGTTGTTTTTCACGATGTTTGTGTCCTCTCTTCTGCATTTTAAAAAATAAATCCTAGGAATTTTAGTTTTGTCTTTATTAATCCTTGGTGGTGAGTTATACAATCTATTGTTTTCCTGCAAAGTGTGCAGAGGTTGTCCTTGAAACCACCTCTTTTCCACCTGCCTGCTGGCCTCAGCTCCCAGCTGTGGCCGTCTGCAGCAATAGCAGGATGGAGTTGCAAGCTAGGAGCAAAGGCCCTTCTTTGTTTCCCCAAGTGTAATCATTACTCACCAGAACTACTGCATCAACCTCTTAATAAAATTCAAGTTCTCATTCTTGGCCCACTAGCGTCCATTAAGAGGAACTCTAAAGCTCACCTCTGCTTTTCCTAGGAATTCAGAATGTAATCCACACTTTTACAAGGCCTGCATAACCTGGCCATGCCACTACTCTGACTTCATCTGCCACCTCCACGCTCTACCCAATTTCCCATGTCCTTGAAAAACTAGCCTTCTTTCTATTGATAATCAGGATGATGAACAAATCTCACAGGGCAACCAAAGCACTACTTATTTCTCCCACTTTCACTTAATGGCCGGTTTATAGTCCTTTCAGAAGGTTGTTTCAAGGTTTTACTCTCCTCCTTCTTCCCCAGTGGGGTCTGAGACCCATTGCCCCAGCATCTTTTCTCCCTAAGTAAATATACCACCCTCTTTGACATCTAGAAAAATTCTTACAGTGGATAATGAGATTCAAGATTAGTAAAATAGGTCCTTAGAAATTTCCTCTGAGAAAACAGATAGGACTTATCCTGACTTTGATATTTATTATAGTAGAGGTCAATAAAAATGGCAGCATAGTCTCATTAAAACAGCCTGTTACCTATTTTAAAATGTACCGTATTCCTTCGTGTCTTAGGGCCTTTGTAATTATTTCTTTTGCCTGGAAAACTCTTCTTATAATTCATACCTAAACTTCACACTCTTTATGTAGAAAGGTCTTCCTGGATCATTCCATGTAAAGTAGTCATTTACCTTCTCTTTTAATCACCTTCTAAATTCAATTATTCTGTTTTGTTTCTTAAAAGTATTTAACAATATCTGTAATTATCTTATTTTTTGCATGTAGGTTAATAATTGTACCACCATCCACCACCACAAAAATTGTCTATGAGAAAATATTTTTTTCTAGTTTACTGCTCCTTCTCTCAATGCATCTATAATGGCTCTTGCCTCCCCACAAGGCAGGCACCAATTATTATTTGTTAAATAAATAAATGAATTAACTCCCAGTGTCTAGTTTGCTTTCAACAAATTCCTATATCTTCTCAGTGGAAAAGTTCTTAATAATTGTAATATCAAGAAACATAAAAACAATTTTTATTTTGCCGCAGATCTTATCCTTATTTCTTTATGCCTTATGTTTTGAGAAAATGGTCAGCTAAAAGGCAACATCCCACTTTTATTGCCCTCCATCCATCCCTACCCAAGCTCTGTTCTCAGCAAACATTTCCCTTTTTAGTTATGAGGAATTTTCTTGCCAAATATAGAAACGACAGCATTGAGATGGGGCCATAAAACCTTAACCATTCCACCTGCATGAGATTGGTCAGCCGGGTGAGATAAATGTCTGTGTGTGCGCGTGTGTGTGTGTGTGTGTGTGCGTGCGTGCGCGCGTGTATTCCATTTCTGAATTTGGGGACCTATCATTTAGTGGGGAAATTAGTTTATTTCCATTATCCAGGAGTAGTTGTTTTGTTCCACATAGAATAGCACATTAAGTCACCAAAGAGCATCATAAGTTTTGTATTACTTAGAATATACTCCTAGATTATGGCTATTGATTAGAATCCTGTATTTTGGAGGGTGAGAGGACTGTGACTATTTGAATGCTCTCATGTGTTTATAGAAATGACAGTGAGAGGTTGGGCTGCTCAAGGCTGCCCAGAGAATCAAATAGAACAAATCAGTTCTCTTCTTATACTTCATACTTCACACATCTGATGCTTCTTCATACTTCATACTGCCCTCCTAAGTCATATCATTATTGAAGACCAGTGTTCATTATATAGTCCATGATATAATCACTAAGCCTAGTGGATGCTTTTGCCCATTGCAACTCAGCTATCAAGAAATTATGAATGGAGACATGTTAACAATAAAACTGAAAACCATCTGAGTCAGTTCAAGTATTTATTGGAATCTCACAGAAGTAATGGGAACCAACTTAGACACAATAGTCTAATTTTATTACCCTAAGTTTCTATTATATCAGGAATAAGCTTATCACTAGTACTATATCACCCAAAATTTGAAGTTAATTATCTTGGCACAGAGCCATATTTCTTCAAAATCTGTCAGAACTGAATATTCACAAGATATGCATTTAAATGACTAATATGAAGGGAGATTTTGTTCAATACATTCTTTCACCAGGCAAGGCTATTAGAACACAAAGAATAAAGTCACTTAAATGATCGTGTCCTTCCTGGCAAAGAATGCGGGTATTACTCCTGAAAGAAGTGTTCCTACTAATTTTATTGTTTCTTTTCTAAAGAGACTGATGAAAGAAGACTCCCAGATGTGAAAATTCTTCTTTAGAAAATATATTCTTGATATATTTGAGACATATAATTGCAAACATCCAATAGCATAACCATAATGAGCAAATACATTTTGGAAGAGGAAAAAAGAAAAGATGTTGAATATAAAGATAGACAGTTAATGAAACGCCCTGCTTCATACATAGTAACTGTATAAACTAGAGCCAGACATCAGCTGCCTATCCCCTCTCTTGAGCTGTTTTTCATGTTTCTCCCTTTTTCTCACTTGTATTTGCAGACCTTAAAAATCTCAGAAGCACAAGAAATACTAAGACATTAAAAATATAGTCTTGAGTGACATCCTCAAGATGGTGGAATAGGAGTTACTAGCCTTCATACCCCAAAGAAGCAATGATTTTAACAATTATCCACAGACAACGGTAACTTTGTAAGAGCTTTAGAGTCCATTTGAGAGGCTCTAGTACGCCGTTGGAACCTAAAATCTATGAACAGCCACATTGAAAAGAGTGAGAACCATTTCATTTTACCAGTGACATTCCTCACCACTCAGCACTGAGAGAAACTCCCTACGCTGCAATTTCCCCCACAGGGGAAAGAGAGCCACATGAAAATCTACTACCTCAGCTTTCAGGGCACTGCCAAGAGGCCTACTTCTGCCTCACTTAATGAGAAAATTGAGGGAATTGGCAGAGCTAGATCTTCTGGGAGAAGCTAAGAACAAAGAAAAGGAGTAGGGACTCACAGCACTGGCACATGGATCTCAACAACAAACCTGTAAACCCTGGCAGCCAGTCCCCACAATATATATGCACCTAACATCACAGCACCTAAATACATAAAGCAAACATTGACAGACCTGGAGGGAAAAGTAAACAGCAATACAGTAATAGTAGAAGACTTCAATGTCCCACTTTCAACAATGGATGGAATATCCAGATGGACACTAAATAAGTAAACAGAAGACCTGAACAACACTGTAAACAAATGGATCCAACAGACCTGTATGAAACATTCCAGCCAACTGGAGCAAAACACATATTCTTCTAAAGTGCACATGGAACATTCTCCAGGATAGATCACATGCCAGGTTATAAAATATGTCTTCACAAATTTTTAGAAATTGAAATTATCCCAAGTATCTTTTCTTTTTTTTTTTTTAAAGATTTTATTTTTTATTCGACAGAGGTAGAGACAGCCAGCGAGAGAGGGAACACAAGCAGGGGGAGTGGGAGAGGAAGAAGCAGGCTCACAGCAGAGGAGCCTGATGTGGGGCTCGATCCCATAACACCAGGATCACGCCCTGAGCCGAAAGCAGACGCTTAACCGCTGTGACACCCAGGCGCCCCCCCAAGTATCTTTTCTGACCACAATGGAATGAAAGTGAAAATCAATAACAAAAAATACAGGAAAATTCACAAGTACCTGAAAGTTAAGCAGCACACTCTTGAACAAGTATTGGGTCAAAGAAGAAATCACAAAGGAAATTAGAAAATATCTCAACACAAATGAAAATGAAAATGCAGCACACCAAAACTTATGCAGTACAACAAAAGCAGTATTAACAGGGAAATTTATAGTGATAAATACCTACATTAAAGAAGAAAGATCATAAACTTAACAACTAGTGGATTAATAAGTCCTGGTGATCTAGTGCACAGTGTAGTGAATATAGACAACAGTATCATATGGTCATCAAACTTGCTAAGAGAATAGATACTAATTATTTCTACCGCAAAAAGGAAATGGTAATTATGTGACATGATAGAGATGATGGTTAATGCTACATTGGCGATCAGAATACAATATGTAAATGTACTGAATCAACATGGTGTACTCCTTGAACATACACAATGTTATACGTCAAATAAATCTTAGAAAAAAAAAAGGATCTCAATCTAACTTTACACCTCAAGGAAGTGGAGAAAGAAAAAACAAAGCTCGAAATTAGCAGATGGAAGAAAATACTTATTAGTATTAGGGCAGGAAAAAAAATCAAATAGAGAATTGAAAAATAGAAAAAAATATATATAGAATAGAAAAAAATGATGAAACTAGGAATTGGCTTCTTACAAAACTGGCAAACCCTTAGCTAGACTAAATAAAAGGAAAAGGGGGAAGACTCAAATAAATAAAAAAGGGATGAAGAGAAATTATAACCAATGCCACATTTAAAAAAAAAAGACCATAAGTTACTACTGTGCACAATTATACACCAACAAAATGGACAATATAGAAGAAATGGATAAATTCCTAAAAAACATACAACCTATTAAAACAGAATCAAGACTAGAGGCTTCTTCTGAAACCTCTCCAGACTTCTTCTATCTTGCCTGATATCCCCTGGGTCTTATCATTATCCATATCAATTGGCAGAAGGATAAGGAGAATATGAAGAAGATATCCCCCATTTCTTAAAAGCCCTACCTAGACTGACGGGGTTCATTTGTGCTTGTATCTCCTTGGTGAGAACCAGCTACCTGGCCACAATCAGAGGCAAGCAAAGCTGGGTGTGGGGGGGATGAGGTGCAGGGGTAGGGATAAAAAGCCCAAGCAGACCAATAAAAAATAAGGAGACTGAATCAGTAATAAAAATTTTCCCAATAAAGAAAAGCCCAGGGGGTACTGGCTGCATCAGTCGGTGAGCATGTGACTCTTGATCTTGGGGTTGTGAGTTTGAGCCCCACGTTGGGTGTAGAAAATACTTAAATATAAAGTCTTAAAAAAAAAAGAAAAAGAACAGAAAGAACAGAAAGAAGAGAAAGAAAGAAAGAAAGAAAGAAAGGGAGGGAAAGAAGTGAAATAAAGATAGGGAAAGAAAGAAAGAGAAGAAAAGCAAAGCCCAGGACCTAGACTGGCTTCATTGGTGAACTCTACCAAACATCAGAAGAATTAACAACAATCCTTCTTAAAATCTTTCAAAATATAGAAGAGGAGGGAACACTTCTGAACTTATGAGCCTCGCTTTGATACCGAAACCAGGCAAACACACCATAAGAAAAGAAAACTGCAGGCCAATATCCCTGATAACATAGATGCAAAATCCTTAATAAAATATTAACAAAGCAAATTCAACAGCACATTAAAAGGTTTATATACTGTAATCAAATGGTACTTTTCCCTGGAATACAAGTCTTGTTCAATATACAGAAATTAATCAATGTGATATACCACATTAACAGAATGAAGGATAAAAATCACATGATCATCTCAATAGTTGCCATAAAAAATCATTTTAGGGGCACCTGGGTGACTCAGGTTATGATCCCGGGGTCCTGGGATCAAGCCCTGCATCAGGCTCCCTGGTCAGCAGGGAATCTGCTTAAGGATTCTCTCTCTTTCTCTCCCTCTGTCCCCCCCACTCTATCTCTAAAATAAGTAAATCATAAATTTCAAAAAGTCATTTTACAAATTCAGTACACTTTTTATGATAAAAACTTTCAACAAATTAGATATTGAAGGAATTTACTTCAGCACAAGGAAGGCCATATACAAAAACCCTACACCTAACATCATACTCAATAATGAAATTCTAAAAGGAACAAGACAAGGATGCTCACAATCACCAATGCTATTAAACGCAGTACTGGAAGTTTTAGCCAAAGCAATTAAACAAGAATGAGATATAAAAGTCATTCAAATAAAAAAGGAAGAATAAAATTATCTCTATTTGCTAATGCATGATCTCATATGTAGAAAATTCTAAAGCTTCCACACAAAAAATATAGTAGGGGCGCCTGGGTGGTTTAGTTGGTTGAGTGACTGACTTGGGATTTTGGCTCAGGTCGTGATCTCATATGTGATGATCTTATGGGTCTTGTGACTGAGCCCTTAGTTGGGCTTCCTGCTCAGTGGGAGGTCTGTTTGAGACTCTCTCTCGCCCTTTTCCCCTTCCCCCACTATTCTCTCTCTCTCTCTCTCTCTCTCTCTCAAAAAAAAAAAAACCACATAAATAAATCTTAATAAATATAATAAACTTGTTAGGTAAAAATTCAGTAAAGTTGCAGGATATAAAATCAATATGCAAAAATCAGTTCAATTTTTATACACTAACAACAAACTACCTGTAAAGGAAATCAAGAAATAATCCCATTTATAATGGCTTCAAAAAGAATTAACTACTTAGGAGTAAACCTGACAAAGGAGGTAAAAGACTTGTACGCTGCAAACCATAAAACATTGTGGAAGGAAATTTTAAACAGACACAAGTAAATGGAGACATAACCTGTGTTCATGGACTGTTAAAATGTCCATATTACCCAGAACAACCTACTGATTTGACAAAATCCCGATCACATTCACAATGGCACTTTTTACCAAAATAGGAAAAAAGAATCATAAAATTGGTATAAAACCACAAAAAACAACAACAACAAAAAAAAACCCTTAATGGACAAACTAATTTTGAGCAAGAATGACAGCTGGGAGGCATCACACGAAATAACTTCAAACTATAGTACAAAGCTATATTAATCAAAACAGTATGGTACCAGCGTAAGAATGGACCTAAGCCACTGGCACAGAAAGCCCAGATAAAACTTGCATAGATATGGTCAGTTACTTTTTCTTTCCACAGTATCATGTTTATTTAGTCATAAAGCAAGGTTAACATAATCATAAAGAAGGTTCAGGATTCTAAATTCAATGACATTTCACCATGTGATTAACTTGTCAATTTTTTTTTAAGATTTTATTTATTTATTTGAGAGAGAGAGAGAGACAGCCAGCGAGAGAGGGAACACAAGCAGGGGGAGTGGGAGAGGAAGAAGCAGGCTCCCAGCAGAGGAGCCTGATGTGGGCTCGATCCCATAACGCTGGGATCATACCCTGAGCCGAAGGCAGACGCTTAACGACTGAGCCAGGCACCCCAAACTTATCAATTTTTTAAAAAGATTTTTTATTTATTTTTGAGAAAGAGAGAGCGAGCATGAGTGGTGGGAGGGGCAGAGGAACAAGCAGGAAGCCCATTGCTGGGACTCAATCCCAGGACCCTGGGACCATGACCTGACCTGAACACAGACGCTTAACCAACTGAACCACCCAGGCACCCTAACTTGTCCATTTTTGATGAGGGTTTTAAGAATACACAATGGGACAGGTTGGTCTCTCAATAAATGATTTTGAGAAAACTGGATATTCATATGCAAGAGAATGAAATTGGACCTTTATCTTATACCACACACAAAAATCAACTCAAAATGGATTAAAAATTTAAATGTAAGTTGTGAAATTCTAACACTCCTAGAACAAAATATAGGGAAAATACTTCTTGACATTGGCCTTGCAGTGATATCTTGTACATACCAAAAGCAGAGGCAGCAAGCATACACATAAACAAATCAGATGAACAACTAAAAGCTTCCTAACATAGTAAAGGAAACAACTAAGGGGTAAAGGCAAACCACAGAATGGGAGAAAATATTTGCAAACTATACACCTGACAAAAGATTAATATCCAAAATATATAAGGCACTCATACACCTCTATACTAAATAAATAAATAAGCAAGCAGCAAACTAATTTAAAAATGGGCAAATGACTTAAGTAGCTATTTCTCTAAGATGATATAGAAATGGCTAACAGGTGCTCAATATCACTAATTATCAGGGAAATGTAAATCAAAACCCCAACAAGATATCACTTCATGCTTACTATGATGGCTATTATCAAAAACACAAAAGATAACAAGTGTTGGCAAGGAGGTGGAGAAAAGGAAACACCTGTGCATTATTAGTAGGAATGCAAGTTGATGTAGCCACTATAAAAAACAGTATAGAAGATTCTCAGAAAACTAAAAATAGGATTACTACATGACCCATCAATCCCATCTCTGGGTATATATAAAAAAAATAGTTGAAATCTGCATTCCCATGTTCATTGTGGTATAATTCGTAATTACCTAGACATGGAAGCAACCTAAAAGTCCACTGATGGATGAATGGATAAAGAAAATGTGGTGTATACATAAAATGGAATATTATTCAGCCTTTAAAAAAAAAAAGAAAATCCTGTCATTTGTGATAACGTGGCTGTTCTTGGAGCACATTATACTAGGTAATATAAGTCAGATGAAGAGCAAATACCACATGATCCCACTTATAGCAGGAATCTAATATAGTCAAACCCAAAGAGGCAAAGAGTAGAATAGTGGTAAACAGGAGCTGGGTGGAGGGGAAGATGAGAAGTGTCAAACAGTGGGTACAATATTTCAGCTAATCAAGAGGAACAAGTTCCACAATTTATTGTATACCATAGCGCTTCAATTAACAACATGATATTATATATTTTAAAATTTACTAAGAGGGTAGATCCTTATGCTAAGTGTTCTTGTCTCACACACAAAAAGAGGGCAGAAGAAAACTTTTGGAGGAAATGGATATATTTATAGCATTATGATATTGATTTCACAGCTGTATATTCATTAACAACCTCATCGAGTTGTATACATTAATATGCACAGCTTTTTGTATGTCAATCACACATCAATGAGGTGGCTTTAAAAGCCATGAGGAGTTATCGCCATATACATGTCTATAATCCAAAGCATCATATTACACACACAAACTAGGTAAAATTCACAAAACTATTTGGAAAACTAATGAGTATTTTCCTGAATATTCAGTAATGGTCAATTAAATGTGAGAAAGAAAAAATTAAGTACTTAGCCTTGGGAAGGAGAGAGCTGGAAAGAACTTTGACACTATTATTAAAAACTAAAAGGCACATAGTAACAAAGATTTATCAGAATAAGAAATAAATAACCCTATTTACAATAGCAGCAAAAACAATAAAATACTTAGAATAAATGTAACCAATGAGGTAAAATATCTGTATTAGAAAATACTGATGAAAGAAATTGAACAAAAAGATAAATGTGTATCCCATCTTCATGGATTTGAAGAATTAATATTGTTAAAATGTCCAACTATCCAAAGCCATCTATAGATTCAATGCGATCCGTGTGAAAGATTTCAGGGGCATTTCTTTTTACAGAAGTGGAAAAAAATAATCCTAAAATTTGTATGGAACCACAAAAGACCCTGAATAGCCAAAGAAATCCTGAGAAAGACAAAGTGGGAGGTATCACACTTTCTGACATCAAATTATATTGTAAAGCTACAGTAATCAAAATGTATGGTACTGGCAGAAACTCAGGCACATGACAAATGGAACAAACAATAAGTATACCCTCTATATGGTCAACTCACATCTGAAAAGGCAGCCAAGTCTGTTCAATGGAGAAAAGAATCTATTCAACACATGGTGCTGGGAAAATTGGATATTTACATGTCCAACAATGAAATTAGACCCCTATTGTCCACCCCTCAAAAAATTAACCCAAAATGGATTAAAAACTTAAATATAAGACCTAACACTATGAAATTCTGAAAAGAAAATAGGGAAAAATCTCCTTGACATGGGTCATGGCAATGATTATTTGGATATGACAAAACACAAGTAACAGTACAAAAAATAAACAAGTAGGACTACATCAAACTAAAAATCTTCTGGCACAGCAAAAGAAACAATAAACTAAATAAGAAAGCAACCTACAGATGGGAGAAAAATTTGCAAATTATATAGCTCATAAGCAGTTAATTACCAAAATACA